>NC_060071.1:24359509-24694019 GCF_922984935.1 Meles meles
GAACTCCGTGGATTTGGGAAGGCCAGGGATGGGCAGCGGGTCCCTTGTGTCCTGCCCCTTGCCCGCGGACCCGAGCCCTGGGTGGGTCAGCCGCCCGCCTGGACAGCACCGGCCAGGGCTTCGGGCTGGAGAGTTCTTGGCGGCATGGCACGGGCCAGCGAGCACGCCGTTCCGACGGCCGGCCTCCCCCTCCCTCCTTAGGCCCCCATCCCCAAGCGAGGATCTGGCCCTGACCACCAAGTCTTGCATCGCCCAGCCCCGCCGCCAGGTCCCATGCCTCAGGAAGCCGGGGTATGGCGCCGTCCTGAGAGCAGCCTCGGTAAGCAGCTTCTGGGTGGTAGGGGACCTCCCGCGTCGCCTCGGGCGTGCTTGGGTCAATGATGAGAACTCATATGGTCTCGAAGAGCGATGAGGACCTAAAAATCACGCTCAATAGGATTACGCTGAGGCCAAAGGCAGGGGACCGTGCCGGGGTCAGCCTCCCCCAGAGCGTTGGGGCAGTGAGGGTGCGCTGCAGGTGGCCGCGGGAGGAGAACCACCTCTCGAGGCTCTCTGCTGTGGCCCCCGGACGTCGGTGCACCTGCGGGTGCCGACGGGGTGTTCTGGCGTTCCAGCTGGTCTACCGACCCAGGCCTCTTCCCCGGACAGCTGCCCGAGAGCCAGGGCTTAGCCACCCTTGTGTCCTTGTGTCTTTCAGCGGGCCTGGCTGGCAAGGTTCTTGGCGCGTCTCCCACCAGGAGAGGTGAGCGGAAGCCTCTGGGCTCCGAGGGAGGCCCCAGACCCCTTGGCCTGGCATCGGGAAGCGGGGACCCCAGCAGGGACTCCGCAGCTGGGCCTGGGCTGGGGATGCGGGTCCTCATTGTCCGGACGGCACCGAAGTCCCCGTGAGCGTGTGCCCCTGAGCCATCCCAGGGGCAGGGATCGCGAAACGTGGGCCGGGGGGCTGACAAGGCCTGGAAAGCGCGGGCTGGCCGCCCAAGGCCCAGGTGCACCCGAGGCCTCCTGATCAATTGCGGCGTGTCCGGGGGGCCCAGAAAGGGAGTGGACGTGAGACCCGTGGTCTCGGAGGCCACTGTGCCCTTGAGCAACACCTTGTTGCTCAAGGCCCGGCCCATGGCAGGTTTCTGCAGGCTGCACTGGCCCGAGCTCCTGTCCCGTCCTGCAGACGACCAAGGCGTTTGGGGCCCCGGGAGGCCACTTCCGAAGAGCCCACGAGGATTCGTTGAGCTGGCCAGACGGCACGGTTCCACTGGGGCGGGGGGCAGAAACTGCACGTCCCAGGCCACAGCAGCCGTTGGGCCTCAGCCTCTCACCTGAGACTCTCAGGCACCCGGGATAGGGTCGTGGTGAAGCGGCACTGCACGGGCCGAGTCAGGTCCCTCGTCCAGAGCGGCCAGCGGGCGGTGTGCCTTGCTGCCGTGGTGGAGAGTGACCTGGCTTTCCCCGCTCGGCCGTGGGGGAGCCCTGGGCCCCGGCAACCTTTGGCTTCCCGGGCAGGGGCTCAGGTCCTTGGCTCCCAGGTGGCTCCAGGAGAGGGTGGGCGGCGTCCTGGCCAAACCTCCCGGGCCGCCGCTCTTGGCTCGCCACTCCGGGAGACAGCGGGGACCCGGCCAAAGCCCTGTGGTCCATGCCATGGTCAGGGGCCGTTCTCCAGAAGGCTGGGCTCCCACAGGGACCACGGTCTCCATTGCTTTGGGATGCCCCGGAAAGGGCAGCCGGGCCCTTGGGCCCGGCTCCTTCCTGGCGGACACCTGCCATGCTTGGCTCCGAACTCTGCCGGGCCCCCAGTGGCCAGGACTCCGGGAAAGGGGGCCCTGGGCCGCACGGCAGGCGCTTCAGACCAGGACGTTTGGACAGCTGGTCTCTCCGTCTCTCCTTAGAAACCCATCCACAATCGAGAAGCTCGCCCAGATGAGCACGTCTTGCTTGGCCCCGCCCTGCCCAGAGGTCTCACGTCTCAGGACCCGGGGGCATGGACGCGGTGCGGAATGCAGCCCCGGTAAGCAGCTTCGGGGTGCCCCGAGGCCGCACGCATCGCCACCAGCTTGCTTGGGTCAGTGATGAGAACTCAAGTGGTCTCGAAGAGCGATGATGACCTAAAAATCATGCTCAATAGGATTACGCTGAGGCCCAAGACAGGCGTCTGTGCCGGGATCAGCCTCCCCCAGACCCTGGGGACCCTGGAGGTGCGCCGCAGTTGTGGGCGTGAGGCCATCGTACCCTCGGGGCTCCCCGTGCTGGCCCTGGCCTGTCTGTGCCCGTCAGGGGTCCGCTCGAGGTCGTGAGGCGTTCCGCCCGGCCTCCGGACCCAATCCACCTCGCAGGACAGCTCCCTCGGTGCCATTGCTTAGGAGACCGTTGCCCCTTGTGTCTTTCAGCGGGCCTCGGGGGCCGGAACTTGGTGCGGCGTGACCCAAGAGAGGTGAGTGGAAGACTCTGGGCCTGCAGGGAGATGCCAGGCGCCATGGGCATTGTCCGCGGAGCCCGGATCCCCGCACGGGCCCCGGCTCCAGCACTGTGCTAGGGATGGGGGCTGTGGTGGCCCACACAGCGTTGACCTGCCCATGCACAGCCGCCCTTCAGCAATCGCACGTGCAGGGAATGGGAAAGTTGGGCCAGGTCACTGGCAACGATTGGGGGCTGGGGGCATGCCGCCGTCGTCCCACATGGACCTGAGGCCTCCTTGTACGTCCAGCTGTGACCTGTGCGCCCGAGAAGAGAGCGGACGTGAGTCCCTTGGTGTCAGGGCCCTCTGTCCCCTTCAGCGAGTGGTTGTCGCTCGAGTCACCCCAGCCGATGGTTCTGGGGCTGGAGAGGGCAGAGCTCATGAAGAATGCAGCAGACGCCCAAGTGTAAGCAGAGCCTGGGAGGCTGCTGAAGTACAGCCCTGGAATGTTTCCTCCGATTTCCCGAGTCAGCAAGGGTTCGCTGGCCCAGGGGAAGAGTGGCGAGCCCCGGGCCACAGCAGGCCATGGGGCTGAGCCTGTCCTCTGAGGCCCCCAGTGGAAGCGCCGCCACAAGGGGAGAGTCAGGACCCTCCTGCAGGGCGGGCCGCGGTCTCCTGCCTTGCGCTGCTTGGTGGGAGACGGTGAGACGCGATTCCCTTTTTCGCCCTGGGCGATCAGGGCCTGGGGGCCACCGTTGGCTGCGAGTGCCAGGGCCCGGGTCCCTAGACCACCGCGGTCCCCATGTGTGGGAAGGAGTCCTTCGGGCCCTCACTTCCGGGTGCGCCACGCTTTGCTTGGGGCCCCGGCAGACATCGGGGGAGCACTGGAAATCCCTGTGCTCCAGGCCATGCTCTGGGGCCTTTCCTAGCAAGGGGAGGCTCCCACGGGGGCCCGGATCTCCGTGGATTTGGGAAGGCCAGGGATGGGCAGCGGGTCCCTTGTGTCCTGCCCCTTGCCCGCGGACCCGAGCCCTGGGTGGGTCAGCCGCCCGCCTGGACAGCACCGGCCAGGGCTTCGGGCTGGAGAGTTCTTGGCGGCATGGCACGGGCCAGCGAGCACGCCGTTCCGACGGCCGGCCTCCCCCTCCCTCCTTAGGCCGCCATCCCCAAGCGAGGATCTGGCCCTGACCACCAAGTCTTGCATCGCCCAGCCCCGCCGCCAGGTCCCATGCCTCAGGACGCCGGGGTATGGCGCCGTCCTGAGAGCAGCCTCGGTAAGAAGCTTCTGGGTGGTAGGGGACCTCCCGCGTCGCCTCGGGCGTGCTTGGGTCAATGATGAGAACTCATATGGTCTCGAAGAGCGATGAGGACCTAAAAATCACGCTCAATAGGATTACGCTGAGGCCCAAGGCAGGGGACCGTGCCGGGGTCAGCCTCCCCCAGAGCGTCGGGGCAGTGAGGGTGCGCTGCAGGTGGCCGCGGGAGGAGAACCACCTCTCGAGGCTCTCTGCTGTGGCCCCCGGACGTCGGTGCACCTGCGGGTGCCGACGGGGTGTTCTGGCGTTCCAGCTGGTCTACCGACCCAGGCCTCTTCCCCGGACAGCTGCCCGAGAGCCAGGGCTTAGCCACCCTTGTGTCCTTGTGTCTTTCAGCGGGCCTGGCTGGCAAGGTTCTTGGCGCGTCTCCCACCAGGAGAGGTGAGCGGAAGCCTCTGGGCTCCGAGGGAGGCCCCAGACCCCTTGGCCTGGCATCGGGAAGCGGGGACCCCAGCAGGGACTCCGCAGCTGGGCCTGGGCTGGGGATGCGGGTCCTCATTGTCCGGACGGCACCGAAGTCCCCGTGAGCGTGTGCCCCTGAGCCATCCCAGGGGCAGGGATCGCGAAACGTGGGCCGGGGGGCTGACAAGGCCTGGAAAGCGCGGGCTGGCCGCCCAAGGCCCAGGTGCACCCGAGGCCTCCTGATCAATTGCGGCGTGTCCGGGGGGCCCAGAAAGGGAGTGGACGTGAGACCCGTGGTCTCGGAGGCCACTGTGCCCTTGAGCAACACCTTGTTGCTCAAGGCCCGGCCCATGGCAGGTTTCTGCGGGCTGCACTGGCCCGAGCTCCTGTCCCGTCCTGCAGACGACCAAGGCGTTTGGGGCCCCGGGAGGCCACTTCCGAAGAGCCCACGAGGATTCGTTGAGCTGGCCAGACGGCACGGTTCCACTGGGGCGGGGGGGCAGAAACTGCACGTCCCAGGCCACAGCAGCCGTTGGGGCTCAGCCTCTCACCTGAGACTCTCAAGCACCCGGGATAGGGTCGTGGTGAAGCGGCACTGCACGGGCCGAGTCAGGTCCCTCGTCCAGAGCGGCCAGCGGGCGGTGTGCCTTGCTGCCGTGGTGGAGAGTGACCTGGCTTTCCCCGCTCGGCCGTGGGGGAGCCCTGGGCCCCGGCAACCTTTGGCTTCCCGGGCAGGGGCTCAGGTCCTTGGCTCCCAGGTGGCTCCAGGAGAGGGTGGGCGGCGTCCTGGCCAAACCTCCCGGGCCGCCGCTCTTGGCTCGCCACTCCGGGAGACAGCGGGGACCCGGCCAAAGCCCTGTGGTCCATGCCATGGTCAGGGGCCGTTCTCCAGAAGGCTGGGCTCCCACAGGGACCACGGTCTCCATTGCTTTGGGATGCCCCGGAAAGGGCAGCCGGGCCCTTGGGCCCGGCTCCTTCCTGGCGGACACCTGCCATGCTTGGCTCCGAACTCTGCCGGGCCCCCAGTGGCCAGGACTCCGGGAAAGGGGGCCCTGGGCCGCACGGCAGGCGCTTCAGACCAGGACGTTTGGACAGCTGGTCTCTCCGTCTCTCCTTAGAAACCCATCCACAATCGAGAAGCTCGCCCAGATGAGCACGTCTTGCTTGGCCCCGCCCTGCCCAGAGGTCTCACGTCTCAGGACCCGGGGGCATGGACGCGGTGCGGAATGCAGCCCCGGTAAGCAGCTTCGGGGTGCCCCGAGGCCGCACGCATCGCCACCAGCTTGCTTGGGTCAGTGATGAGAACTCAAGTGGTCTCGAAGAGCGATGATGACCTAAAAATCATGCTCAATAGGATTACGCTGAGGCCCAAGACAGGCGTCTGTGCCGGGATCAGCCTCCCCCAGACCCTGGGGACCCTGGAGGTGCGCCGCAGTTGTGGGCGTGAGGCCATCGTACCCTCGGGGCTCCCCGTGCTGGCCCTGGCCTGTCTGTGCCCGTAAGGGGTCCGCTCGAGGTCGTGAGGCGTTCCGCCCGGCCTCCGGACCCAATCCACCTCGCAGGACAGCTCCCTCGGTGCCATTGCTTAGGAGACCGTTGCCCCTTGTGTCTTTCAGCGGGCCTCGGGGGCCGGAACTTGGTGCGGCGTGACCCAAGAGAGGTGAGTGGAAGACTCTGGGCCTGCAGGGAGATGCCAGGCGCCATGGGCATTGTCCGCGGAGCCCGGATCCCCGCACGGGCCCCGGCTCCAGCACTGTGCTAGGGATGGGGGCTGTGGTGGCCCACACAGCGTGGACCTGCCCATGCACAGCCGCCCTTCAGCAATCCCACGTGCAGGGAATGGGAAAGTTGGGCCAGGTCACTGGCAACGACTGGGG
Organism: Meles meles; assembly: GCF_922984935.1. Taxonomy (NCBI): domain Eukaryota; kingdom Metazoa; phylum Chordata; class Mammalia; order Carnivora; family Mustelidae; genus Meles; species Meles meles. The sequence goes on from NC_060071.1 coordinate 24,365,491, forward strand.
GCTGGGGGCATGCCGCCGTCGTCCCACATGGACCTGAGGCCTCCTTGTACGTCCAGCTGTGTCCTGTGCGCCCGAGAAGAGAGCGGACGTGAGTCCCTTGGTGTCAGGGCCCTCTGTCCCCTTCAGCGAGTGGTTGTCGCTCGAGTCACCCCAGCCGATGGTTCTGGAGAGGGCTGGAGAGGGCAGAGCTCATGAAGAATGCAGCAGACGCCCAAGTGTAAGCAGGGCACGGGAGGCTGCTGAAGTACAGCCCTCGAATGTTTCCTCGGATTTCCCGAGTCAGCAAGGTTTCCCTGGCCCAGGGGAAGAGTGGCGAGCCCCGGGCCACAGCAGGCCATGGGGCTGAGCCGGTCCTCTGAGGCCCCCAGAGGAAGCGCCGCCACAAGGGGAGAGTCAGGACCCTCCTGCAGGGCGGGCCGCGGTCTCCCGCCTTGCGCTGCTTGGTGGGAGACGGTGAGACGCGATTCCCTTTTTCGCCCTGGGCGATCAGGGCCTGGGGGCCACCGCTGGCTGCGAGTGCCAGGGCCCGGGTCCCTAGACCACCGCGGTCCCCATGTGTGGGAAGGCGTCCTTCGGGCCCTCACATCCGGGTGCGCCACGCTTTGCTTGGGGCCCCGGCAGACATCGGGGGAGCACTGGAAATCCCTGTGCTCCAGGCCAGGCTTGGGGCCTTTCTCAGCAAGGGGAGGCTCCCGCGGGGGCCCGGATCTCCGTGGATTTGGGAAGGCCAGGGATGGGCAGCGGGTCCCTTGTGTCCTGCCCCTTGCCCGCGGACCCGAGCCCTGGGTGGGTCAGCCGCCCGCCTGGACAGCACCGGCCAGGGCTTCGGGCTGGAGAGTTCTTGGCGGCATGGCACGGGCCAGCGAGCACGCCGTTCCGACGGCCGGCCTCCCCCTCCCTCCTTAGGCCCCCATCCCCAAGCGAGGATCTGGCCCTGACCACCAGGTCTTGCATCGCCCAGCCCCGCCGCCAGGTCCCATGCCTCAGGAAGCCGGGGTATGGCGCTGTCCTGAGAGCAGCCTCGGTAAGCAGCTTCTGGGTGGTAGGGGACCTCCCGCGTCGCCTCGGGCGTGCTTGGGTCAATGATGAGAACTCATATGGTCTCGAAGAGCGATGAGGACCTAAAAATCACGCTCAATAGGATTACGCTGAGGCCCAAGGCAGGGGACCGTGCCGGGGTCAGCCTCCCCCAGAGCGTCGGGGCAGTGAGGGTGCGCTGCAGGTGGCCGCGGGAGGAGAACCACCTCTCGAGGCTCTCTGCTGTGGCCCCCGGACGTCGGTGCACCTGCGGGTGCCGACGGGGTGTTCTGGCGTTCCAGCTGGTCTACCGACCCAGGCCTCTTCCCCGGACAGCTGCCCGAGAGCCAGGGCTTAGCCACCCTTGAGTCCTTGTGTCTTTCAGCGGGCCTGGCTGGCAAGGTTCTTGGCGCGTCTCCCACCAGGAGGGGTGAGCGGAAGCCTCTGGGCTCCGAGGGAGGCCCCAGACCCCTTGGCCTGGCATCGGGAAGCGGGGACCCCAGCAGGGACTCTGCAGCTGGGCCTGGGCTGGGGATGCGGGTCCTCATTGTCCGGACGGCACCGAAGTCCCCGTGAGCGTGTGCCCCTGAGCCATCCCAGGGGCAGGGATCGCGAAACGTGGGCCGGGGGGCTGACAAGGCCTGGAAAACGCGGGCTGGCCGCCCAAGGCCCAGGTGCACCCGAGGCCTCCTGATCAATTGCGGCGTGTCCGGGGGGCCCAGAAAGGGAGTGGACGTGAGACCCGTGGTCTCGGAGGCCACTGTGCCCTTGAGCAACACCTTGTTGCTCAAGGCCCGGCCCATGGCAGGTTTCTGCAGGCTGCACTGGCCCGAGCTCCTGTCCCGTCCTGCAGACGACCAAGGCGTTTGGGGCCCCGGGAGGCCACTTCCGAAGAGCCCACGAGGATTCGTTGAGCTGGCCAGACGGCACGGTTCCACTGGGGCGGGGGGCAGAAACTGCACGTCCCAGGCCACAGCAGCCGTTGGGCCTCAGCCTCTCACCTGAGACTCTCAAGCACCCGGGATAGGGTCGTGGTGAAGCGGCACTGCACGGGCCGAGTCAGGTCCCTCGTCCAGAGCGGCCAGCGGGCGGTGTGCCTTGCTGCCGTGGTGGAGAGAGACCTGGCTTTCCCCGCTCGGCCGTGGGGGAGCCCTGGGCCCCGGCAACCTTTGGCTTCCCGGGCAGGGGCTCAGGTTCTTGGCTCCCAGGTGGCTCCAGGAGAGGGTGGGCGGCGTCCTGGCCAAACCTCCCGGGCCGCCGCTCTTGGCTCGCCACTCCGGGAGACAGCAGAGACCCGGCCAAAGCCCTGTGGTCCATGCCATGGTCAGGGGCCGTTCTCCAGAAGGCTGGGCTCCCACAGGGACCACGGTCTCCATTGCTTTGGGATGCCCCGGAAAGTGCAGCCGGGCCCTTGGGCCCGGCTCCTTCCTGGCGGACACCTGCCATGCTTGGCTCCGAACTCTGCCGGGCCCCCAGTGGCCAGGACTCCGGGAAAGGGGGCCCTGGGCCGCACGGCAGGCGCTTCAGACCAGGACGTTTGGACAGCTGGTCTCTCCGTCTCTCCTTAGAAACCCATCCACAATCGAGAAGCTCGCCCAGATGAGCACGTCTTGCTTGGCCCCGCCCTGCCCAGAGGTCTCACGTCTCAGGACCCGGGGGCATGGACGCGGTGCGGAATGCAGCCCCGGTAAGCAGCTTCGGGGTGCCCCGAGGCCGCACGCATCGCCACCAGCTTGCTTGGGTCAGTGATGAGAACTCAAGTGGTCTCGAAGAGCGATGATGACCTAAAAATCATGCTCAATAGGATTACGCTGAGGCCCAAGACAGGCGTCTGTGCCGGGATCAGCCTCCTCCAGACCCTGGGGACCCTGGAGGTGCGCCGCAGTTGTGGGCGTGAGGCCATCGTACCCTCGGGGCTCCCCGTGCTGGCCCTGGCCTGTCTGTGCCCGTCAGGGGTCCGCTCGAGGTCGTGAGGCGTTCCGCCCGGCCTCCGGACCCAATCCACCTCGCAGGACAGCTCCCTCGGTGCCATTGCTTAGGAGACCGTTGCCCCTTGTGTCTTTCAGCGGGCCTCGGGGGCCGGAACTTGGTGTGGCATGACCCAAGAGAGGTGAGTGGAAGACTCTGGGCCTGCAGGGAGATGCCAGGCGCCATGGGCATTGTCCGCGGAGCCCGGATCCCCGCACGGGCCCCGGCTCCAGCACTGTGCTAGGGATGGGGGCTGTGGTGGCCCACACAGCGTTGACCTGCCCATGCACAGCCGCCCTTCAGCAATCGCACGTGCAGCGAATGGGAAAGTTGGGCCAGGTCACTGGCAACGACTGGGGGCTGGGGGCATGCCGCAGTCGTCCCACATGGACCTGAGGCCTCCTTGTACGTCCAGCTGTGACCTGTGCGCCCGAGAAGAGAGCGGACGTGAGTCCCTTGGTGTCAGGGCCCTCTGTCCCCTTCAGCGAGTGGTTGTCGCTCGAGTCACCCCAGCCGATGGTTCTGGGGCTGGAGAGGGCAGAGCTCATGAAGAATGCAGCAGACGCCCAAGTGTAAGCAGAGCCTGGGAGGCTGCTGAAGTACAGCCCTCGAATGTTTCCTCGGATTTCCCGAGTCAGCAAGGTTTCCCTGGCCCAGGGGAAGAGTGGTGAGCCCCGGGCCACAGCAGGCCATGGGGCTGAGCCGGTCCTCTGAGGCCCCCAGAGGAAGCGCCGCCACAAGGGGTGAGTCAGGACCCTCCTGCAGGGCGGGCCGCGGTCTCCTGCCTTGCGCTGCTTGGTGGGAGACGGTGAGAAGCGATTCCCTTTTTCGCCCTGGGCGATCAGGGCCTGGGGGCCACCGTTGGCTGCGAGTGCCAGGGCCCGGGTCCCTAGACCACCGCGGTCCCCATGTGTGGGAAGGCGTCCTTCGGGCCCTCACATCCGGGTGTGCCACGCTTTGCTTGGGGCCCCGGCAGACATCGGGGGAGCACTGGAAATCCCTGTGCTCCAGGCCATGCTCTGGGGCCTTTCCTAGCAAGGGGAGGCTCCCACGGGGGCCCGGATCTCCGTGGATTTGGGAAGGCCAGGGATGGGCAGCGGGTCCCTTGTGTCCTGCCCCTTGCCCGCGGACCCGAGCCCTGGGTGGGTCAGCCGCCCGCCTGGACAGCACCGGCCAGGGCTTCGGGCTGGAGAGTTCTTGGCGGCATGGCACGGGCCAGCGAGCACGCCGTTCCGACGGCCGGCCTCCCCCTCCCTCCTTAGGCCGCCATCCCCAAGTGAGGATCTGGCCCTGACCACCAAGTCTTGCATCGCCCAGCCCCGCCGCCAGGTCCCATGCCTCAGGAAGCCGGGGTAAGGCGCCGTCCTGAGAGCAGCCTCGGTAAGCAGCTTCTGGGTGGTAGGGGACCTCCCGCGTCGCCTCGGGCGTGCTTGGGTCAATGATGAGAACTCATATAGTCTCGAAGAGCGATGATGACCTAAAAATCACGCTCAATAGGATTACGCTGAGGCCCAAGGCAGGGGACCGTGCCGGGGTCAGCCTCCCCCAGAGCGTCGGGGCAGTGAGGGTGCGCTGCAGGTGGCCGCGGGAGGAGAACCACCTCTCGAGGCTCTCTGCTGTGGCCCCCGGACGTCGGTGCACCTGCGGGTGCCGACGGGGTGTTCTGGCGTTCCAGCTGGTCTACCGACCCAGGCCTCTTCCCCGGACAGCTGCCCGAGAGCCAGGGCTTAGCCACCCTTGTGTCCTTGTGTCTTTCAGCGGGCCTGGCTGGCAAGGTTCTTGGCGCGTCTCCCACCAGGAGAGGTGAACGGAAGCCTCTGGGCTCCGAGGGAGGCCCCAGACCCCTTGGCCTGGCATCGGGAAGCGGGGACCCCAGCAGGGACTCCGCAGCTGGGCCTGGGCTGGGGATGCGGGTCCTCATTGTCCGGACGGCACCGAAGTCCCCGTGAGCATGTGCCCCTGAGCCATCCCAGGGGCAGGGATCGCGAAACGTGGGCCGGGGGGCTGACAAGGCCTGGAAAGCGCGGGCTGGCCGCCCAAGGCCCAGGTGCACCCGAGGCCTCCTGATCAATTGCGGCGTGTCCGGGGGGCCCAGAAAGGGAGTGGACGTGAGACCCGTGGTCTCGGAGGCCACTGTGCCCTTGAGCAACACCTTGTGGCTCAAGGCCCGGCCCATGGCAGGTTTCTGCGGGCTGCACTGGCCCGAGCTCCTGTCCCGTCCTGCAGACGACCAAGGCGTTTGGGGCCCCGGGAGGCCACTTCCGAAGAGCCCACGAGGATTCGTTGAGCTGGCCAGACGGCACGGTTCCACTGGGGCGGGGGGCAGAAACTGCACGTCCCCGGCCACAGCAGCCGTTGGGGCTCAGCCTCTCACCTGAGACTCTCAAGCACCCGGGATAGGGTCGTGGTGAAGCGGCACTGCACGGGCCGAGTCAGGTCCCTCGTCCAGAGCGGCCAGCGGGCGGTGTGCCTTGCTGCCGTGGTGGAGAGTGACCTGGCTTTCCCCGCTCGGCCGTGGGGGAGCCCTGGGCCCCGGCAACCTTTGGCTTCCCGGGCAGGGGCTCAGGTCCTTGGCTCCCAGGTGGCTCCAGGAGAGGGTGGGCGGCGTCCTGGCCAAACCTCCCGGGCCGCAGCTCTTGGCTCGCCAATCCGGGAGACAGCGGGGACCCGGCCAAAGCCCTGTGGTCCATGCCATGGTCAGGGGCCGTTCTCCAGAAGGCTGGGCTCCCACAGGGACCACGGTCTCCATTGCTTTGGGATGCCCCGGAAAGGGCAGCCGGGCCCTTGGGCCCGGCTCCTTCCTGGCGGACACCTGCCATGCTTGGCTCCGAACTCTGCCGGGCCCCCAGTGGCCAGGACTCCGGGAAAGGGGGCCCTGGGCCGCACGGCAGGCGCTTCAGACCAGGACGTTTGGACAGCTGGTCTCTCCGTCTCTCCTTAGAAACCCATCCACAATCGAGAAGCTCGCCCAGATGAGCACGTCTTGCTTGGCCCCGCCCTGCCCAGAGGTCTCACGTCTCAGGACCCGGGGGCATGGACGCGGTGCGGAATGCAGCCCCGGTAAGCAGCTTCGGGGTGCCCCGAGGCCGCACGCATCGCCACCAGCTTGCTTGGGTCAGTGATGAGAACTCAAGTGGTCTCGAAGAGCGATGATGACCTAAAAATCATGCTCAATAGGATTACGCTGAGGCCCAAGACAGGCGTCTGTGCCGGGATCAGCCTCCCCCAGACCCTGGGGACCCTGGAGGTGCGCCGCAGTTGTGGGCGTGAGGCCATCGTACCCTCGGGGCTCCCCGTGCTGGCCCTGGCCTGTCTGTGCCCGTCAGGGGTCCGCTCGAGGTCGTGAGGCGTTCCGCCCGGCCTCCGGACCCAATCCACCTCGCAGGACAGCTCCCTCGGTGCCATTGCTTAGGAGACCGTTGCCCCTTGTGTCTTTCAGCGGGCCTCGGGGGCCGGAACTTGGTGCGGCGTGACCCAAGAGAGGTGAGTGGAAGACTCTGGGCCTGCAGGGAGATGCCAGGCGCCATGGGCATTGTCCGCGGAGCCCGGATCCCCGCACGGGCCCCGGCTCCAGCACTGTGCTAGGGATGGGGGCTGTGGTGGCCCACACAGCGTGGACCTGCCCTTGCACAGCCGCCCTTCAGCAATCCCACGTGCAGGGAATGGGAAAGTTGGGCCAGGTCACTGGCAACGACTGGGGGCTGGGGGCATGCCGCCGTCGTCCCACATGGACCTGAGGCCTCCTTGTACGTCCAGCTGTGTCCTGTGCGCCCGAGAAGAGAGTGGACGTGAGTCCCTTGGTGTCAGGGCCCTCTGTCCCCTTCAGCGAGTGGTTGTCGCTCGAGTCACCCCAGCCGATGGTTCTGGGGCTGGAGAGGGCAGTGCTCAGGAAGAATGCAGCAGACGCCCAAGTGTAAGCAGGGCACGGGAGGCTGCTGAAGTACAGCCCTCGAATGTTTCCTCGGATTTCCCGAGTCAGCAAGTTTTCCCTGGCCCAGGGGAAGAGTGGCGAGCCCCGGGCCACAGCAGGCCATGGGGCTGAGCCGGTCCTCTGAGGCCCCCAGAGGAAGCGCCGCCACAAGGGGAGAGTCAGGACCCTCCTGCAGGGCGGGCCGCGGTCTCCTGCCTTGCGCTGCTTGGTGGGAGACGGTGAGACGCGATTCCCTTTTTCGCCCTGGGCGATCAGGGCCTGGGGGCCACCGTTGGCTGCGAGTGCCAGGGCCCGGGTCCCTAGACCACCGCGGTCCCCATGTGTGGGAAGGCGTCCTTCGGGCCCTCACTTCCGGGTGCGCCACGCTTTGCTTGGGGCCCCGGCAGACATCGGGGGAGCACTGGAAATCCCTGTGCTCCAGGCCAGGCTCTGGGGCCTTTCCTAGCAAGGGGAGGCTCCCACGGGGGCCCGGATCTCCGTGGATTTGGGAAGGCCAGGGATGGGCAGCGGGTCCCTTGTGTCCTGCCCCTTGCCCGCGGACCCGAGCCCTGGGTGGGACAGCCGCCCGCCTGGACAGCACCGGCCAGGGCTTCGGGCTGGAGAGTTCTTGGCGGCATGGCACGGGCCAGCGAGCACGCCGTTCCGACGGCCGGCCTCCCCCTCCCTCCTTAGGCCGCCATCCCCAAGCGAGGATCTGGCCCTGACCACCAAGTCTTGCATCGCCCAGCCCCGCCGCCAGGTCCCATGCCTCAGGAAGCCGGGGTATGGCGCCGTCCTGAGAGCAGCCTCGGTAAGCAGCTTCTGGGTGGTAGGGGACCTCCCGCGTCGCCTCGGGCGTGCTTGGGTCAATGATGAGAACTCATATGGTCTCGAAGAGCGATGAGGACCTAAAAATCACGCTCAATAGGATTACGCTGAGGCCCAAGGCAGGGGACCGTGCCGGGGTCAGCCTCCCCCAGAGCGTCGGGGCAGTGAGGGTGCGCTGCAGGTGCCCGGGGGAGGAGAACCACCTCTCGAGGCTCTCTGCTCTGGCCCCCGGACGTCGGTGCACCTGCGGGTGCCGACGGGGTGTTCTGGCGTTCCAGCTGGTCTACCGACCCAGGCCTCTTCCCCGGACAGCTGCCCGAGAGCCAGGGCTTAGCCACCCTTGTGTCCTTGTGTCTTTCAGCGGGCCTGGCTGGCAAGGTTCTTGGCGCGTCTCCCACCAGGAGAGGTGAGCGGAAGCCTCTGGGCTCCGAGGGAGGCCCCAGACCCCTTGGCCTGGCATCGGGAAGCGGGGACCCCAGCAGGGACTCCGCAGCTGGGCCTGGGCTGGGGATGCGGGTCCTCATTGTCCGGACGGCACCGAAGTCCCCGTGAGCGTGTGCCCCTGAGCCATCCCAGGGGCAGGGATCGCGAAACGTGGGCCGGGGGGCTGACAAGGCCTGGAAAGCGCGGGCTGGCCGCCCAAGGCCCAGGTGCACCCGAGGCCTCCTGATCAATTGCGGCGTGTCCGGGGGGCCCAGAAAGGGAGTGGACGTGAGACCCGTGGTCTCGGAGGCCACTGTGCCCTTGAGCAACACCTTGTTGCTCAAGGCCCGGCCCATGGCAGGTTTCTGCGGGCTGCACTGGCCCGAGCTCCTGTCCCGTCCTGCAGACGACCAAGGCGTTTGGGGCCCCGGGAGGCCACTTCCGAAGAGCCCACGAGGATTCGTTGAGCTGGCCAGACGGCACGGTTCCACTGGGGCGGGGGGCAGAAACTGCACGTCCCAGGCCACAGCAGCCGTTGGGCCTCAGCCTCTCACCTGAGACTCTCAAGCACCCGGGATAGGGTCGTGGTGAAGCGGCACTGCACGGGCCGAGTCAGGTCCCTCGTCCAGAGCGGCCAGCGGGCGGTGTGCCTTGCTGCCGTGGTGGAGAGTGACCTGGCTTTCCCCGCTCGGCCGTGGGGGAGCCCTGGGCCCCGGCAACCTTTGGCTTCCCGGGCAGGGGCTCAGGTCCTTGGCTCCCAGGTGGCTCCAGGAGAGGGTGGGCGGCGTCCTGGCCAAACCTCCCGGGCCGCCGCTCTTGGCTCGCCACTCCGGGAGACAGCGGGGACCCGGCCAAAGCCCTGTAGTCCATGCCATGGTCAGGGGCCGTTCTCCAGAAGGCTGGGCTCCCACAGGGACCACGGTCTCCATTGCTTTGGGATGCCCCGGAAAGGGCAGCCGGGCCCTTGGGCCCGGCTCCTTCCTGGCGGACACCTGCCATGCTTGGCTCCGAACTCTGCCGGGCCCCCAGTGGCCAGGACTCCGGGAAAGGGGGCCCTGGGCCGCACGGCAGGCGCTTCAGACCAGGACGTTTGGACAGCTGGTCTCTCCGTCTCTCCTTAGAAACCCATCCACAATCGAGAAGCTCGCCCAGATGAGCACGTCTTGCTTGGCCCCGCCCTGCCCAGAGGTCTCACGTCTCAGGACCCGGGGGCATGGACGCGGTGCGGAATGCAGCCCCGGTAAGCAGCTTCGGGGTGCCCCGAGGCCGCACGCATCGCCACCAGCTTGCTTGGGTCAGTGATGAGAACTCAAGTGGTCTCGAAGAGCGATGATGACCTAAAAATCATGCTCAATAGGATTACGCTGAGGCCCAAGACAGGCGTCTGTGCCGGGATCAGCCTCCCCCAGACCCTGGGGACCCTGGAGGTGCGCCGCAGTTGTGGGCGTGAGGCCATCGTACCCTCGGGGCTCCCCGTGCTGGCCCTGGCCTGTCTGTGCCCGTCAGGGGTCCGCTCGAGGTCGTGAGGCGTTCCGCCCGGCCTCCGGACCCAATCCACCTCGCAGGACAGCTCCCTCGGTGCCATTGCTTAGGAGACCGTTGCCCCTTGTGTCTTTCAGCGGGCCTCGGGGGCCGGAACTTGGTGCGGCGTGACCCAAGAGAGGTGAGTGGAAGACTCTGGGCCTGCAGGGAGATGCCAGGCGCCATGGGCATTGTCCGCGGAGCCCGGATCCCCGCACGGGCCCCGGCTCCAGCACTGTGCTAGGGATGGGGGCTGTGGTGGCCCACACAGCGTTGACCTGCCCATGCACAGCCGCCCTTCAGCAATCCCACGTGCAGGGAATGGGAAAGTTGGGCCAGGTCACTGGCAACGACTGGGGGCTGGGGGCATGCCGCCGTCGTCCCACATGGACCTGAGGCCTCCTTGTACGTCCAGCTGTGTCCTGTGCGCCCGAGAAGAGAGCGGACGTGAGTCCCTTGGTGTCAGGGCCCTCTGTCCCCTTCAGCGAGTGGTTGTCGCTCGAGTCACCCCAGCCGATGGTTCTGGAGAGGGCTGGAGAGGGCAGAGCTCATGAAGAATGCAGCAGACGCCCAAGTGTAAGCAGGGCACGGGAGGCTGCTGAAGTACAGCCCTCGAATGTTTCCTCGGATTTCCCGAGTCAGCAAGGTTTCCCTGGCCCAGGGGAAGAGTGGCGAGCCCCGGGCCACAGCAGGCCATGGGGCTGAGCCGGTCCTCTGAGGCCCCCAGAGGAAGCGCCGCCACAAGGGGAGAGTCAGGACCCTCCTGCAGGGCGGGCCGCAGTCTCCCGCCTTGTGCTGCTTGGTGGGAGACGGTGAGACGCGATTCCCTTTTTCGCCCTGGGCGATCAGGGCCTGGGGGCCACCGTTGGCTGCGAGTGCCAGGGCCCGGGTCCCTAGACCACCGCGGTCCCCATGTGTGGGAAGGCGTCCTTCGGGCCCTCACTTCCGGGTGCGCCACGCTTTGCTTGGGGCCCCGGCAGACATCGGGGGAGCACTGGAAATCCCTGTGCTCCAGGCCAGGCTCTGGGGCCTTTCCTAGCAAGGGGAGGCTCCCACGGGGGCCCGGATCTCCGTGGATTTGGGAAGGCCAGGGATGGGCAGCGGGTCCCTTGTGTCCTGCCCCTTGCCCGCGGACCCGAGCCCTGGGTGGGTCAGCCGCCCGCCTGGACAGCACCGGCCAGGGCTTCGGGCTGGAGAGTTCTTGGCGGCATGGCACGGGCCAGCGAGCACGCCGTTCCGACGGCCGGCCTCCCCCTCCCTCCTTAGGCCGCCATCCCCAAGCGAGGATCTGGCCCTGACCACCAAGTCTTGCATCGCCCAGCCCCGCCGCCAGGTCCCATGCCTCAGGAAGCCGGGGTATGGCGCCGTCCTGAGAGCAGCCTCGGTAAGCAGCTTCTGGGTGGTAGGGGACCTCCCGCGTCGCCTCGGGCGTGCTTGGGTCAATGATGAGAACTCATATGGTCTCGAAGAGCGATGAGGACCTAAAAATCACGCTCAATAGGATTACGCTGAGGCCCAAGGCAGGGGACCGTGCCGGGGTCAGCCTCCCCCAGAGCGTCGGGGCAGTGAGGGTGCGCTGCAGGTGCCCGGGGGAGGAGAACCACCTCTCGAGGCTCTCTGCTCTGGCCCCCGGACGTCGGTGCACCTGCGGGTGCCGACGGGGTGTTCTGGCGTTCCAGCTGGTCTACCGACCCAGGCCTCTTCCCCGGACAGCTGCCCGAGAGCCAGGGCTTAGCCACCCTTGTGTCCTTGTGTCTTTCAGCGGGCCTGGCTGGCAAGGTTCTTGGCGCGTCTCCCACCAGGAGAGGTGAGCGGAAGCCTCTGGGCTCCGAGGGAGGCCCCAGACCCCTTGGCCTGGCATCGGGAAGCGGGGACCCCAGCAGGGACTCCGCAGCTGGGCCTGGGCTGGGGATGCGGGTCCTCATTGTCCGGACGGCACCGAAGTCCCCGTGAGCGTGTGCCCCTGAGCCATCCCAGGGGCAGGGATCGCGAAACGTGGGCCGGGGGGCTGACAAGGCCTGGAAAGCGCGGGCTGGCCGCCCAAGGCCCAGGTGCACCCGAGGCCTCCTGATCAATTGCGGCGTGTCCGGGGGGCCCAGAAAGGGAGTGGACGTGAGACCCGTGGTCTCGGAGGCCACTGTGCCCTTGAGCAACACCTTGTTGCTCAAGGCCCGGCCCATGGCAGGTTTCTGCGGGCTGCACTGGCCCGAGCTCCTGTCCCGTCCTGCAGACGACCAAGGCGTTTGGGGCCCCGGGAGGCCACTTCCGAAGAGCCCACGAGGATTCGTTGAGCTGGCCAGACGGCACGGTTCCACTGGGGCGGGGGGCAGAAACTGCACGTCCCAGGCCACAGCAGCCGTTGGGCCTCAGCCTCTCACCTGAGACTCTCAAGCACCCGGGATAGGGTCGTGGTGAAGCGGCACTGCACGGGCCGTGTCAGGTCCCTCGTCCAGAGCGGCCAGCGGGCGGTGTGCCTTGCTGCCGTGGTGGAGAGTGACCTGGCTTTCCCCGCTCGGCCGTGGGGGAGCCCTGGGCCCCGGCAACCTTTGGCTTCCCGGGCAGGGGCTCAGGTCCTTGGCTCCCAGGTGGCTCCAGGAGAGGGTGGGCGGCGTCCTGGCCAAACCTCCCGGGCCGCCGCTCTTGGCTCGCCACTCCGGGAGACAGCGGGGACCCGGCCAAAGCCCTGTAGTCCATGCCATGGTCAGGGGCCGTTCTCCAGAAGGCTGGGCTCCCACAGGGACCACGGTCTCCATTGCTTTGGGATGCCCCGGAAAGGGCAGCCGGGCCCTTGGGCCCGGCTCCTTCCTGGCGGACACCTGCCATGCTTGGCTCCGAACTCTGCCGGGCCCCCAGTGGCCAGGACTCCGGGAAAGGGGGCCCTGGGCCGCACGGCAGGCGCTTCAGACCAGGACGTTTGGACAGCTGGTCTCTCCGTCTCTCCTTAGAAACCCATCCACAATCGAGAAGCTCGCCCAGATGAGCACGTCTTGCTTGGCCCCGCCCTGCCCAGAGGTCTCACGTCTCAGGACCCGGGGGCATGGACGCGGTGCGGAATGCAGCCCCGGTAAGCAGCTTCGGGGTGCCCCGAGGCCGCACGCATCGCCACCAGCTTGCTTGGGTCAGTGATGAGAACTCAAGTGGTCTCGAAGAGCGATGATGACCTAAAAATCATGCTCAATAGGATTACGCTGAGGCCCAAGACAGGCGTCTGTGCCGGGATCAGCCTCCCCCAGACCCTGGGGACCCTGGAGGTGCGCCGCAGTTGTGGGCGTGAGGCCATCGTACCCTCGGGGCTCCCCGTGCTGGCCCTGGCCTGTCTGTGCCCGTCAGGGGTCCGCTCGAGGTCGTGAGGCGTTCCGCCCGGCCTCCGGACCCAATCCACCTCGCAGGACAGCTCCCTCGGTGCCATTGCTTAGGAGACCGTTGCCCCTTGTGTCTTTCAGCGGGCCTCGGGGGCCGGAACTTGGTGCGGCGTGACCCAAGAGAGGTGAGTGGAAGACTCTGGGCCTGCAGGGAGATGCCAGGCGCCATGGGCATTGTCCGCGGAGCCCGGATCCCCGCACGGGCCCCGGCTCCAGCACTGTGCTAGGGATGGGGGCTGTGGTGGCCCACACAGCGTTGACCTGCCCATGCACAGCCGCCCTTCAGCAATCCCACGTGCAGGGAATGGGAAAGTTGGGCCAGGTCACTGGCAACGACTGGGGGCTGGGGGCATGCCGCCGTCGTCCCACATGGACCTGAGGCCTCCTTGTACGTCCAGCTGTGTCCTGTGCGCCCGAGAAGAGAGCGGACGTGAGTCCCTTGGTGTCAGGGCCCTCTGTCCCCTTCAGCGAGTGGTTGTCGCTCGAGTCACCCCAGCCGATGGTTCTGGAGAGGGCTGGAGAGGGCAGAGCTCATGAAGAATGCAGCAGACGCCCAAGTGTAAGCAGGGCACGGGAGGCTGCTGAAGTACAGCCCTCGAATGTTTCCTCGGATTTCCCGAGTCAGCAAGGTTTCCCTGGCCCAGGGGAAGAGTGGCGAGCCCCGGGCCACAGCAGGCCATGGGGCTGAGCCGGTCCTCTGAGGCCCCCAGAGGAAGCGCCGCCACAAGGGGAGAGTCAGGACCCTCCTGCAGGGCGGGCCGCAGTCTCCCGCCTTGTGCTGCTTGGTGGGAGACGGTGAGACGCGATTCTCTTTTTCGCCCTGGGCGATCAGGGCCTGGGGGCCACCGTTGGCTGCGAGTGCCAGGGCCCGGGTCCCTAGACCACCGCGGTCCCCATGTGTGGGAAGGCGTCCTTCGGGCCCTCACTTCCGGGTGCGCCACGCTTTGCTTGGGGCCCCGGCAGACATCGGGGGAGCACTGGAAATCCCTGTGCTCCAGGCCAGGCTCTGGGGCCTTTCCTAGCAAGGGGAGGCTCCCACGGGGGCCCGGATCTCCGTGGATTTGGGAAGGCCAGGGATGGGCAGCGGGTCCCTTGTGTCCTGCCCCTTGCCCGCGGACCCGAGCCCTGGGTGGGTCAGCCGCCCGCCTGGACAGCACCGGCCAGGGCTTCGGGCTGGAGAGTTCTTGGCGGCATGGCACGGGCCAGCGAGCACGCCGTTCCGACGGCCGGCCTCCCCCTCCCTCCTTAGGCCGCCATCCCCAAGCGAGGATCTGGCCCTGACCACCAAGTCTTGCATCGCCCAGCCCCGCCGCCAGGTCCCATGCCTCAGGAAGCCGGGGTATGGCGCTGTCCTGAGAGCAGCCTCGGTAAGCAGCTTCTGGGTGGTAGGGGACCTCCCGCGTCGCCTCGGGCGTGCTTGGGTCAATGATGAGAACTCATATGGTCTCGAAGAGCGATGAGGACCTAAAAATCACGCTCAATAGGATTACGCTGAGGCCCAAGGCAGGGGACCGTGCCGGGGTCAGCCTCCCCCAGAGCGTCGGGGCAGTGAGGGTGCGCTGCAGGTGCCCGGGGGAGGAGAACCACCTCTCGAGGCTCTCTGCTCTGGCCCCCGGACGTCGGTGCACCTGCGGGTGCCGACGGGGTGTTCTGGCGTTCCAGCTGGTCTACCGACCCAGGCCTCTTCCCCGGACAGCTGCCCGAGAGCCAGGGCTTAGCCACCCTTGTGTCCTTGTGTCTTTCAGCGGGCCTGGCTGGCAAGGTTCTTGGCGCGTCTCCCACCAGGAGAGGTGAGCGGAAGCCTCTGGGCTCCGAGGGAGGCCCCAGACCCCTTGGCCTGGCATCGGGAAGCGGGGACCCCAGCAGGGACTCCGCAGCTGGGCCTGGGCTGGGGATGCGGGTCCTCATTGTCCGGACGGCACCGAAGTCCCCGTGAGCGTGTGCCCCTGAGCCATCCCAGGGGCAGGGATCGCGAAACGTGGGCCGGGGGGCTGACAAGGCCTGGAAAGCGCGGGCTGGCCGCCCAAGGCCCAGGTGCACCCGAGGCCTCCTGATCAATTGCGGCGTGTCCGGGGGGCCCAGAAAGGGAGTGGACGTGAGACCCGTGGTCTCGGAGGCCACTGTGCCCTTGAGCAACACCTTGTTGCTCAAGGCCCGGCCCATGGCAGGTTTCTGCGGGCTGCACTGGCCCGAGCTCCTGTCCCGTCCTGCAGACGACCAAGGCGTTTGGGGCCCCGGGAGGCCACTTCCGAAGAGCCCACGAGGATTCGTTGAGCTGGCCAGACGGCACGGTTCCACTGGGGCGGGGGGCAGAAACTGCACGTCCCAGGCCACAGCAGCCGTTGGGCCTCAGCCTCTCACCTGAGACTCTCAAGCACCCAGGATAGGGTCGTGGTGAAGCGGCACTGCACGGGCCGAGTCAGGTCCCTCGTCCAGAGCGGCCAGCGGGCGGTGTGCCTTGCTGCCGTGGTGGAGAGTGACCTGGCTTTCCCCGCTCGGCCGTGGGGGAGCCCTGGGCCCCGGCAACCTTTGGCTTCCCGGGCAGGGGCTCAGGTCCTTGGCTCCCAGGTGGCTCCAGGAGAGGGTGGGCGGCGTCCTGGCCAAACCTCCCGGGCCGCCGCTCTTGGCTCGCCACTCCGGGAGACAGCGGGGACCCGGCCAAAGCCCTGTAGTCCATGCCATGGTCAGGGGCCGTTCTCCAGAAGGCTGGGCTCCCACAGGGACCACGGTCTCCATTGCTTTGGGATGCCCCGGAAAGGGCAGCCGGGCCCTTGGGCCCGGCTCCTTCCTGGCGGACACCTGCCATGCTTGGCTCCGAACTCTGCCGGGCCCCCAGTGGCCAGGACTCCGGGAAAGGGGGCCCTGGGCCGCACGGCAGGCGCTTCAGACCAGGACGTTTGGACAGCTGGTCTCTCCGTCTCTCCTTAGAAACCCATCCACAATCGAGAAGCTCGCCCAGATGAGCACGTCTTGCTTGGCCCCGCCCTGCCCAGAGGTCTCACGTCTCAGGACCCGGGGGCATGGACGCGGTGCGGAATGCAGCCCCGGTAAGCAGCTTCGGGGTGCCCCGAGGCCGCACGCATCGCCACCAGCTTGCTTGGGTCAGTGATGAGAACTCAAGTGGTCTCGAAGAGCGATGATGACCTAAAAATCATGCTCAATAGGATTACGCTGAGGCCCAAGACAGGCGTCTGTGCCGGGATCAGCCTCCCCCAGACCCTGGGGACCCTGGAGGTGCGCCGCAGTTGTGGGCGTGAGGCCATCGTACCCTCGGGGCTCCCCGTGCTGGCCCTGGCCTGTCTGTGCCCGTCAGGGGTCCGCTCGAGGTCGTGAGGCGTTCCGCCCGGCCTCCGGACCCAATCCACCTCGCAGGACAGCTCCCTCGGTGCCATTGCTTAGGAGACCGTTGCCCCTTGTGTCTTTCAGCGGGCCTCGGGGGCCGGAACTTGGTGCGGCGTGACCCAAGAGAGGTGAGTGGAAGACTCTGGGCCTGCAGGGAGATGCCAGGCGCCATGGGCATTGTCCGCGGAGCCCGGATCCCCGCACGGGCCCCGGCTCCAGCACTGTGCTAGGGATGGGGGCTGTGGTGGCCCACACAGCGTTGACCTGCCCATGCACAGCCGCCCTTCAGCAATCCCACGTGCAGGGAATGGGAAAGTTGGGCCAGGTCACTGGCAACGACTGGGGGCTGGGGGCATGCCGCCGTCGTCCCACATGGACCTGAGGCCTCCTTGTACGTCCAGCTGTGTCCTGTGCGCCCGAGAAGAGAGCGGACGTGAGTCCCTTGGTGTCAGGGCCCTCTGTCCCCTTCAGCGAGTGGTTGTCGCTCGAGTCACCCCAGCCGATGGTTCTGGAGAGGGCTGGAGAGGGCAGAGCTCATGAAGAATGCAGCAGACGCCCAAGTGTAAGCAGGGCACGGGAGGCTGCTGAAGTACAGCCCTCGAATGTTTCCTCGGATTTCCCGAGTCAGCAAGGTTTCCCTGGCCCAGGGGAAGAGTGGCGAGCCCCGGGCCACAGCAGGCCATGGGGCTGAGCCGGTCCTCTGAGGCCCCCAGAGGAAGCGCCGCCACAAGGGGAGAGTCAGGACCCTCCTGCAGGGCGGGCCGCAGTCTCCCGCCTTGCGCTGCTTGGTGGGAGACGGTGAGACGCGATTCCCTTTTTCGCCCTGGGCGATCAGGGCCTGGGGGCCACCGTTGGCTGCGAGTGCCAGGGCCCGGGTCCCTAGACCACCGCGGTCCCCATGTGTGGGAAGGCGTCCTTCGGGCCCTCACTTCCGGGTGCGCCACGCTTTGCTTGGGGCCCCGGCAGACATCGGGGGAGCACTGGAAATCCCTGTGCTCCAGGCCATGCTCTGGGGCCTTTCCTAGCAAGGGGAGGCTCCCACGGGGGCCCGGATCTCCGTGGATTTGGGAAGGCCAGGGATGGGCAGCGGGTCCCTTGTGTCCTGC
Organism: Meles meles; assembly: GCF_922984935.1. Classification (NCBI taxonomy): domain Eukaryota; kingdom Metazoa; phylum Chordata; class Mammalia; order Carnivora; family Mustelidae; genus Meles; species Meles meles. The sequence continues at coordinate 24,382,968 of NC_060071.1, forward strand.
CCCTTGCCCGCGGACCCGAGCCCTGGGTGGGTCAGCCGCCCGCCTGGACAGCACCGGCCAGGGCTTCGGGCTGGAGAGTTCTTGGCGGCATGGCACGGGCCAGCGAGCACGCCGTTCCGACGGCCGGCCTCCCCCTCCCTCCTTAGGCCGCCATCCCCAAGCGAGGATCTGGCCCTGACCACCAAGTCTTGCATCGCCCAGCCCCGCCGCCAGGTCCCATGCCTCAGGAAGCCGGGGTATGGCGCTGTCCTGAGAGCAGCCTCGGTAAGCAGCTTCTGGGTGGTAGGGGACCTCCCGCGTCGCCTCGGGCGTGCTTGGGTCAATGATGAGAACTCATATGGTCTCGAAGAGCGATGAGGACCTAAAAATCACGCTCAATAGGATTACGCTGAGGCCCAAGGCAGGGGACCGTGCCGGGGTCAGCCTCCCCCAGAGCGTCGGGGCAGTGAGGGTGCGCTGCAGGTGCCCGGGGGAGGAGAACCACCTCTCGAGGCTCTCTGCTCTGGCCCCCGGACGTCGGTGCACCTGCGGGTGCCGACGGGGTGTTCTGGCGTTCCAGCTGGTCTACCGACCCAGGCCTCTTCCCCGGACAGCTGCCCGAGAGCCAGGGCTTAGCCACCCTTGTGTCCTTGTGTCTTTCAGCGGGCCTGGCTGGCAAGGTTCTTGGCGCGTCTCCCACCAGGAGAGGTGAGCGGAAGCCTCTGGGCTCCGAGGGAGGCCCCAGACCCCTTGGCCTGGCATCGGGAAGCGGGGACCCCAGCAGGGACTCCGCAGCTGGGCCTGGGCTGGGGATGCGGGTCCTCATTGTCCGGACGGCACCGAAGTCCCCGTGAGCGTGTGCCCCTGAGCCATCCCAGGGGCAGGGATCGCGAAACGTGGGCCGGGGGGCTGACAAGGCCTGGAAAGCGCGGGCTGGCCGCCCAAGGCCCAGGTGCACCCGAGGCCTCCTGATCAATTGCGGCGTGTCCGGGGGGCCCAGAAAGGGAGTGGACGTGAGACCCGTGGTCTCGGAGGCCACTGTGCCCTTGAGCAACACCTTGTTGCTCAAGGCCCGGCCCATGGCAGGTTTCTGCGGGCTGCACTGGCCCGAGCTCCTGTCCCGTCCTGCAGACGACCAAGGCGTTTGGGGCCCCGGGAGGCCACTTCCGAAGAGCCCACGAGGATTCGTTGAGCTGGCCAGACGGCACGGTTCCACTGGGGCGGGGGGCAGAAACTGCACGTCCCAGGCCACAGCAGCCGTTGGGCCTCAGCCTCTCACCTGAGACTCTCAAGCACCCGGGATAGGGTCGTGGTGAAGCGGCACTGCACGGGCCGAGTCAGGTCCCTCGTCCAGAGCGGCCAGCGGGCGGTGTGCCTTGCTGCCGTGGTGGAGAGTGACCTGGCTTTCCCCGCTCGGCCGTGGGGGAGCCCTGGGCCCCGGCAACCTTTGGCTTCCCGGGCAGGGGCTCAGGTCCTTGGCTCCCAGGTGGCTCCAGGAGAGGGTGGGCGGCGTCCTGGCCAAACCTCCCGGGCCGCCGCTCTTGGCTCGCCACTCCGGGAGACAGCGGGGACCCGGCCAAAGCCCTGTAGTCCATGCCATGGTCAGGGGCCGTTCTCCAGAAGGCTGGGCTCCCACAGGGACCACGGTCTCCATTGCTTTGGGATGCCCCGGAAAGGGCAGCCGGGCCCTTGGGCCCGGCTCCTTCCTGGCGGACACCTGCCATGCTTGGCTCCGAACTCTGCCGGGCCCCCAGTGGCCAGGACTCCGGGAAAGGGGGCCCTGGGCCGCACGGCAGGCGCTTCAGACCAGGACGTTTGGACAGCTGGTCTCTCCGTCTCTCCTTAGAAACCCATCCACAATCGAGAAGCTCGCCCAGATGAGCACGTCTTGCTTGGCCCCGCCCTGCCCAGAGGTCTCACGTCTCAGGACCCGGGGGCATGGACGCGGTGCGGAATGCAGCCCCGGTAAGCAGCTTCGGGGTGCCCCGAGGCCGCACGCATCGCCACCAGCTTGCTTGGGTCAGTGATGAGAACTCAAGTGGTCTCGAAGAGCGATGATGACCTAAAAATCATGCTCAATAGGATTACGCTGAGGCCCAAGACAGGCGTCTGTGCCGGGATCAGCCTCCCCCAGACCCTGGGGACCCTGGAGGTGCGCCGCAGTTGTGGGCGTGAGGCCATCGTACCCTCGGGGCTCCCCGTGCTGGCCCTGGCCTGTCTGTGCCCGTCAGGGGTCCGCTCGAGGTCGTGAGGCGTTCCGCCCGGCCTCCGGACCCAATCCACCTCGCAGGACAGCTCCCTCGGTGCCATTGCTTAGGAGACCGTTGCCCCTTGTGTCTTTCAGCGGGCCTCGGGGGCCGGAACTTGGTGCGGCGTGACCCAAGAGAGGTGAGTGGAAGACTCTGGGCCTGCAGGGAGATGCCAGGCGCCATGGGCATTGTCCGCGGAGCCCGGATCCCCGCACGGGCCCCGGCTCCAGCACTGTGCTAGGGATGGGGGCTGTGGTGGCCCACACAGCGTTGACCTGCCCATGCACAGCCGCCCTTCAGCAATCCCACGTGCAGGGAATGGGAAAGTTGGGCCAGGTCACTGGCAACGACTGGGGGCTGGGGGCATGCCGCCGTCGTCCCACATGGACCTGAGGCCTCCTTGTACGTCCAGCTGTGTCCTGTGCGCCCGAGAAGAGAGCGGACGTGAGTCCCTTGGTGTCAGGGCCCTCTGTCCCCTTCAGCGAGTGGTTGTCGCTCGAGTCACCCCAGCCGATGGTTCTGGAGAGGGCTGGAGAGGGCAGAGCTCATGAAGAATGCAGCAGACGCCCAAGTGTAAGCAGGGCACGGGAGGCTGCTGAAGTACAGCCCTCGAATGTTTCCTCGGATTTCCCGAGTCAGCAAGGTTTCCCTGGCCCAGGGGAAGAGTGGCGAGCCCCGGGCCACAGCAGGCCATGGGGCTGAGCCGGTCCTCTGAGGCCCCCAGAGGAAGCGCCGCCACAAGGGGAGAGTCAGGACCCTCCTGCAGGGCGGGCCGCAGTCTCCCGCCTTGCGCTGCTTGGTGGGAGACGGTGAGACGCGATTCCCTTTTTCGCCCTGGGCGATCAGGGCCTGGGGGCCACCGTTGGCTGCGAGTGCCAGGGCCCGGGTCCCTAGACCACCGCGGTCCCCATGTGTGGGAAGGCGTCCTTCGGGCCCTCACATCCGGGTGCGCCACGCTTTGCTTGGGGCCCCGGCAGACATCGGGGGAGCACTGGAAATCTCTGTGCTCCAGGCCATGCTCTGGGGCCTTTCCTAGCAAGGGGAGGCTCCCACGGGGGCCCGGATCTCCGTGGATTTGGGAAGGCCAGGGATGGGCAGCGGGTCCCTTGTGTCCTGCCCCTTGCCCGCGGACCCGAGCCCTGGGTTGGTCAGCCGCCCGCCTGGACAGCACCGGCCAGGGCTTCGGGCTGGAGAGTTCTTGGCGGCATGGCACGGGCCAGCGAGCACGCCGTTCCGACGGCCGGCCTCCCCCTCTCTCCTTAGGCCCCCATCCCCAAGCGAGGATCTGGCCCTGACCACCAAGTCTTGCATCGCCCAGCCCCGCCGCCAGGTCCCATGCCTCAGGAAGCCGGGGTATGGCGCTGTCCTGAGAGCAGCCTCGGTAAGCAGCTTCTGGGTGGTAGGGGACCTCCCGCGTCGCCTCGGGCGTGCTTGGGTCAATGATGAGAACTCATATGGTCTCGAAGAGCGATGATGACCTAAAAATCATGCTCAATAGGATTACGCTGAGGCCCAAGGCAGGGGACCGTGCCGGGGTCAGCCTCCCCCAGAGCGTCGGGGCAGTGAGGGTGCACTGCAGGTGGCCGCGGGAGGAGAACCACCTCTCGAGGCTCTCTGCTCTGGCCCCCGGACGTCGGTGCACCTGCGGGTGCCGACGGGGTGTTCTGGCGTTCCAGCTGGTCTACCGACCCAGGCCTCTTCCCCGGACAGCTGCCCGAGAGCCAGGGCTTAGCCACCCTTGTGTCCTTGTGTCTTTCAGCGGGCCTGGCTGGCAAGGTTCTTGGCGCGTCTCCCACCAGGAGAGGTGAGCGGAAGCCTCTGGGCTCCGAGGGAGGCCCCAGACCCCTTGGCCTGGCATCGGGAAGCGGGGACCCCAGCAGGGACTCCGCAGCTGGGCCTGGGCTGGGGATGCGGGTCCTCATTGTCCGGACGGCACCGAAGTCCCCGTGAGCGTGTGCCCCTGAGCCATCCCAGGGGCAGGGATCGCGAAACGTGGGCCGGGGGGCTGACAAGGCCTGGAAAGCGCGGGCTGGACGCCCAAGGCCCAGGTGCACCCGAGGCCTCCTGATCAATTGCGGCGTGTCCGGGGGGCCCAGAAAGGGAGTGGACGTGAGACCCGTGGTCTCGGAGGCCACTGTGCCCTTGAGCAACACCTTGTTGCTCAAGGCCCGGCCCATGGCAGGTTTCTGCGGGCTGCACTGGCCCGAGCTCCTGTCCTGTCCTGCAGACGACCAAGGCGTTTGGGGCCACGGGAGGCCACTTCCGAAGAGCCCACGAGGATTCGTTGAGCTGGCCAGACGGCACGGTTCCACTGGGGCGGGGGGCAGAAACTGCACGTCCCAGGCCACAGCAGCCGTTGGGCCTCAGCCTCTCACCTGAGACTCTCAAGCACCCGGGATAGGGTGGTGGTGAAGCGGCACTGCACGGGCCGAGTCAGGTCCCTCGTCCAGAGCGGCCAGCGGGCGGTGTGCCTTGCTGCCGTGGTGGAGAGTGACCTGGCTTTCCCCGCTCGGCCGTGGGGGAGCCCTGGGCCCCGGCAACCTTTGGCTTCCCGGGCAGGGGCTCAGGTCCTTGGCTCCCAGGTGGCTCCAGGAGAGGGTGGGCGGCGTCCTGGCCAAACCTCCCGGGCCGCCGCTCTTGGCTCGCCACTCCGGGAGACAGCGGGGACCCGGCCAAAGCCCTGTGGTCCATGCCATGGTCAGGGGCCGTTCTCCAGAAGGCTGGGCTCCCACAGGGACCACGGTCTCCATTGCTTTGGGATGCCCCGGAAAGGGCAGCCGGGCCCTTGGGCCCGGCTCCTTCCTGGCGGACACCTGCCATGCTTGGCTCCGAACTCTGCCGGGCCCCCAGTGGCCTGGACTCCGGGAAAGGGGGCCCTGGGCCGCACGGCAGGCGCTTCAGACCAGGACGTTTGGACAGCTGGTCTCTCCGTCTCTCCTTAGAAACCCATCCACAATCGAGAAGCTCGCCCAGATGAGCACGTCTTGCTTGGCCCCGCCCTGCCCAGAGGTCTCACGTCTCAGGACCCGGGGGCATGGACGCGGTGCGGAATGCAGCCCCGGTAAGCAGCTTCGGGGTGCCCCGAGGCCGCACGCATCGCCACCAGCTTGCTTGGGTCAGTGATGAGAACTCAAGTGGTCTCGAAGAGCGATGATGACCTAAAAATCATGCTCAATAGGATTACGCTGAGGCCCAAGACAGGCGTCTGTGCCGGGATCAGCCTCCCCCAGACCCTGGGGACCCTGGAGGTGCGCCGCAGTTGTGGGCGTGAGGCCATCGTACCCTCGGGGCTCCCCGTGCTGGCCCTGGCCTGTCTGTGCCCGTCAGGGGTCCGCTCGAGGTCGTGAGGCGTTCCGCCCGGCCTCCGGACCCAATCCACCTCGCAGGACAGCTCCCTCGGTGCCATTGCTTAGGAGACCGTTGCCCCTTGTGTCTTTCAGCGGGCCTCGGGGGCCGGAACTTGGTGCGGCGTGACCCAAGAGAGGTGAGTGGAAGACTCTGGGCCTGCAGGGAGATGCCAGGCGCCATGGGCATTGTCCGCGGAGCCCGGATCCCCGCACGGGCCCCGGCTCCAGCACTGTGCTAGGGATGGGGGCTGTGGTGGCCCACACAGCGTTGACCTGCCCATGCACAGCCGCCCTTCAGCAATCCCACGTGCAGGGAATGGGAAAGTTGGGCCAGGTCACTGGCAACGACTGGGGGCTGGGGGCATGCCGCCGTCGTCCCACATGGACCTGAGGCCTCCTTGTACGTCCAGCTGTGTCCTGTGCGCCCGAGAAGAGAGCGGACGTGAGTCCCTTGGTGTCAGGGCCCTCTGTCCCCTTCAGCGAGTGGTTGTCGCTCGAGTCACCCCAGCCGATGGTTCTGGAGAGGGCTGGAGAGGGCAGAGCTCATGAAGAATGCAGCAGACGCCCAAGTGTAAGCAGGGCACGGGAGGCTGCTGAAGTACAGCCCTCGAATGTTTCCTCGGATTTCCCGAGTCAGCAAGGTTTCCCTGGCCCAGGGGAAGAGTGGCGAGCCCCGGGCCACAGCAGGCCATGGGGCTGAGCCGGTCCTCTGAGGCCCCCAGAGGAAGCGCCGCCACAAGGGGAGAGTCAGGACCCTCCTGCAGGGCGGGCCGCAGTCTCCCGCCTTGCGCTGCTTGGTGGGAGACGGTGAGACGCGATTCCCTTTTTCGCCCTGGGCGATCAGGGCCTGGGGGCCACCGTTGGCTGCGAGTGCCAGGGCCCGGGTCCCTAGACCACCGCGGTCCCCATGTGTGGGAAGGCGTCCTTCGGGCCCTCACTTCCGGGTGCGCCACGCTTTGCTTGGGGCCCCGGCAGACATCGGGGGAGCACTGGAAATCCCTGTGCTCCAGGCCATGCTCTGGGGCCTTTCCTAGCAAGGGGAGGCTCCCACGGGGGCCCGGATCTCCGTGGATTTGGGAAGGCCAGGGATGGGCAGCGGGTCCCTTGTGTCCTGCCCTTTGCCGGCGGACCCGAGCCCTGGGTGGGTCAGCCGCCCGCCTGGACAGCACCGGCCAGGGCTTCGGGCTGGAGAGTTCTTGGCGGCATGGCACGGGCCAGCGAGCACGCCGTTCCGACGGCCGGCCTCCCCCTCTCTCCTTAGGCCCCCATCCCCAAGCGAGGATCTGGCCCTGACCACCAAGTCTTGCATCGCCCAGCCCCGCCGCCAGGTCCCATGCCTCAGGAAGCCGGGGTATGGCGCTGTCCTGAGAGCAGCCTCGGTAAGCAGCTTCTGGGTGGTAGGGGACCTCCCGCGTCGCCTCGGGCGTGCTTGGGTCAATGATAAGAACTCATATGGTCTCGAAGAGCGATGATGACCTAAAAATCATGCTCAATAGGATTACGCTGAGGCCCAAGGCAGGGGACCGTGCCGGGGTCAGCCTCCCCCAGAGCGTCGGGGCAGTGAGGGTGCACTGCAGGTGGCCGCGGGAGGAGAACCACCTCTCGAGGCTCTCTGCTCTGGCCCCCGGACGTCGGTGCACCTGCGGGTGCCGACGGGGTGTTCTGGCGTTCCAGCTGGTCTACCGACCCAGGCCTCTTCCCCGGACAGCTGCCCGAGAGCCAGGGCTTAGCCACCCTTGTGTCCTTGTGTCTTTCAGCGGGCCTGGCTGGCAAGGTTCTTGGCGCGTCTCCCACCAGGAGAGGTGAGCGGAAGCCTCTGGGCTCCGAGGGAGGCCCCAGACCCCTTGGCCTGGCATCGGGAAGCGGGGACCCCAGCAGGGACTCCGCAGCTGGGCCTGGGCTGGGGATGCGGGTCCTCATTGTCCGGACGGCACCAAAGTCCCCGTGAGCGTGTGCCCCTGAGCCATCCCAGGGGCAGGGATCGCGAAACGTGGGCCGGGGGGCTGACAAGGCCTGGAAAGCGCGGGCTGGCCGCCCAAGGCCCAGGTGCACCCGAGGCCTCCTGATCAATTGCGGCGTGTCCGGGGGGCCCAGAAAGGGAGTGGACGTGAGACCCGTGGTCTCGGAGGCCACTGTGCCCTTGAGCAACACCTTGTTGCTCAAGGCCCGGCCCATGGCAGGTTTCTGCGGGCTGCACTGGCCCGAGCTCCTGTCCCGTCCTGCAGACGACCAAGGCGTTTGGGGCCCCGGGAGGCCACTTCCGAAGAGCCCACGAGGATTCGTTGAGCTGGCCAGACGGCACGGTTCCACTGGGGCGGGGGGCAGAAACTGCACGTCCCAGGCCACAGCAGCCGTTGGGCCTCAGCCTCTCACCTGAGACTCTCAAGCACCCGGGATAGGGTCGTGGTGAAGCGGCACTGCACGGGCCGAGTCAGGTCCCTCGTCCAGAGCGGCCAGCGGGCGGTGTGCCTTGCTGCCTTGGTGGAGAGTGACCTGGCTTTCCCCGCTCGGCCGTGGGGGAGCCCTGGGCCCCGGCAACCTTTGGCTTCCCGGGCAGGGGCTCAGGTCCTTGGCTCCCAGGTGGCTCCAGGAGAGGGTGGGCGGCGTCCTGGCCAAACCTCCCGGGCCGCCGCTCTTGGCTCGCCACTCCGGGAGACAGCGGGGACCCGGCCAAAGCCCTGTGGTCCATGCCATGGTCAGGGGCCGTTCTCCAGAAGGCTGGGCTCCCACAGGGACCACGGTCTCCATTGCTTTGGGATGCCCCGGAAAGGGCAGCCGGGCCCTTGGGCCCGGCTCCTTCCTGGCGGACACCTGCCATGCTTGGCTCCGAACTCTGCCGGGCCCCCAGTGGCCAGGACTCCGGGAAAGGGGGCCCTGGGCCGCACGGCAGGCGCTTCAGACCAGGACGTTTGGACAGCTGGTCTCTCCGTCTCTCCTTAGAAACCCATCCACAATCGAGAAGCTCGCCCAGATGAGCACGTCTTGCTTGGCCCCGCCCTGCCCAGAGGTCTCACGTCTCAGGACCCGGGGGCATGGACGCGGTGCGGAATGCAGCCCCGGTAAGCAGCTTCGGGGTGCCCCGAGGCCGCACGCATCGCCACCAGCTTGCTTGGGTCAGTGATGAGAACTCAAGTGGTCTCGAAGAGCGATGATGACCTAAAAATCATGCTCAATAGGATTACGCTGAGGCCCAAGACAGGCGTCTGTGCCGGGATCAGCCTCCCCCAGACCCTGGGGACCCTGGAGGTGCGCCGCAGTTGTGGGCGTGAGGCCATCGTACCCTCGGGGCTCCCCGTGCTGGCCCTGGCCTGTCTGTGCCCGTCAGGGGTCCGCTCGAGGTCGTGAGGCGTTCCGCCCGGCCTCCGGACCCAATCCACCTCGCAGGACAGCTCCCTCGGTGCCATTGCTTAGGAGACCGTTGCCCCTTGTGTCTTTCAGCGGGCCTCGGGGGCCGGAACTTGGTGCGGCGTGACCCAAGAGAGGTGAGTGGAAGACTCTGGGCCTGCAGGGAGATGCCAGGCGCCATGGGCATTGTCCGCGGAGCCCGGATCCCCGCACGGGCCCCGGCTCCAGCACTGTGCTAGGGATGGGGGCTGTGGTGGCCCACACAGCGTGGACCTGCCCATGCACAGCCGCCCTTCAGCAATCCCACGTGCAGGGAATGGGAAAGTTGGGCCAGGTCACTGGCAACGACTGGGGGCTGGGGGCATGCCGCCGTCGTCCCACATGGACCTGAGGCCTCCTTGTACGTCCAGCTGTGTCCTGTGCGCCCGAGAAGAGAGCGGACGTGAGTCCCTTGGTGTCAGGGCCCTCTGTCCCCTTCAGCGAGTGGTTGTCGCTCGAGTCACCCCAGCCGATGGTTCTGGGGCTGGAGAGGGCAGAGCTCATGAAGAATGCAGCAGACGCCCAAGTGTAAGCAGGGCACGGGAGGCTGCTGAAGTACAGCCCTCGAATGTTTCCTCGGATTTCCCGAGTCAGCAAGGTTTCCCTGGCCCAGGGGAAGAGTGGCGAGCCCCGGGCCACAGCAGGCCATGGGGCTGAGCCGGTCCTCTGAGGCCCCCAGAGGAAGCGCCGCCACAAGGGGAGAGTCAGGACCCTCCTGCAGGGCGGGCCGCGGTCTCCTGCCTTGCGCTGCTTGGTGGGAGACGGTGAGACGCGATTCCCTTTTTCGCCCTGGGCGATCAGGGCCTGGGGGCCACCGTTGGCTGCGAGTGCCAGGGCCCGGGTCCCTAGACCACCGCGGTCCCCATGTGTGGGAAGGCGTCCTTCGGGCCCTCACTTCCGGGTGCGCCACGCTTTGCTTGGGGCCCCGGCAGACATCGGGGGAGCACTGGAAATCCCTGTGCTCCAGGCCATGCTCTGGGGCCTTTCCTAGCAAGGGGAGGCTCCCACGGGGGCCCGGATCTCCGTGGATTTGGGAAGGCCAGGGATGGGCAGCGGGTCCCTTGTGTCCTGCCCCTTGCCCGCGGACCCGAGCCCTGGGTGGGTCAGCCGCCCGCCTGGACAGCACCGGCCAGGGCTTCGGGCTGGAGAGTTCTTGGCGGCATGGCACGGGCCAGCGAGCACGCCGTTCCGACGGCCGGCCTCCCCCTCCCTCCTTAGGCCCCCATCCCCAAGCGAGGATCTGGCCCTGACCACCAAGTCTTGCATCGCCCAGCCCCGCCGCCCGGTCCCATGCCTCAGGAAGCCGGGTTAAGGCGCTGTCCTGAGAGCAGCCTCGGTAAGCAGCTTCTGGGTGGTAGGGGACCTCCCGCGTCGCCTCGGGCGTGCTTGGGTCAATGATGAGAACTCATATGGTCTCGAAGAGCGATGATGACCTAAAAATCACGCTCAATAGGATTACGCTGAGGCCCAAGGCAGGGGACCGTGCCGGGGTCAGCCTCCCCCAGAGCGTCGGGGCAGTGAGGGTGCGCTGCAGGTGGCCGCGGGAGGAGAACCACCTCTCGAGGCTCTCTGCTCTGGCCCCCGGACGTCGGTGCACCTGCGGGTGCCGACGGGGTGTTCTGGCGTTCCAGCTGGTCTACCGACCCAGGCCTCTTCCCCGGACAGCTGCCCGAGAGCCAGGGCTTAGCCACCCTTGTGTCCTTGTGTCTTTCAGCGGGCCTGGCTGGCAAGGTTCTTGGCGCGTCTCCCACCAGGAGAGGTGAGCGGAAGCCTCTGGGCTCCGAGGGAGGCCCCAGACCCCTTGGCCTGGCATCGGGAAGCGGGGACCCCAGCAGGGACTCCGCAGCTGGGCCTGGGCTGGGGATGCGGGTCCTCATTGTCCGGACGGCACCGAAGTCCCCGTGAGCGTGTGCCCCTGAGCCATCCCAGGGGCAGGGATCGCGAAACGTGGGCCGGGGGGCTGACAAGGCCTGGAAAGCGCGGGCTGGCCGCCCAAGGCCCAGGTGCACCCGAGGCCTCCTGATCAATTGCGGCGTGTCCGGGGGGCCCAGAAAGGGAGTGGACGTGAGACCCGTGGTCTCGGAGGCCACTGTGCCCTTGAGCAACACCTTGTTGCTCAAGGCCCGGCCCATGGCAGGTTTCTGCGGGCTGCACTGGCCCGAGCTCCTGTCCCGTCCTGCAGACGACCAAGGCGTTTGGGGCCCCGGGAGGCCACTTCCGAAGAGCCCACGAGGATTCGTTGAGCTGGCCAGACGGCACGGTTCCACTGGGGCGGGGGGGCAGAAACTGCACGTCCCAGGCCACAGCAGCCGTTGGGGCTCAGCCTCTCACCTGAGACTCTCAAGCACCCGGGATAGGGTCGTGGTGAAGCGGCACTGCACGGGCCGAGTCAGGTCCCTCGTCCAGAGCGGCCAGCGGGCGGTGTGCCTTGCTGCCGTGGTGGAGAGTGACCTGGCTTTCCCCGCTCGGCCGTGGGGGAGCCCTGGGCCCCGGCAACCTTTGGCTTCCCGGGCAGGGGCTCAGGTCCTTGGCTCCCAGGTGGCTCCAGGAGAGGGTGGGCGGCGTCCTGGCCAAACCTCCCGGGCCGCCGCTCTTGGCTCGCCACTCCGGGAGACAGCGGGGACCCGGCCAAAGCCCTGTGGTCCATGCCATGGTCAGGGGCCGTTCTCCAGAAGGCTGGGCTCCCACAGGGACCACGGTCTCCATTGCTTTGGGATGCCCCGGAAAGGGCAGCCGGGCCCTTGGGCCCGGCTCCTTCCTGGCGGACACCTGCCATGCTTGGCTCCGAACTCTGCCGGGCCCCCAGTGGCCAGGACTCCGGGAAAGGGGGCCCTGGGCCGCACGGCAGGCGCTTCAGACCAGGACGTTTGGACAGCTGGTCTCTCCGTCTCTCCTTAGAAACCCATCCACAATCGAGAAGCTCGCCCAGATGAGCACGTCTTGCTTGGCCCCGCCCTGCCCAGAGGTCTCACGTCTCAGGACCCGGGGGCATGGACGCGGTGCGGAATGCAGCCCCGGTAAGCGGCTTCGGGGTGCCCCGAGGGCGCACGCATCGCCACCAGCTTGCTTGGGTCAGTGATGAGAACTCAAGTGGTCTCGAAGAGCGATGATGACCTAAAAATCATGCTCAATAGGATTACGCTGAGGCCCAAGACAGGCGTCTGTGCCGGGATCAGCCTCCCCCAGACCCTGGGGACCCTGGAGGTGCGCCGCAGTTGTGGGCGTGAGGCCATCGTACCCTCGGGGCTCCCCGTGCTGGCCCTGGCCTGTCTGTGCCCGTCAGGGGTCCGCTCGAGGTCGTGAGGCGTTCCGCCCGGCCTCCGGACCCAATCCACCTCGCAGGACAGCTCCCTCGGTGCCATTGCTTAGGAGACCGTTGCCCCTTGTGTCTTTCAGCGGGCCTCGGGGGCCGGAACTTGGTGCGGCGTGACCCAAGAGAGGTGAGTGGAAGACTCTGGGCCTGCAGGGAGATGCCAGGCGCCATGGGCATTGTCCGCGGAGCCCGGATCCCCGCACGGGCCCCGGCTCCAGCACTGTGCTAGGGATGGGGGCTGTGGTGGCCCACACAGCGTTGACCTGCCCATGCACAGCCGCCCTTCAGCAATCCCACGTGCAGGGAATGGGAAAGTTGGGCCAGGTCACTGGCAACGACTGGGGGCTGGGGGCATGCCGCCGTCGTCCCACATGGACCTGAGGCCTCCTTGTACGTCCAGCTGTGTCCTGTGCGCCCGAGAAGAGAGCGGACGTGAGTCCCTTGGTGTCAGGGCCCTCTGTCCGCTTCAGCGAGTGGTTGTCGCTCGAGTCACCCCAGCCGATGGTTCTGGAGAGGGCTGGAGAGGGCAGAGCTCATGAAGAATGCAGCAGGCGCCCAAGTGTAAGCAGGGCACGGGAGGCTGCTGAAGTACAGCCCTCGAATGTTTCCTCGGATTTCCCGAGTCAGCAAGGTTTCCCTGGCCCAGGGGAAGAGTGGCGAGCCCCGGGCCACAGCAGGCCATGGGGCTGAGCCGGTCCTCTGAGGCCCCCAGAGGAAGCGCCGCCACAAGGGGAGAGTCAGGACCCTCCTGCAGGGCGGGCCGCGGTCTCCTGCCTTGCGCTGCTTGGTGGGAGACGGTGAGACGCGATTCCCTTTTTCGCCCTGGGCGATCAGGGCCTGGGGGCCACCGTTGGCTGCGAGTGCCAGGGCCCGGGTCCCTAGACCACCGCGGTCCCCATGTGTGGGAAGGCGTCCTTCGGGCCCTCACATCCGGGTGCGCCACGCTTTGCTTGGGGCCCCGGCAGACATCGGGGGAGCACTGGAAATCCCTGTGCTCCAGGCCATGCTCTGGGGTCTTTCCTAGCAAGGGGAGGCTCCCACGGGGGCCCGGATCTCCGTGGATTTGGGAAGGCCAGGGATGGGCAGCGGGTCCCTTGTGTCCTGCCCCTTGCCCGCGGACCCGAGCCCTGGGTGGGTCAGCCGCCCGCCTGGACAGCACCGGCCAGGGCTTCGGGCTGGAGAGTTCTTGGCGGCATGGCACGGGCCAGCGAGCACGCCGTTCCGACGGCCGGCCTCCCCCTCCCTCCTTAGGCCCCCATCCCCAAGCGAGGATCTGGCCCTGACCACCAAGTCTTGCATCGCCCAGCCCCGCCGCCCGGTCCCATGCCTCAGGAAGCCGGGGTATGGCGCTGTCCTGAGAGCAGCCTCGGTAAGCAGCTTCTGGGTGGTAGGGGACCTCCCGCGTCGCCTCGGGCGTGCTTGGGTCAATGATGAGAACTCATATGGTCTCGAAGAGCGATGATGACCTAAAAATCACGCTCAATAGGATTACGCTGAGGCCCAAGGCAGGGGACCGTGCCGGGGTCAGCCTCCCCCAGAGCGTCGGGGCAGTGAGGGTGCGCTGCAGGTGGCCGCGGGAGGAGAACCACCTCTCGAGGCTCTCTGCTCTGGCCCCCGGACGTCGGTGCACCTGCGGGTGCCGACGGGGTGTTCTGGCGTTCCAGCTGGTCTACCGACCCAGGCCTCTTCCCCGGACAGCTGCCCGAGAGCCAGGGCTTAGCCACCCTTGTGTCCTTGTGTCTTTCAGCGGGCCTGGCTGGCAAGGTTCTTGGCGCGTCTCCCACCAGGAGAGGTGAGCGGAAGCCTCTGGGCTCCGAGGGAGGCCCCAGACCCCTTGGCCTGGCATCGGGAAGCGGGGACCCCAGCAGGGACTCCGCAGCTGGGCCTGGGCTGGGGATGCGGGTCCTCATTGTCCGGACGGCACCGAAGTCCCCGTGAGCGTGTGCCCCTGAGCCATCCCAGGGGCAGGGATCGCGAAACGTGGGCCGGGGGGCTGACAAGGCCTGGAAAGCGCGGGCTGGCCGCCCAAGGCCCAGGTGCACCCGAGGCCTCCTGATCAATTGCGGCGTGTCCGGGGGGCCCAGAAAGGGAGTGGACGTGAGACCCGTGGTCTCGGAGGCCACTGTGCCCTTGAGCAACACCTTGTTGCTCAAGGCCCGGCCCATGGCAGGTTTCTGCGGGCTGCACTGGCCCGAGCTCCTGTCCCGTCCTGCAGACGACCAAGGCGTTTGGGGCCCCGGGAGGCCACTTCCGAAGAGCCCACGAGGATTCGTTGAGCTGGCCAGACGGCACGGTTCCACTGGGGCGGGGGGGCAGAAACTGCACGTCCCAGGCCACAGCAGCCGTTGGGGCTCAGCCTCTCACCTGAGACTCTCAAGCACCCGGGATAGGGTCGTGGTGAAGCGGCACTGCACGGGCCGAGTCAGGTCCCTCGTCCAGAGCGGCCAGCGGGCGGTGTGCCTTGCTGCCTTGGTGGAGAGTGACCTGGCTTTCCCCGCTCGGCCGTGGGGGAGCCCTGGGCCCCGGCAACCTTTGGCTTCCCGGGCAGGGGCTCAGGTCCTTGGCTCCCAGGTGGCTCCAGGAGAGGGTGGGCGGCGTCCTGGCCAAACCTCCCGGGCCGCCGCTCTTGGCTCGCCACTCCGGGAGACAGCGGGGACCCGGCCAAAGCCCTGTGGTCCATGCCATGGTCAGGGGCCGTTCTCCAGAAGGCTGGGCTCCCACAGGGACCACGGTCTCCATTGCTTTGGGATGCCCCGGAAAGGGCAGCCGGGCCCTTGGGCCCGGCTCCTTCCTGGCGGACACCTGCCATGCTTGGCTCCGAACTCTGCCGGGCCCCCAGTGGCCAGGACTCCGGGAAAGGGGGCCCTGGGCCGCACGGCAGGCGCTTCAGACCAGGACGTTTGGACAGCTGGTCTCTCCGTCTCTCCTTAGAAACCCATCCACAATCGAGAAGCTCGCCCAGATGAGCACGTCTTGCTTGGCCCCGCCCTGCCCAGAGGTCTCACGTCTCAGGACCCGGGGGCATGGACGCGGTGCGGAATGCAGCCCCGGTAAGCAGCTTCGGGGTGCCCCGAGGCCGCACGCATCGCCACCAGCTTGCTTGGGTCAGTGATGAGAACTCAAGTGGTCTCGAAGAGCGATGATGACCTAAAAATCATGCTCAATAGGATTACGCTGAGGCCCAAGACAGGCGTCTGTGCCGGGATCAGCCTCCCCCAGACCCTGGGGACCCTGGAGGTGCGCCGCAGTTGTGGGCGTGAGGCCATCGTACCCTCGGGGCTCCCCGTGCTGGCCCTGGCCTGTCTGTGCCCGTCAGGGGTCCGCTCGAGGTCGTGAGGCGTTCCGCCCGGCCTCCGGACCCAATCCACCTCGCAGGACAGCTCCCTCGGTGCCATTGCTTAGGAGACCGTTGCCCCTTGTGTCTTTCAGCGGGCCTCGGGGGCCGGAACTTGGTGCGGCGTGACCCAAGAGAGGTGAGTGGAAGACTCTGGGCCTGCAGGGAGATGCCAGGCGCCATGGGCATTGTCCGCAGAGCCCGGATCCCCGCACGGGCCCCGGCTCCGGCACTGTGCTAGGGATGGGGGCTGTGGTGGCCCACACAGCGTGGACCTGCCCATGCACAGCCGCCCTTCAGCAATCCCACGTGCAGGGAATGGGAAAGTTGGGCCAGGTCACTGGCAACGACTGGGGGCTGGGGGCATGCCGCCGTCGTCCCACATGGACCTGAGGCCTCCTTGTACGTCCAGCTGTGTCCTGTGCGCCCGAGAAGAGAGCGGACGTGAGTCCCTTGGTGTCAGGGCCCTCTGTCCCCTTCAGCGAGTGGTTGTCGCTCGAGTCACCCCAGCCGATGGTTCTGGAGAGGGCTGGAGAGGGCAGAGCTCATGAAGAATGCAGCAGACGCCCAAGTGTAAGCAGGGCACGGGAGGCTGCTGAAGTACAGCCCTCGAATGTTTCCTCGGATTTCCCGAGTCAGCAAGGTTTCCCTGGCCCAGGGGAAGAGTGGCGAGCCCCGGGCCACAGCAGGCCATGGGGCTGAGCCGGTCCTCTGAGGCCCCCAGAGGAAGCGCCGCCACAAGGGGAGAGTCAGGACCCTCCTGCAGGGCGGCCCGCGGTCTCCTGCCTTGCGCTGCTTGGTGGGAGACGGTGAGACGCGATTCCCTTTTTCGCCCTGGGCGATCAGGGCCTGGGGGCCACCGTTGGCTGCGAGTGCCAGGGCCCGGGTCCCTAGACCACCGCGGTCCCCATGTGTGGGAAGGCGTCCTTCGGGCCCTCACTTCCGGGTGCGCCACGCTTTGCTTGGGGCCCCGGCAGACATCGGGGGAGCACTGGAAATCCCTGTGCTCCAGGCCATGCTCTGGGGCCTTTCCTAGCAAGGGGAGGCTCCCACGGGGGCCCGGATCTCCGTGGATTTGGGAAGGCCAGGGATGGGCAGCGGGTCCCTTGTGTCCTGCCCTTTGCCGGCGGACCCGAGCCCTGGGTGGGTCAGCCGCCCGCCTGGACAGCACCGGCCAGGGCTTCGGGCTGGAGAGTTCTTGGCGGCATGGCACGGGCCAGCGAGCACGCCGTTCCGACGGCCGGCCTCCCCCTCTCTCCTTAGGCCCCCATCCCCAAGCGAGGATCTGGCCCTGACCACCAAGTCTTGCATCGCCCAGCCCCGCCGCCCGGTCCCATGCCTCAGGAAGCCGGGGTATGGCGCTGTCCTGAGAGCAGCCTCGGTAAGCAGCTTCTGGGTGGTAGGGGACCTCCCGCGTCGCCTCGGGCGTGCTTGGGTCAATGATGAGAACTCATATGGTCTCGAAGAGCGATGATGACCTAAAAATCACGCTCAATAGGATTACGCTGAGGCCCAAGGCAGGGGACCGTGCCGGGGTCAGCCTCCCCCAGAGCGTCGGGGCAGTGAGGGTGCGCTGCAGGTGGCCGCGGGAGGAGAACCACCTCTCGAGGCTCTCTGCTCTGGCCCCCGGACGTCGGTGCACCTGCGGGTGCCGACGGGGTGTTCTGGCGTTCCAGCTGGTCTACCGACCCAGGCCTCTTCCCCGGACAGCTGCCCGAGAGCCAGGGCTTAGCCACCCTTGTGTCCTTGTGTCTTTCAGCGGGCCTGGCTGGCAAGGTTCTTGGCGCGTCTCCCACCAGGAGAGGTGAGCGGAAGCCTCTGGGCTCCGAGGGAGGCCCCAGACCCCTTGGCCTGGCATCGGGAAGCGGGGACCCCAGCAGGGACTCCGCAGCTGGGCCTGGGCTGGGGATGCGGGTCCTCATTGTCCGGACGGCACCGAAGTCCCCGTGAGCGTGTGCCCCTGAGCCATCCCAGGGGCAGGGATCGCGAAACGTGGGCCGGGGGGCTGACAAGGCCTGGAAAGCGCGGGCTGGCCGCCCAAGGCCCAGGTGCACCCGAGGCCTCCTGATCAATTGCGGCGTGTCCGGGGGGCCCAGAAAGGGAGTGGACGTGAGACCCGTGGTCTCGGAGGCCACTGTGCCCTTGAGCAACACCTTGTTGCTCAAGGCCCGGCCCATGGCAGGTTTCTGCGGGCTGCACTGGCCCGAGCTCCTGTCCCGTCCTGCAGACGACCAAGGCGTTTGGGGCCCCGGGAGGCCACTTCCGAAGAGCCCACGAGGATTCGTTGAGCTGGCCAGACGGCACGGTTCCACTGGGGCGGGGGGGCAGAAACTGCACGTCCCAGGCCACAGCAGCCGTTGGGGCTCAGCCTCTCACCTGAGACTCTCAAGCACCCGGGATAGGGTCGTGGTGAAGCGGCACTGCACGGGCCGAGTCAGGTCCCTCGTCCAGAGCGGCCAGCGGGCGGTGTGCCTTGCTGCCGTGGTGGAGAGTGACCTGGCTTTCCCCGCTCGGCCGTGGGGGAGCCCTGGGCCCCGGCAACCTTTGGCTTCCCGGGCAGGGGCTCAGGTCCTTGGCTCCCAGGTGGCTCCAGGAGAGGGTGGGCGGCGTCCTGGCCAAACCTCCCGGGCCGCCGCTCTTGGCTCGCCACTCCGGGAGACAGCGGGGACCCGGCCAAAGCCCTGTGGTCCATGCCATGGTCAGGGGCCGTTCTCCAGAAGGCTGGGCTCCCACAGGGACCACGGTCTCCATTGCTTTGGGATGCCCCGGAAAGGGCAGCCGGGCCCTTGGGCCCGGCTCCTTCCTGGCGGACACCTGCCATGCTTGGCTCCGAACTCTGCCGGGCCCCCAGTGGCCAGGACTCCGGGAAAGGGGGCCCTGGGCCGCACGGCAGGCGCTTCAGACCAGGACGTTTGGACAGCTGGTCTCTCCGTCTCTCCTTAGAAACCCATCCACAATCGAGAAGCTCGCCCAGATGAGCACGTCTTGCTTGGCCCCGCCCTGCCCAGAGGTCTCACGTCTCAGGACCCGGGGGCATGGACGCGGTGCGGAATGCAGCCCCGGTAAGCAGCTTCGGGGTGCCCCGAGGCCGCACGCATCGCCACCAGCTTGCTTGGGTCAGTGATGAGAACTCAAGTGGTCTCGAAGAGCGATGATGACCTAAAAATCATGCTCAATAGGATTACGCTGAGGCCCAAGACAGGCGTCTGTGCCGGGATCAGCCTCCCCCAGACCCTGGGGACCCTGGAGGTGCGCCGCAGTTGTGGGCGTGAGGCCATCGTACCCTCGGGGCTCCCCGTGCTGGCCCTGGCCTGTCTGTGCCCGTCAGGGGTCCGCTCGAGGTCGTGAGGCGTTCCGCCCGGCCTCCGGACCCAATCCACCTCGCAGGACAGCTCCCTCGGTGCCATTGCTTAGGAGACCGTTGCCCCTTGTGTCTTTCAGCGGGCCTCGGGGGCCGGAACTTGGTGCGGCGTGACCCAAGAGAGGTGAGTGGAAGACTCTGGGCCTGCAGGGAGATGCCAGGCGCCATGGGCATTGTCCGCAGAGCCCAGATCCCCGCACGGGCCCCGGCTCCGGCACTGTTTTAGGGATGGGGGCTGTGGTGGCCCACACAGCGTGGACCTGCCCATGCACAGCCGCCCTTCAGCAATCCCACGTGCAGGGAATGGGAAAGTTGGGCCAGGTCACTGGCAACGACTGGGGGCTGGGGGCATGCCGCCGTCGTCCCACATGGACCTGAGGCCTCCTTGTACGTCCAGCTGTGTCCTGTGCGCCCGAGAAGAGAGCGGACGTGAGTCCCTTGGTGTCAGGGCCCTCTGTCCCCTTCAGCGAGTGGTTGTCGCTCGAGTCACCCCAGCCGATGGTTCTGGAGAGGGCTGGAGAGGGCAGAGCTCATGAAGAATGCAGCAGACGCCCAAGTGTAAGCAGGGCACGGGAGGCTGCTGAAGTACAGCCCTCGAATGTTTCCTCGGATTTCCCGAGTCAGCAAGGTTTCCCTGGCCCAGGGGAAGAGTGGCGAGCCCCGGGCCACAGCAGGCCATGGGGCTGAGCCGGTCCTCTGAGGCCCCCAGAGGAAGCGCCGCCACAAGGGGAGAGTCAGGACCCTCCTGCAGGGCGGGCCGCGGTCTCCTGCCTTGCGCTACTTGGTGGGAGACGGTGAGACGCGATTCCCTTTTTCGCCCTGGGCGATCAGGGCCTGGGGGCCACCGTTGGCTGCGAGTGCCAGGGCCCGGGTCCCTAGACCACCGCGGTCCCCATGTGTGGGAAGGCGTCCTTCGGGCCCTCACTTCCGGGTGCGCCACGCTTTGCTTGGGGCCCCGGCAGACATCGGGGGAGCACTGGAAATCCCTGTGCTCCAGGCCATGCTCTGGGGCCTTTCCTAGCAAGGGGAGGCTCCCACGGGGGCCCGGATCTCCGTGGATTTGGGAAGGCCAGGGATGGGCAGCGGGTCCCTTGTGTCCTGCCCCTTGCCCGCGGACCCGAGCCCTGGGTGGGTCAGCCGCCCGCCTGGACAGCACCGGCCAGGGCTTCGGGCTGGAGAGTTCTTGGCGGCATGGCACGGGCCAGCGAGCACGCCGTTCCGACGGCCGGCCTCCCCCTCCCTCCTTAGGCCCCCATCCCCAAGCGAGGATCTGGCCCTGACCACCAAGTCTTGCATCGCCCAGCCCCGCCGCCCGGTCCCATGCCTCAGGAAGCCGGGGTATGGCGCCGTCCTGAGAGCAGCCTCGGTAAGCAGCTTCTGGGTGGTAGGGGACCTCCCGCGTCGCCTCGGGCGTGCTTGGGTCAATGATGAGAACTCATATGGTCTCGAAGAGCGATGAGGACCTAAAAATCACGCTCAATAGGATTACGCTGAGGCCCAAGGCAGGGGACCGTGCCGGGGTCAGCCTCCCCCAGAGCGTCGGGGCAGTGAGGGTGCGCTGCAGGTGGCCGCGGGAGGAGAACCACCTCTCGAGGCTCTCTGCTGTGGCCCCCGGACGTCGGTGCACCTGCGGGTGCCGACGGGGTGTTCTGGCGTTCCAGCTGGTCTACCGACCCAGGCCTCTTCCCCGGACAGCTGCCCGAGAGCCAGGGCTTAGCCACCCTTGTGTCCTTGTGTCTTTCAGCGGGCCTGGCTGGCAAGGTTCTTGGCGCGTCTCCCACCAGGAGAGGTGAGCGGAAGCCTCTGGGCTCCGAGGGAGGCCCCAGACCCCTTGGCCTGGCATCGGGAAGCGGGGACCCCAGCAGGGACTCCGCAGCTGGGCCTGGGCTGGGGATGCGGGTCCTCATTGTCCGGACGGCACCGAAGTCCCCGTGAGCGTGTGCCCCTGAGCCATCCCAGGGGCAGGGATCGCGAAACGTGGGCCGGGGGGCTGACAAGGCCTGGAAAGCGCGGGCTGGCCGCCCAAGGCCCAGGTGCACCCGAGGCCTCCTGATCAATTGCGGCGTGTCCGGGGGGCCCAGAAAGGGAGTGGACGTGAGACCCGTGGTCTCGGAGGCCACTGTGCCCTTCAGCAACACCTTGTTGCTCAAGGCCCGGCCCATGGCAGGTTTCTGCGGGCTGCACTGGCCCGAGCTCCTGTCCCGTCCTGCAGACGACCAAGGCGTTTGGGGCCCCGGGAGGCCACTTCCGAAGAGCCCACGAGGATTCGTTGAGCTGGCCAGACGGCACGGTTCCACTGGGGCGGGGGGGCAGAAACTGCACGTCCCAGGCCACAGGAGCCGTTGGGGCTCAGCCTCTCACCTGAGACTCTCAAGCACCAGGGATAGGGTCGTGGTGAAGCGGCACTGCACGGGCCGAGTCAGGTCCCTCGTCCAGAGCGGCCAGCGGGCGGTGTGCCTTGCTGCCTTGGTGGAGAGTGACCTGGCTTTCCCCGCTCGGCCGTGGGGGAGCCCTGGGCCCCGGCAACCTTTGGCTTCCCGGGCAGGGGCTCAGGTCCTTGGCTCCCAGGTGGCTCCAGGAGAGGGTGGGCGGCGTCCTGGCCAAACCTCCCGGGCCGCCGCTCTTGGCTCGCCACTCCGGGAGACAGCGGGGACCCGGCCAAAGCCCTGTGGTCCATGCCATGGTTCTCCAGAAGGCTGGGCTCCCACAGGGACCACGGTCTCCATTGCTTTGGGATGCCCCGGAAAGGGCAGCCGGGCCCTTGGGCCCGGCTCCTTCCTGGCGGACACCTGCCATGCTTGGCTCCGAACTCTGCCGGGCCCCCAGTGGCCAGGACTCCGGGAAAGGGGGCCCTGGGCCGCACGGCAGGCGCTTCAGACCAGGACGTTTGGACAGCTGGTCTCTCCGTCTCTCCTTAGAAACCCATCCACAATCGAGAAGCTCGCCCAGATGAGCACGTCTTGCTTGGCCCCGCCCTGCCCAGAGGTCTCACGTCTCAGGACCCGGGGGCATGGACGCGGTGCGGAATGCAGCCCCGGTAAGCGGCTTCGGGGTGCCCCGAGGCCGCACGCATCGCCACCAGCTTGCTTGGGTCAGTGATGAGAACTCAAGTGGTCTCGAAGAGCGATGATGACCTAAAAATCATGCTCAATAGGATTACGCTGAGGCCCAAGACAGGCGTCTGTGCCGGGATCAGCCTCCCCCAGACCCTGGGGACCCTGGAGGTGCGCCGCAGTTGTGGGCGTGAGGCCATCGTACCCTCGGGGCTCCCCGTGCTGGCCCTGGCCTGTCTGTGCCCGTCAGGGGTCCGCTCGAGGTCGTGAGGCGTTCCGCCCGGCCTCCGGACCCAATCCACCTCGCAGGACAGCTCCCTCGGTGCCATTGCTTAGGAGACCGTTGCCCCTTGTGTCTTTCAGCGGGCCTCGGGGGCCGGAACTTGGTGCGGCGTGACCCAAGAGAGGTGAGTGGAAGACTCTGGGCCTGCAGGGAGATGCCAGGCGCCATGGGCATTGCCCGCGGAGCCCGGATCCCCGCACGGGCCCCGGCTCCAGCACTGTGCTAGGGATGGGGGCTGTGGTGGCCCACACAGCGTTGACCTGCCCATGCACAGCCGCCCTTCAGCAATCCCACGTGCAGGGAATGGGAAAGTTGGGCCAGGTCACTGGCAACGACTGGGGGCTGGGGGCATGCCGCCGTCGTCCCACATGGACCTGAGGCCTCCTTGTACGTCCAGCTGTGTCCTGTGCGCCCGAGAAGAGAGCGGACGTGAGTCCCTTGGTGTCAGGGCCCTCTGTCCCCTTCAGCGAGTGGTTGTCGCTCGAGTCACCCCAGCCGATGGTTCTGGAGAGGGCTGGAGAGGGCAGAGCTCATGAAGAATGCAGCAGACGCCCAAGTGTAAGCAGGGCACGGGAGGCTGCTGAAGTACAGCCCTCGAATGTTTCCTCGGATTTCCCGAGTCAGCAAGGTTTCCCTGGCCCAGGGGAAGAGTGGCGAGCCCCGGGCCACAGCAGGCCATGGGGCTGAGCCGGTCCTCTGAGGCCCCCAGAGGAAGCGCCGCCACAAGGGGAGAGTCAGGACCCTCCTGCAGGGCGGGCCGCGGTCTCCCGCCTTGCGCTGCTTGGTGGGAGACGGTGAGACGCGATTCCCTTTTTCGCCCTGGGCGATCAGGGCCTGGGGGCCACCGCTGGCTGCGAGTGCCAGGGCCCGGGTCCCTAGACCACCGCGGTCCCCATGTGTGGGAAGGCGTCCTTCGGGCCCTCACTTCCGGGTGCGCCACGCTTTGCTTGGGGCCCCGGCAGACATCGGGGGAGCACTGGAAATCCCTGTGCTCCAGGCCATGCTCTGGGGCCTTTCCTAGCAAGGGGAGGCTCCCACGGGGGCCCGGATCTCCGTGGATTTGGGAAGGCCAGGGATGGGCAGCGGGTCCCTTGTGTCCTGCCCCTTGCCCGCGGACCCGAGCCCTGGGTGGGTCAGCCGCCCGCCTGGACAGCACCGGCCAGGGCTTCGGGCTGGAGAGTTCTTGGCGGCATGGCACGGGCCAGCGAGCACGCCGTTCCGACGGCCGGCCTCCCCCTCCCTCCTTAGGCCCCCATCCCCAAGCGAGGATCTGGCCCTGACCACCAAGTCTTGCATCGCCCAGCCCCGCCGCCCGGTCCCATGCCTCAGGAAGCCGGGGTATGGCGCCGTCCTGAGAGCAGCCTCGGTAAGCAGCTTCTGGGTGGTAGGGGACCTCCCGCGTCGCCTCGGGCGTGCTTGGGTCAATGATGAGAACTCATATGGTCTCGAAGAGCGATGAGGACCTAAAAATCACGCTCAATAGGATTACGCTGAGGCCCAAGGCAGGGGACCGTGCCGGGGTCAGCCTCCCCCAGAGCGTCGGGGCAGTGAGGGTGCGCTGCAGGTGGCCGCGGGAGGAGAACCACCTCTCGAGGCTCTCTGCTGTGGCCCCCGGACGTCGGTGCACCTGCGGGTGCCGACGGGGTGTTCTGGCGTTCCAGCTGGTCTACCGACCCAGGCCTCTTCCCCGGACAGCTGCCCGAGAGCCAGGGCTTAGCCACCCTTGTGTCCTTGTGTCTTTCAGCGGGCCTGGCTGGCAAGGTTCTTGGCGCGTCTCCCACCAGGAGAGGTGAGCGGAAGCCTCTGGGCTCCGAGGGAGGCCCCAGACCCCTTGGCCTGGCATCGGGAAGCGGGGACCCCAGCAGGGACTCCGCAGCTGGGCCTGGGCTGGGGATGCGGGTCCTCATTGTCCGGACGGCACCGAAGTCCCCGTGAGCGTGTGCCCCTGAGCCATCCCAGGGGCAGGGATCGCGAAACGTGGGCCGGGGGGCTGACAAGGCCTGGAAAGCGCGGGCTGGCCGCCCAAGGCCCAGGTGCACCCGAGGCCTCCTGATCAATTGCGGCGTGTCCGGGGGGCCCAGAAAGGGAGTGGACGTGAGACCCGTGGTCTCGGAGGCCACTGTGCCCTTCAGCAACACCTTGTTGCTCAAGGCCCGGCCCATGGCAGGTTTCTGCGGGCTGCACTGGCCCGAGCTCCTGTCCCGTCCTGCAGACGACCAAGGCGTTTGGGGCCCCGGGAGGCCACTTCCGAAGAGCCCACGAGGATTCGTTGAGCTGGCCAGACGGCACGGTTCCACTGGGGCGGGGGGGCAGAAACTGCACGTCCCAGGCCACAGGAGCCGTTGGGGCTCAGCCTCTCACCTGAGACTCTCAAGCACCCGGGATAGGGTCGTGGTGAAGCGGCACTGCACGGGCCGAGTCAGGTCCCTCGTCCAGAGCGGCCAGCGGGCGGTGTGCCTTGCTGCCTTGGTGGAGAGTGACCTGGCTTTCCCCGCTCGGCCGTGGGGGAGCCCTGGGCCCCGGCAACCTTTGGCTTCCCGGGCAGGGGCTCAGGTCCTTGGCTCCCAGGTGGCTCCAGGAGAGGGTGGGCGGCGTCCTGGCCAAACCTCCCGGGCCGCCGCTCTTGGCTCGCCACTCCGGGAGACAGCGGGGACCCGGCCAAAGCCCTGTGGTCCATGCCATGGTCAGGGGCCGTTCTCCAGAAGGCTGGGCTCCCACAGGGACCACGGTCTCCATTGCTTTGGGATGCCCCGGAAAGGGCAGCCGGGCCCTTGGGCCCGGCTCCTTCCTGGCGGACACCTGCCATGCTTGGCTCCGAACTCTGCCGGGCCCCCAGTGGCCAGGACTCCGGGAAAGGGGGCCCTGGGCCGCACGGCAGGCGCTTCAGACCAGGACGTTTGGACAGCTGGTCTCTCCGTCTCTCCTTAGAAACCCATCCACAATCGAGAAGCTCGCCCAGATGAGCACGTCTTGCTTGGCCCCGCCCTGCCCAGAGGTCTCACGTCTCAGGACCCGGGGGCATGGACGCGGTGCGGAATGCAGCCCCGGTAAGCGGCTTCGGGGTGCCCCGAGGCCGCACGCATCGCCACCAGCTTGCTTGGGTCAGTGATGAGAACTCAAGTGGTCTCGAAGAGCGATGATGACCTAAAAATCATGCTCAATAGGATTACGCTGAGGCCCAAGACAGGCGTCTGTGCCGGGATCAGCCTCCCCCAGACCCTGGGGACCCTGGAGGTGCGCCGCAGTTGTGGGCGTGAGGCCATCGTACCCTCGGGGCTCCCCGTGCTGGCCCTGGCCTGTCTGTGCCCGTCAGGGGTCCGCTCGAGGTCGTGAGGCGTTCCGCCCGGCCTCCGGACCCAATCCACCTCGCAGGACAGCTCCCTCGGTGCCATTGCTTAGGAGACCGTTGCCCCTTGTGTCTTTCAGCGGGCCTCGGGGGCCGGAACTTGGTGCGGCGTGACCCAAGAGAGGTGAGTGGAAGACTCTGGGCCTGCAGGGAGATGCCAGGCGCCATGGGCATTGCCCGCGGAGCCCGGATCCCCGCACGGGCCCCGGCTCCAGCACTGTGCTAGGGATGGGGGCTGTGGTGGCCCACACAGCGTTGACCTGCCCATGCACAGCCGCCCTTCAGCAATCCCACGTGCAGGGAATGGGAAAGTTGGGCCAGGTCACTGGCAACGACTGGGGGCTGGGGGCATGCCGCCGTCGTCCCACATGGACCTGAGGCCTCCTTGTACGTCCAGCTGTGTCCTGTGCGCCCGAGAAGAGAGCGGACGTGAGTCCCTTGGTGTCAGGGCCCTCTGTCCCCTTCAGCGAGTGGTTGTCGCTCGAGTCACCCCAGCCGATGGTTCTGGAGAGGGCTGGAGAGGGCAGAGCTCATGAAGAATGCAGCAGACGCCCAAGTGTAAGCAGGGCACGGGAGGCTGCTGAAGTACAGCCCTCGAATGTTTCCTCGGATTTCCCGAGTCAGCAAGGTTTCCCTGGCCTAGGGGAAGAGTGGCGAGCCCCGGGCCACAGCAGGCCATGGGGCTGAGCCGGTCCTCTGAGGCCCCCAGAGGAAGCGCCGCCACAAGGGGAGAGTCAGGACCCTCCTGCAGGGCGGCCCGCGGTCTCCTGCCTTGCGCTGCTTGGTGGGAGACGGTGAGACGCGATTCCCTTTTTCGCCCTGGGCGATCAGGGCCTGGGGGCCACCGTTGGCTGCGAGTGCCAGGGCCCGGGTCCCTAGACCACCGCGGTCCCCATGTGTGGGAAGGCGTCCTTCGGGCCCTCACTTCCGGGTGCGCCACGCTTTGCTTGGGGCCCCGGCAGACATCGGGGGAGCACTGGAAATCCCTGTGCTCCAGGCCATGCTCTGGGGCCTTTCCTAGCAAGGGGAGGCTCCCACGGGGGCCCGGATCTCCGTGGATTTGGGAAGGCCAGGGATGGGCAGCGGGTCCCTTGTGTCCTGCCCCTTGCCCGCGGACCCGAGCCCTGGGTGGGTCAGCCGCCCGCCTGGACAGCACCGGCCAGGGCTTCGGGCTGGAGAGTTCTTGGCGGCATGGCACGGGCCAGCGAGCACGCCGTTCCGACGGCCGGCCTCCCCCTCCCTCCTTAGGCCCCCATCCCCAAGCGAGGATCTGGCCCTGACCACCAAGTCTTGCATCGCCCAGCCCCGCCGCCCGGTCCCATGCCTCAGGAAGCCGGGGTATGGCGCTGTCCTGAGAGCAGCCTCGGTAAGCAGCTTCTGGGTGGTAGGGGACCTCCCGCGTCGCCTCGGGCGTGCTTGGGTCAATGATGAGAACTCATATGGTCTCGAAGAGCGATGAGGACCTAAAAATCACGCTCAATAGGATTACGCTGAGGCCCAAGGCAGGGGACCGTGCCGGGGTCAGCCTCCCCCAGAGCGTCGGGGCAGTGAGGGTGCGCTGCAGGTGGCCGCGGGAGGAGAACCACCTCTCGAGGCTCTCTGCTGTGGCCCCCGGACGTCGGTGCACCTGCGGGTGCCGACGGGGTGTTCTGGCGTTCCAGCTGGTCTACCGACCCAGGCCTCTTCCCCGGACAGCTGCCCGAGAGCCAGGGCTTAGCCACCCTTGTGTCCTTGTGTCTTTCAGCGGGCCTGGCTGGCAAGGTTCTTGGCGCGTCTCCCACCAGGAGAGGTGAGCGGAAGCCTCTGGGCTCCGAGGGAGGCCCCAGACCCCTTGGCCTGGCATCGGGAAGCGGGGACCCCAGCAGGGACTCCGCAGCTGGGCCTGGGCTGGGGATGCGGGTCCTCATTGTCCGGACGGCACCGAAGTCCCCGTGAGCGTGTGCCCCTGAGCCATCCCAGGGGCAGGGATCGCGAAACGTGGGCCGGGGGGCTGACAAGGCCTGGAAAGCGCGGGCTGGCCGCCCAAGGCCCAGGTGCACCCGAGGCCTCCTGATCAATTGCGGCGTGTCCGGGGGGCCCAGAAAGGGAGTGGACGTGAGACCCGTGGTCTCGGAGGCCACTGTGCCCTTCAGCAACACCTTGTTGCTCAAGGCCCGGCCCATGGCAGGTTTCTGCGGGCTGCACTGGCCCGAGCTCCTGTCCCGTCCTGCAGACGACCAAGGCGTTTGGGGCCCCGGGAGGCCACTTCCGAAGAGCCCACGAGGATTCGTTGAGCTGGCCAGACGGCACGGTTCCACTGGGGCGGGGGGGCAGAAACTGCACGTCCCAGGCCACAGCAGCCGTTGGGGCTCAGCCTCTCACCTGAGACTCTCAAGCACCCGGGATAGGGTCGTGGTGAAGCGGCACTGCACGGGCCGAGTCAGGTCCCTCGTCCAGAGCGGCCAGCGGGCGGTGTGCCTTGCTGCCTTGGTGGAGAGTGACCTGGCTTTCCCCGCTCGGCCGTGGGGGAGCCCTGGGCCCCGGCAACCTTTGGCTTCCCGGGCAGGGGCTCAGGTCCTTGGCTCCCAGGTGGCTCCAGGAGAGGGTGGGCGGCGTCCTGGCCAAACCTCCCGGGCCGCCGCTCTTGGCTCGCCACTCCGGGAGACAGCGGGGACCCGGCCAAAGCCCTGTGGTCCATGCCATGGTCAGGGGCCGTTCTCCAGAAGGCTGGGCTCCCACAGGGACCACGGTCTCCATTGCTTTGGGATGCCCCGGAAAGGGCAGCCGGGCCCTTGGGCCCGGCTCCTTCCTGGCGGACACCTGCCATGCTTGGCTCCGAACTCTGCCGGGCCCCCAGTGGCCAGGACTCCGGGAAAGGGGGCCCTGGGCCGCACGGCAGGCGCTTCAGACCAGGACGTTTGGACAGCTGGTCTCTCCGTCTCTCCTTAGAAACCCATCCACAATCGAGAAGCTCGCCCAGATGAGCACGTCTTGCTTGGCCCCGCCCTGCCCAGAGGTCTCACGTCTCAGGACCCGGGGGCATGGACGCGGTGCGGAATGCAGCCCCGGTAAGCGGCTTCGGGGTGCCCCGAGGCCGCACGCATCGCCACCAGCTTGCTTGGGTCAGTGATGAGAACTCAAGTGGTCTCGAAGAGCGATGATGACCTAAAAATCATGCTCAATAGGATTACGCTGAGGCCCAAGACAGGCGTCTGTGCCGGGATCAGCCTCCCCCAGACCCTGGGGACCCTGGAGGTGCGCCGCAGTTGTGGGCGTGAGGCCATCGTACCCTCGGGGCTCCCCGTGCTGGCCCTGGCCTGTCTGTGCCCGTCAGGGGTCCGCTCGAGGTCGTGAGGCGTTCCGCCCGGCCTCCGGACCCAATCCACCTCGCAGGACAGCTCCCTCGGTGCCATTGCTTAGGAGACCGTTGCCCCTTGTGTCTTTCAGCGGGCCTCGGGGGCCGGAACTTGGTGCGGCGTGACCCAAGAGAGGTGAGTGGAAGACTCTGGGCCTGCAGGGAGATGCCAGGCGCCATGGGCATTGCCCGCGGAGCCCGGATCCCCGCACGGGCCCCGGCTCCAGCACTGTGCTAGGGATGGGGGCTGTGGTGGCCCACACAGCGTTGACCTGCCCATGCACAGCCGCCCTTCAGCAATCCCACGTGCAGGGAATGGGAAAGTTGGGCCAGGTCACTGGCAACGACTGGGGGCTGGGGGCATGCCGCCGTCGTCCCACATGGACCTGAGGCCTCCTTGTACGTCCAGCTGTGTCCTGTGCGCCCGAGAAGAGAGCGGACGTGAGTCCCTTGGTGTCAGGGCCCTCTGTCCCCTTCAGCGAGTGGTTGTCGCTCGAGTCACCCCAGCCGATGGTTCTGGAGAGGGCTGGAGAGGGCAGAGCTCATGAAGAATGCAGCAGACGCCCAAGTGTAAGCAGGGCACGGGAGGCTGCTGAAGTACAGCCCTCGAATGTTTCCTCGGATTTCCCGAGTCAGCAAGGTTTCCCTGGCCCAGGGGAAGAGTGGCGAGCCCCGGGCCACAGCAGGCCATGGGGCTGAGCCGGTCCTCTGAGGCCCCCAGAGGAAGCGCCGCCACAAGGGGAGAGTCAGGACCCTCCTGCAGGGCGGCCCGCGGTCTCCTGCCTTGCGCTGCTTGGTGGGAGACGGTGAGACGCGATTCCCTTTTTCGCCCTGGGCGATCAGGGCCTGGGGGCCACCGTTGGCTGCGAGTGCCAGGGCCCGGGTCCCTAGACCACCGCGGTCCCCATGTGTGGGAAGGCGTCCTTCGGGCCCTCACTTCCGGGTGCGCCACGCTTTGCTTGGGGCCCCGGCAGACATCGGGGGAGCACTGGAAATCCCTGTGCTCCAGGCCATGCTCTGGGGCCTTTCCTAGCAAGGGGAGGCTCCCACGGGGGCCCGGATCTCCGTGGATTTGGGAAGGCCAGGGATGGGCAGCGGGTCCCTTGTGTCCTGCCCCTTGCCCGCGGACCCGAGCCCTGGGTGGGTCAGCCGCCCGCCTGGACAGCACCGGCCAGGGCTTCGGGCTGGAGAGTTCTTGGCGGCATGGCACGGGCCAGCGAGCACGCCGTTCCGACGGCCGGCCTCCCCCTCCCTCCTTAGGCCCCCATCCCCAAGCGAGGATCTGGCCCTGACCACCAAGTCTTGCATCGCCCAGCCCCGCCGCCAGGTCCCATGCCTCAGGAAGCCGGGGTATGGCGCTGTCCTGAGAGCAGCCTCGGTAAGCAGCTTCTGGGTGGTAGGGGACCTCCCGCGTCGCCTCGGGCGTGCTTGGGTCAATGATGAGAACTCATATGGTCTCGAAGAGCGATGAGGACCTAAAAATCACGCTCAATAGGATTACGCTGAGGCCCAAGGCAGGGGACCGTGCCGGGGTCAGCCTCCCCCAGAGCGTCGGGGCAGTGAGGGTGCGCTGCAGGTGGCCGCGGGAGGAGAACCACCTCTCGAGGCTCTCTGCTGTGGCCCCCGGACGTCGGTGCACCTGCGGGTGCCGACGGGGTGTTCTGGCGTTCCAGCTGGTCTACCGACCCAGGCCTCTTCCCCGGACAGCTGCCCGAGAGCCAGGGCTTAGCCACCCTTGTGTCCTTGTGTCTTTCAGCGGGCCTGGCTGGCAAGGTTCTTGGCGCGTCTCCCACCAGGAGAGGTGAGCGGAAGCCTCTGGGCTCCGAGGGAGGCCCCAGACCCCTTGGCCTGGCATCGGGAAGCGGGGACCCCAGCAGGGACTCCGCAGCTGGGCCTGGGCTGGGGATGCGGGTCCTCATTGTCCGGACGGCACCGAAGTCCCCGTGAGCGTGTGCCCCTGAGCCATCCCAGGGGCAGGGATCGCGAAACGTGGGCCGGGGGGCTGACAAGGCCTGGAAAGCGCGGGCTGGCCGCCCAAGGCCCAGGTGCACCCGAGGCCTCCTGATCAATTGCGGCGTGTCCGGGGGGCCCAGAAAGGGAGTGGACGTGAGACCCGTGGTCTCGGAGGCCACTGTGCCCTTCAGCAACACCTTGTTGCTCAAGGCCCGGCC
The DNA here is from genome assembly GCF_922984935.1 of Meles meles. Classification (NCBI taxonomy): domain Eukaryota; kingdom Metazoa; phylum Chordata; class Mammalia; order Carnivora; family Mustelidae; genus Meles; species Meles meles. The sequence continues at coordinate 24,414,122 of NC_060071.1, forward strand.
CATGGCAGGTTTCTGCGGGCTGCACTGGCCCGAGCTCCTGTCCCGTCCTGCAGACGACCAAGGCGTTTGGGGCCCCGGGAGGCCACTTCCGAAGAGCCCACGAGGATTCGTTGAGCTGGCCAGACGGCACGGTTCCACTGGGGCGGGGGGGCAGAAACTGCACGTCCCAGGCCACAGCAGCCGTTGGGGCTCAGCCTCTCACCTGAGACTCTCAAGCACCCGGGATAGGGTCGTGGTGAAGCGGCACTGCACGGGCCGAGTCAGGTCCCTCGTCCAGAGCGGCCAGCGGGCGGTGTGCCTTGCTGCCTTGGTGGAGAGTGACCTGGCTTTCCCCGCTCGGCCGTGGGGGAGCCCTGGGCCCCGGCAACCTTTGGCTTCCCGGGCAGGGGCTCAGGTCCTTGGCTCCCAGGTGGCTCCAGGAGAGGGTGGGCGGCGTCCTGGCCAAACCTCCCGGGCCGCCGCTCTTGGCTCGCCACTCCGGGAGACAGCGGGGACCCGGCCAAAGCCCTGTGGTCCATGCCATGGTCAGGGGCCGTTCTCCAGAAGGCTGGGCTCCCACAGGGACCACGGTCTCCATTGCTTTGGGATGCCCCGGAAAGGGCAGCCGGGCCCTTGGGCCCGGCTCCTTCCTGGCGGACACCTGCCATGCTTGGCTCCGAACTCTGCCGGGCCCCCAGTGGCCAGGACTCCGGGAAAGGGGGCCCTGGGCCGCACGGCAGGCGCTTCAGACCAGGACGTTTGGACAGCTGGTCTCTCCGTCTCTCCTTAGAAACCCATCCACAATCGAGAAGCTCGCCCAGATGAGCACGTCTTGCTTGGCCCCGCCCTGCCCAGAGGTCTCACGTCTCAGGACCCGGGGGCATGGACGCGGTGCGGAATGCAGCCCCGGTAAGCGGCTTCGGGGTGCCCCGAGGCCGCACGCATCGCCACCAGCTTGCTTGGGTCAGTGATGAGAACTCAAGTGGTCTCGAAGAGCGATGATGACCTAAAAATCATGCTCAATAGGATTACGCTGAGGCCCAAGACAGGCGTCTGTGCCGGGATCAGCCTCCCCCAGACCCTGGGGACCCTGGAGGTGCGCCGCAGTTGTGGGCGTGAGGCCATCGTACCCTCGGGGCTCCCCGTGCTGGCCCTGGCCTGTCTGTGCCCGTCAGGGGTCCGCTCGAGGTCGTGAGGCGTTCCGCCCGGCCTCCGGACCCAATCCACCTCGCAGGACAGCTCCCTCGGTGCCATTGCTTAGGAGACCGTTGCCCCTTGTGTCTTTCAGCGGGCCTCGGGGGCCGGAACTTGGTGCGGCGTGACCCAAGAGAGGTGAGTGGAAGACTCTGGGCCTGCAGGGAGATGCCAGGCGCCATGGGCATTGCCCGCGGAGCCCGGATCCCCGCACGGGCCCCGGCTCCAGCACTGTGCTAGGGATGGGGGCTGTGGTGGCCCACACAGCGTTGACCTGCCCATGCACAGCCGCCCTTCAGCAATCCCACGTGCAGGGAATGGGAAAGTTGGGCCAGGTCACTGGCAACGACTGGGGGCTGGGGGCATGCCGCCGTCGTCCCACATGGACCTGAGGCCTCCTTGTACGTCCAGCTGTGTCCTGTGCGCCCGAGAAGAGAGCGGACGTGAGTCCCTTGGTGTCAGGGCCCTCTGTCCCCTTCAGCGAGTGGTTGTCGCTCGAGTCACCCCAGCCGATGGTTCTGGAGAGGGCTGGAGAGGGCAGAGCTCATGAAGAATGCAGCAGACGCCCAAGTGTAAGCAGGGCACGGGAGGCTGCTGAAGTACAGCCCTCGAATGTTTCCTCGGATTTCCCGAGTCAGCAAGGTTTCCCTGGCCCAGGGGAAGAGTGGCGAGCCCCGGGCCACAGCAGGCCATGGGGCTGAGCCGGTCCTCTGAGGCCCCCAGAGGAAGCGCCGCCACAAGGGGAGAGTCAGGACCCTCCTGCAGGGCGGCCCGCGGTCTCCTGCCTTGCGCTGCTTGGTGGGAGACGGTGAGACGCGATTCCCTTTTTCGCCCTGGGCGATCAGGGCCTGGGGGCCACCGTTGGCTGCGAGTGCCAGGGCCCGGGTCCCTAGACCACCGCGGTCCCCATGTGTGGGAAGGCGTCCTTCGGGCCCTCACTTCCGGGTGCGCCACGCTTTGCTTGGGGCCCCGGCAGACATCGGGGGAGCACTGGAAATCCCTGTGCTCCAGGCCATGCTCTGGGGCCTTTCCTAGCAAGGGGAGGCTCCCACGGGGGCCCGGATCTCCGTGGATTTGGGAAGGCCAGGGATGGGCAGCGGGTCCCTTGTGTCCTGCCCCTTGCCCGCGGACCCGAGCCCTGGGTGGGTCAGCCGCCCGCCTGGACAGCACCGGCCAGGGCTTCGGGCTGGAGAGTTCTTGGCGGCATGGCACGGGCCAGCGAGCACGCCGTTCCGACGGCCGGCCTCCCCCTCCCTCCTTAGGCCCCCATCCCCAAGCGAGGATCTGGCCCTGACCACCAAGTCTTGCATCGCCCAGCCCCGCCGCCCGGTCCCATGCCTCAGGAAGACGGGGTATGGCGCTGTCCTGAGAGCAGCCTCGGTAAGCAGCTTCTGGGTGGTAGGGGACCTCCCGCGTCGCCTCGGGCGTGCTTGGGTCAATGATGAGAACTCATATGGTCTCGAAGAGCGATGAGGACCTAAAAATCACGCTCAATAGGATTACGCTGAGGCCCAAGGCAGGGGACCGTGCCGGGGTCAGCCTCCCCCAGAGCGTCGGGGCAGTGAGGGTGCGCTGCAGGTGGCCGCGGGAGGAGAACCACCTCTCGAGGCTCTCTGCTGTGGCCCCCGGACGTCGGTGCACCTGCGGGTGCCGACGGGGTGTTCTGGCGTTCCAGCTGGTCTACCGACCCAGGCCTCTTCCCCGGACAGCTGCCCGAGAGCCAGGGCTTAGCCACCCTTGTGTCCTTGTGTCTTTCAGCGGGCCTGGCTGGCAAGGTTCTTGGCGCGTCTCCCACCAGGAGAGGTGAGCGGAAGCCTCTGGGCTCCGAGGGAGGCCCCAGACCCCTTGGCCTGGCATCGGGAAGCGGGGACCCCAGCAGGGACTCCGCAGCTGGGCCTGGGCTGGGGATGCGGGTCCTCATTGTCCGGACGGCACCGAAGTCCCCGTGAGCGTGTGCCCCTGAGCCATCCCAGGGGCAGGGATCGCGAAACGTGGGCCGGGGGGCTGACAAGGCCTGGAAAGCGCGGGCTGGCCGCCCAAGGCCCAGGTGCACCCGAGGCCTCCTGATCAATTGCGGCGTGTCCGGGGGGCCCAGAAAGGGAGTGGACGTGAGACCCGTGGTCTCGGAGGCCACTGTGCCCTTCAGCAACACCTTGTTGCTCAAGGCCCGGCCCATGGCAGGTTTCTGCGGGCTGCACTGGCCCGAGCTCCTGTCCCGTCCTGCAGACGACCAAGGCGTTTGGGGCCCCGGGAGGCCACTTCCGAAGAGCCCACGAGGATTCGTTGAGCTGGCCAGACGGCACGGTTCCACTGGGGCGGGGGGGCAGAAACTGCACGTCCCAGGCCACAGCAGCCGTTGGGGCTCAGCCTCTCACCTGAGACTCTCAAGCACCCGGGATAGGGTCGTGGTGAAGCGGCACTGCACGGGCCGAGTCAGGTCCCTCGTCCAGAGCGGCCAGCGGGCGGTGTGCCTTGCTGCCTTGGTGGAGAGTGACCTGGCTTTCCCCGCTCGGCCGTGGGGGAGCCCTGGGCCCCGGCAACCTTTGGCTTCCCGGGCAGGGGCTCAGGTCCTTGGCTCCCAGGTGGCTCCAGGAGAGGGTGGGCGGCGTCCTGGCCAAACCTCCCGGGCCGCCGCTCTTGGCTCGCCACTCCGGGAGACAGCGGGGACCCGGCCAAAGCCCTGTGGTCCATGCCATGGTCAGGGGCCGTTCTCCAGAAGGCTGGGCTCCCACAGGGACCACGGTCTCCATTGCTTTGGGATGCCCCGGAAAGGGCAGCCGGGCCCTTGGGCCCGGCTCCTTCCTGGCGGACACCTGCCATGCTTGGCTCCGAACTCTGCCGGGCCCCCAGTGGCCAGGACTCCGGGAAAGGGGGCCCTGGGCCGCACGGCAGGCGCTTCAGACCAGGACGTTTGGACAGCTGGTCTCTCCGTCTCTCCTTAGAAACCCATCCACAATCGAGAAGCTCGCCCAGATGAGCACGTCTTGCTTGGCCCCGCCCTGCCCAGAGGTCTCACGTCTCAGGACCCGGGGGCATGGACGCGGTGCGGAATGCAGCCCCGGTAAGCGGCTTCGGGGTGCCCCGAGGCCGCACGCATCGCCACCAGCTTGCTTGGGTCAGTGATGAGAACTCAAGTGGTCTCGAAGAGCGATGATGACCTAAAAATCATGCTCAATAGGATTACGCTGAGGCCCAAGACAGGCGTCTGTGCCGGGATCAGCCTCCCCCAGACCCTGGGGACCCTGGAGGTGCGCCGCAGTTGTGGGCGTGAGGCCATCGTACCCTCGGGGCTCCCCGTGCTGGCCCTGGCCTGTCTGTGCCCGTCAGGGGTCCGCTCGAGGTCGTGAGGCGTTCCGCCCGGCCTCCGGACCCAATCCACCTCGCAGGACAGCTCCCTCGGTGCCATTGCTTAGGAGACCGTTGCCCCTTGTGTCTTTCAGCGGGCCTCGGGGGCCGGAACTTGGTGCGGCGTGACCCAAGAGAGGTGAGTGGAAGACTCTGGGCCTGCAGGGAGATGCCAGGCGCCATGGGCATTGTCCGCGGAGCCCGGATCCCCGCACGGGCCCCGGCTCCAGCACTGTGCTAGGGATGGGGGCTGTGGTGGCCCACACAGCGTTGACCTGCCCATGCACAGCCGCCCTTCAGCAATCCCACGTGCAGGGAATGGGAAAGTTGGGCCAGGTCACTGGCAACGACTGGGGGCTGGGGGCATGCCGCCGTCGTCCCACATGGACCTGAGGCCTCCTTGTACGTCCAGCTGTGTCCTGTGCGCCCGAGAAGAGAGCGGACGTGAGTCCCTTGGTGTCAGGGCCCTCTGTCCCCTTCAGCGAGTGGTTGTCGCTCGAGTCACCCCAGCCGATGGTTCTGGAGAGGGCTGGAGAGGGCAGAGCTCATGAAGAATGCAGCAGACGCCCAAGTGTAAGCAGGGCACGGGAGGCTGCTGAAGTACAGCCCTCGAATGTTTCCTCGGATTTCCCGAGTCAGCAAGGTTTCCCTGGCCCAGGGGAAGAGTGGCGAGCCCCGGGCCACAGCAGGCCATGGGGCTGAGCCGGTCCTCTGAGGCCCCCAGAGGAAGCGCCGCCACAAGGGGAGAGTCAGGACCCTCCTGCAGGGCGGGCCGCGGTCTCCCGCCTTGCGCTGCTTGGTGGGAGACGGTGAGACGCGATTCCCTTTTTCGCCCTGGGCGATCAGGGCCTGGGGGCCACCGTTGGCTGCGAGTGCCAGGGCCCGGGTCCCTAGACCACCGCGGTCCCCATGTGTGGGAAGGCGTCCTTCGGGCCCTCACTTCCGGGTGCGCCACGCTTTGCTTGGGGCCCCGGCAGACATCGGGGGAGCACTGGAAATCCCTGTGCTCCAGGCCATGCTCTGGGGCCTTTCCTAGCAAGGGGAGGCTCCCACGGGGGCCCGGATCTCCGTGGATTTGGGAAGGCCAGGGATGGGCAGCGGGTCCCTTGTGTCCTGCCCCTTGCCCGCGGACCCGAGCCCTGGGTGGGTCAGCCGCCCGCCTGGACAGCACCGGCCAGGGCTTCGGGCTGGAGAGTTCTTGGCGGCATGGCACGGGCCAGCGAGCACGCCGTTCCAACGGCCGGCCTCCCCCTCCCTCCTTAGGCCCCCATCCCCAAGCGAGGATCTGGCCCTGACCACCAAGTCTTGCATCGCCCAGCCCCGCCGCCAGGTCCCATGCCTCAGGAAGCCAGGGTATGGCGCTGTCCTGAGAGCAGCCTCGGTAAGCAGCTTCTGGGTGGTAGGGGACCTCCCGCGTCGCCTCGGGCGTGCTTGGGTCAATGATGAGAACTCATATGGTCTCGAAGAGCGATGAGGACCTAAAAATCACGCTCAATAGGATTACGCTGAGGCCCAAGGCAGGGGACCGTGCCGGGGTCAGCCTCCCCCAGAGCGTCGGGGCAGTGAGGGTGCGCTGCAGGTGCGCTGCACCTCTCGAGGCTCTCTGCTGTGGCCCCCGGACGTCGGTGCACCTGCGGGTGCCGACGGGGTGTTCTGGCGTTCCAGCTGGTCTACCGACCCAGGCCTCTTCCCCGGACAGCTGCCCGAGAGCCAGGGCTTAGCCACCCTTGTGTCCTTGTGTCTTTCAGCGGGCCTGGCTGGCAAGGTTCTTGGCGCGTCTCCCACCAGGAGAGGTGAGCGGAAGCCTCTGGGCTCCGAGGGAGGCCCCAGACCCCTTGGCCTGGCATCGGGAAGCGGGGACCCCAGCAGGGACTCCGCAGCTGGGCCTGGGCTGGGGATGCGGGTCCTCATTGTCCGGACGGCACCGAAGTCCCCGTGAGCGTGTGCCCCTGAGCCATCCCAGGGGCAGGGATCGCGAAACGTGGGCCGGGGGGCTGACAAGGCCTGGAAAGCGCGGGCTGGCCGCCCAAGGCCCAGGTGCACCCGAGGCCTCCTGATCAATTGCGGCGTGTCCGGGGGGCCCAGAAAGGGAGTGGACGTGAGACCCGTGGTCTCGGAGGCCACTGTGCCCTTGAGCAACACCTTGTTGCTCAAGGCCCGGCCCATGGCAGGTTTCTGCGGGCTGCACTGGCCCGAGCTCCTGTCCCGTCCTGCAGACGACCAAGGCGTTTGGGGCCCCGGGAGGCCACTTCCGAAGAGCCCACGAGGATTCGTTGAGCTGGCCAGACGGCACGGTTCCACTGGGGCGGGGGGGGCAGAAACTGCACGTCCCAGGCCACAGCAGCCGTTGGGGCTCAGCCTCTCACCTGAGACTCTCAAGCACCCGGGATAGGGTCGTGGTGAAGCGGCACTGCACGGGCCGAGTCAGGTCCCTCGTCCAGAGCGGCCAGCGGGCGGTGTGCCTTGCTGCTGTGGTGGAGAGTGACCTGGCTTTCCCCGCTCGGCCGTGGGGGAGCCCTGGGCCCCGGCAACCTTTGGCTTCCCGGGCAGGGGCTCAGGTCCTTGGCCCCCAGGTGGCTCCAGGAGAGGGTGGGCGGCGTCCTGGCCAAACCTCCCGGGCCGCCGCTCTTGGCTCGCCAATCCGGGAGACAGCGGGGACCCGGCCAAAGCCCTGTGGTCCATGCCATGGTCAGGGGCCGTTCTCCAGAAGGCTGGGCTCCCACAGGGACCACGGTCTCCATTGCTTTGGGATGCCCCGGAAAGGGCAGCCGGGCCCTTGGGCCCGGCTCCTTCCTGGCGGACACCTGCCATGCTTGGCTCCGAACTCTGCCGGGCCCCCAGTGGCCAGGACTCCGGGAAAGGGGGCCCTGGGCCGCACGGCAGGCGCTTCAGACCAGGACGTTTGGACAGCTGGTCTCTCCGTCTCTCCTTAGAAACCCATCCACAATCGAGAAGCTCGCCCAGATGAGCACGTCTTGCTTGGCCCCGCCCTGCCCAGAGGTCTCACGTCTCAGGACCCGGGGGCATGGACGCGGTGCGGAATGCAGCCCCGGTAAGCAGCTTCGGGGTGCCCCGAGGCCGCACGCATCGCCACCAGCTTGCTTGGGTCAGTGATGAGAACTCAAGTGGTCTCGAAGAGCGATGATGACCTAAAAATCATGCTCAATAGGATTACGCTGAGGCCCAAGACAGGCGTCTGTGCCGGGATCAGCCTCCCCCAGACCCTGGGGACCCTGGAGGTGCGCCGCAGTTGTGGGCGTGAGGCCATCGTACCCTCGGGGCTCCCCGTGCTGGCCCTGGCCTGTCTGTGCCCGTCAGGGGTCCGCTCGAGGTCGTGAGGCGTTCCGCCCGGCCTCCGGACCCAATCCACCTCGCAGGACAGCTCCCTCGGTGCCATTGCTTAGGAGACCGTTGCCCCTTGTGTCTTTCAGCGGGCCTCGGGGGCCGGAACTTGGTGCGGCGTGACCCAAGAGAGGTGAGTGGAAGACTCTGGGCCTGCAGGGAGATGCCAGGCGCCATGGGCATTGTCCGCGGAGCCCGGATCCCCGCACGGGCCCCGGCTCCAGCACTGTGCTAGGGATGGGGGCTGTGGTGGCCCACACAGCGTGGACCTGCCCATGCACAGCCGCCCTTCAGCAATCCCACGTGCAGGGAATGGGAAAGTTGGGCCAGGTCACTGGCAACGACTGGGGGCTGGGGGCATGCCGCCGTCGTCCCACATGGACCTGAGGCCTCCTTGTACGTCCAGCTGTGTCCTGTGCGCCCGAGAAGAGAGCGGACGTGAGTCCCTTGGTGTCAGGGCCCTCTGTCCCCTTCAGCGAGTGGTTGTCGCTCGAGTCACCCCAGCCGATGGTTCTGGAGAGGGCTGGAGAGGGCAGAGCTCATGAAGAATGCAGCAGACGCCCAAGTGTAAGCAGGGCACGGGAGGCTGCTGAAGTACAGCCCTCGAATGTTTCCTCGGATTTCCCGAGTCAGCAAGGTTTCCCTGGCCCAGGGGAAGAGTGGCGAGTCCCGGGCCACAGCAGGCCGTGGGGCTGAGCCGGTCCTCTGAGGCCCCCAGAGGAAGCGCCGCCACAAGGGGAGAGTCAGGACCCTCCTGCAGGGCGGGCCGCGGTCTCCTGCCTTGCGCTACTTGGTGGGAGACGGTGAGACGCGATTCCCTTTTTCGCCCTGGGCGATCAGGGCCTGGGGGCCACCGCTGGCTGCGAGTGCCAGGGCCCGGGTCCCTAGACCACCGCGGTCCCCATGTGTGGGAAGGCGTCCTTCGGGCCCTCACATCCGGGTGCGCCACGCTTTGCTTGGGGCCCCGGCAGACATCGGGGGAGCACTGGAAATCCCTGTGCTCCAGGCCATGCTCTGGGGCCTTTCTCAGCAAGGGGAGGCTCCCACGGGGGCCCGGATCTCCGTGGATTTGGGAAGGCCGGGGATGGGCAGCGGGTCCCTTGTGTCCTGCCCCTTGCCCGCGGACCCGAGCCCTGGGTGGGTCAGCCGCCCGCCTGGACAGCACCGGCCAGGGCTTCGGGCTGGAGAGTTCTTGGCGGCATGGCACGGGCCAGCGAGCACGCCGTTCCGACGGCCGGCCTCCCCCTCCCTCCTTAGGCCCCCATCCCCAAGCGAGGATCTGGCCCTGACCACCAAGTCTTGCATCGCCCAGCCCCGCCGCCAGGTCCCATGCCTCAGGAAGCCGGGGTATGGCGCTGTCCTGAGAGCAGCCTCGGTAAGCAGCTTCTGGGTGGTAGGGGACCTCCCGCGTCGCCTCGGGCGTGCTTGGGTCAATGATGAGAACTCATATGGTCTCGAAGAGCGATGAGGACCTAAAAATCACGCTCAATAGGATTACGCTGAGGCCCAAGGCAGGGGACCGTGCCGGGGTCAGCCTCCCCCAGAGCGTCGGGGCAGTGAGGGTGCGCTGCAGGTGGCCGCGGGAGGAGAACCACCTCTCGAGGCTCTCTGCTGTGGCCCCCGGACGTCGGTGCACCTGCGGGTGCCGACGGGGTGTTCTGGCGTTCCAGCTGGTCTACCGACCCAGGCCTCTTCCCCGGACAGCTGCCCGAGAGCCAGGGCTTAGCCACCCTTGTGTCCTTGTGTCTTTCAGCGGGCCTGGCTGGCAAGGTTCTTGGCGCGTCTCCCACCAGGAGAGGTGAGCGGAAGCCTCTGGGCTCCGAGGGAGGCCCCAGACCCCTTGGCCTGGCATCGGGAAGCGGGGACCCCAGCAGGGACTCCGCAGCTGGGCCTGGGCTGGGGATGCGGGTCCTCATTGTCCGGACGGCACCGAAGTCCCCGTGAGCGTGTGCCCCTGAGCCATCCCAGGGGCAGGGATCGCGAAACGTGGGCCGGGGGGCTGACAAGGCCTGGAAAGCGCGGGCTGGCCGCCCAAGGCCCAGGTGCACCCGAGGCCTCCTGATCAATTGCGGCGTGTCCGGGGGGCCCAGAAAGGGAGTGGACGTGAGACCCGTGGTCTCGGAGGCCACTGTGCCCTTGAGCAACACCTTGTTGCTCAAGGCCCGGCCCATGGCAGGTTTCTGCGGGCTGCACTGGCCCGAGCTCCTGTCCCGTCCTGCAGACGACCAAGGCGTTTGGGGCCCCGGGAGGCCACTTCCGAAGAGCCCACGAGGATTCGTTGAGCTGGCCAGACGGCACGGTTCCACTGGGGCGGGGGGGCAGAAACTGCACGTCCCAGGCCACAGCAGCCGTTGGGGCTCAGCCTCTCACCTGAGACTCTCAAGCACCCGGGATAGGGTCGTGGTGAAGCGGCACTGCACGGGCCGAGTCAGGTCCCTCGTCCAGAGCGGCCAGCGGGCGGTGTGCCTTGCTGCCGTGGTGGAGAGTGACCTGGCTTTCCCCGCTCGGCCGTGGGGGAGCCCTGGGCCCCGGCAACCTTTGGCTTCCCGGGCAGGGGCTCAGGTCCTTGGCTCCCAGGTGGCTCCAGGAGAGGGTGGGCGGCGTCCTGGCCAAACCTCCCGGGCCGCCGCTCTTGGCTCGCCACTCCGGGAGACAGCGGGGACCCGGCCAAAGCCCTGTGGTCCATGCCATGGTCAGGGGCCGTTCTCCAGAAGGCTGGGCTCCCACAGGGACCACGGTCTCCATTGCTTTGGGATGCCCCGGAAAGGGCAGCCGGGCCCTTGGGCCCGGCTCCTTCCTGGCGGACACCTGCCATGCTTGGCTCCGAACTCTGCCGGGCCCCCAGTGGCCAGGACTCCGGGAAAGGGGGCCCTGGGCCGCACGGCAGGCGCTTCAGACCAGGACGTTTGGACAGCTGGTCTCTCCGTCTCTCCTTAGAAACCCATCCACAATCGAGAAGCTCGCCCAGATGAGCACGTCTTGCTTGGCCCCGCCCTGCCCAGAGGTCTCACGTCTCAGGACCCGGGGGCATGGACGCGGTGCGGAATGCAGCCCCGGTAAGCAGCTTCGGGGTGCCCCGAGGCCGCACGCATCGCCACCAGCTTGCTTGGGTCAGTGATGAGAACTCAAGTGGTCTCGAAGAGCGATGATGACCTAAAAATCATGCTCAATAGGATTACGCTGAGGCCCAAGACAGGCGTCTGTGCCGGGATCAGCCTCCCCCAGACCCTGGGGACCCTGGAGGTGCGCCGCAGTTGTGGGCGTGAGGCCATCGTACCCTCGGGGCTCCCCGTGCTGGCCCTGGCCTGTCTGTGCCCGTCAGGGGTCCGCTCGAGGTCGTGAGGCGTTCCGCCCGGCCTCCGGACCCAATCCACCTCGCAGGACAGCTCCCTCGGTGCCATTGCTTAGGAGACCGTTGCCCCTTGTGTCTTTCAGCGGGCCTCGGGGGCCGGAACTTGGTGCGGCGTGACCCAAGAGAGGTGAGTGGAAGACTCTGGGCCTGCAGGGAGATGCCAGGCGCCATGGGCATTGTCCGCGGAGCCCGGATCCCCGCACGGGCCCCGGCTCCAGCACTGTGCTAGGGATGGGGGCTGTGGTGGCCCACACAGCGTGGACCTGCCCATGCACAGCCGCCCTTCAGCAATCCCACGTGCAGGGAATGGGAAAGTTGGGCCAGGTCACTGGCAACGACTGGGGGCTGGGGGCATGCCGCCGTCGTCCCACATGGACCTGAGGCCTCCTTGTACGTCCAGCTGTGTCCTGTGCGCCCGAGAAGAGAGCGGACGTGAGTCCCTTGGTGTCAGGGCCCTCTGTCCCCTTCAGCGAGTGGTTGTCGCTCGAGTCACCCCAGCCGATGGTTCTGGAGAGGGCTGGAGAGGGCAGAGCTCATGAAGAATGCAGCAGACGCCCAAGTGTAAGCAGGGCACGGGAGGCTGCTGAAGTACAGCCCTCGAATGTTTCCTCGGATTTCCCGAGTCAGCAAGGTTTCCCTGGCCCAGGGGAAGAGTGGCGAGTCCCGGGCCACAGCAGGCCGTGGGGCTGAGCCGGTCCTCTGAGGCCCCCAGAGGAAGCGCCGCCACAAGGGGAGAGTCAGGACCCTCCTGCAGGGCGGGCCGCGGTCTCCTGCCTTGCGCTGCTTGGTGGGAGACGGTGAGACGCGATTCCCTTTTTCGCCCTGGGCGATCAGGGCCTGGGGGCCACCGTTGGCTGCGAGTGCCAGGGCCCGGGTCCCTAGACCACCGCGGTCCCCATGTGTGGGAAGGCGTCCTTCGGGCCCTCACTTCCGGGTGCGCCACGCTTTGCTTGGGGCCCCGGCAGACATCGGGGGAGCACTGGAAATCCCTGTGCTCCAGGCCATGCTCTGGGGCCTTTCCTAGCAAGGGGAGGCTCCCACGGGGGCCCGGATCTCCGTGGATTTGGGAAGGCCAGGGATGGGCAGCGGGTCCCTTGTGTCCTGCCCCTTGCCCGCGGACCCGAGCCCTGGGTGGGTCAGCCGCCCGCCTGGACAGCACCGGCCAGGGCTTCGGGCTGGAGAGTTCTTGGCGGCATGGCACGGGCCAGCGAGCACGCCGTTCCGACGGCCGGCCTCCCCCTCCCTCCTTAGGCCCCCATCCCCAAGCGAGGATCTGGCCCTGACCACCAAGTCTTGCATCGCCCAGCCCCGCCGCCAGGTCCCATGCCTCAGGAAGCCGGGGTATGGCGCTGTCCTGAGAGCAGCCTCGGTAAGCAGCTTCTGGGTGGTAGGGGACCTCCCGCGTCGCCTCGGGCGTGCTTGGGTCAATGATGAGAACTCATATGGTCTCGAAGAGCGATGAGGACCTAAAAATCACGCTCAATAGGATTACGCTGAGGCCCAAGGCAGGGGACCGTGCCGGGGTCAGCCTCCCCCAGAGCGTCGGGGCAGTGAGGGTGCGCTGCAGGTGGCCGCGGGAGGAGAACCACCGCTCGAGGCTCTCTGCTGTGGCCCCCGGACTTCGGTGCACCTGCGGGTGCCGACGGGGTGTTCTGGCGTTCCAGCTGGTCTACCGACCCAGGCCTCTTCCCCGGACAGCTGCCCGAGAGCCAGGGCTTAGCCACCCTTGTGTCCTTGTGTCTTTCAGCGGGCCTGGCTGGCAAGGTTCTTGGCGCGTCTCCCACCAGGAGAGGTGAGCGGAAGCCTCTGGGCTCCGAGGGAGGCCCCAGACCCCTTGGCCTGGCATCGGGAAGCGGGGACCCCAGCAGGGACTCCGCAGCTGGGCCTGGGCTGGGGATGCGGGTCCTCATTGTCCGGACGGCACCGAAGTCCCCGTGAGCGTGTGCCCCTGAGCCATCCCAGGGGCAGGGATCGCGAAACGTGGGCCGGGGGGCTGACAAGGCCTGGAAAGCGCGGGCTGGCCGCCCAAGGCCCAGGTGCACCCGAGGCCTCCTGATCAATTGCGGCGTGTCCGGGGGGCCCAGAAAGGGAGTGGACGTGAGACCCGTGGTCTCGGAGGCCACTGTGCCCTTGAGCAACACCTTGTTGCTCAAGGCCCGGCCCATGGCAGGTTTCTGCGGGCTGCACTGGCCCGAGCTCCTGTCCCGTCCTGCAGACGACCAAGGCGTTTGGGGCCCCGGGAGGCCACTTCCGAAGAGCCCACGAGGATTCGTTGAGCTGGCCAGACGGCACGGTTCCACTGGGGCGGGGGGGCAGAAACTGCACGTCCCAGGCCACAGCAGCCGTTGGGGCTCAGCCTCTCACCTGAGACTCTCAAGCACCCGGGATAGGGTCGTGGTGAAGCGGCACTGCACGGGCCGAGTCAGGTCCCTCGTCCAGAGCGGCCAGCGGGCGGTGTGCCTTGCTGCCGTGGTGGAGAGTGACCTGGCTTTCCCCGCTCGGCCGTGGGGGAGCCCTGGGCCCCGGCAACCTTTGGCTTCCCGGGCAGGGGCTCAGGTCCTTGGCTCCCAGGTGGCTCCAGGAGAGGGTGGGCGGCGTCCTGGCCAAACCTCCCGGGCCGCCGCTCTTGGCTCGCCACTCCGGGAGACAGCGGGGACCCGGCCAAAGCCCTGTGGTCCATGCCATGGTCAGGGGCCGTTCTCCAGAAGGCTGGGCTCCCACAGGGACCACGGTCTCCATTGCTTTGGGATGCCCCGGAAAGGGCAGCCGGGCCCTTGGGCCCGGCTCCTTCCTGGCGGACACCTGCCATGCTTGGCTCCGAACTCTGCCGGGCCCCCAGTGGCCAGGACTCCGGGAAAGGGGGCCCTGGGCCGCACGGCAGGCGCTTCAGACCAGGACGTTTGGACAGCTGGTCTCTCCGTCTCTCCTTAGAAACCCATCCACAATCGAGAAGCTCGCCCAGATGAGCACGTCTTGCTTGGCCCCGCCCTGCCCAGAGGTCTCACGTCTCAGGACCCGGGGGCATGGACGCGGTGCGGAATGCAGCCCCGGTAAGCAGCTTCGGGGTGCCCCGAGGCCGCACGCATCGCCACCAGCTTGCTTGGGTCAGTGATGAGAACTCAAGTGGTCTCGAAGAGCGATGATGACCTAAAAATCATGCTCAATAGGATTACGCTGAGGCCCAAGACAGGCGTCTGTGCCGGGATCAGCCTCCCCCAGACCCTGGGGACCCTGGAGGTGCGCCGCAGTTGTGGGCGTGAGGCCATCGTACCCTCGGGGCTCCCCGTGCTGGCCCTGGCCTGTCTGTGCCCGTCAGGGGTCCGCTCGAGGTCGTGAGGCGTTCCGCCCGGCCTCCGGACCCAATCCACCTCGCAGGACAGCTCCCTCGGTGCCATTGCTTAGGAGACCGTTGCCCCTTGTGTCTTTCAGCGGGCCTCGGGGGCCGGAACTTGGTGCGGCGTGACCCAAGAGAGGTGAGTGGAAGACTCTGGGCCTGCAGGGAGATGCCAGGCGCCATGGGCATTGTCCGCGGAGCCCGGATCCCCGCACGGGCCCCGGCTCCAGCACTGTGCTAGGGATGGGGGCTGTGGTGGCCCACACAGCGTGGACCTGCCCATGCACAGCCGCCCTTCAGCAATCCCACGTGCAGGGAATGGGAAAGTTGGGCCAGGTCACTGGCAACGACTGGGGGCTGGGGGCATGCCGCCGTCGTCCCACATGGACCTGAGGCCTCCTTGTACGTCCAGCTGTGTCCTGTGCGCCCGAGAAGAGAGCGGACGTGAGTCCCTTGGTGTCAGGGCCCTCTGTCCCCTTCAGCGAGTGGTTGTCGCTCGAGTCACCCCAGCCGATGGTTCTGGAGAGGGCTGGAGAGGGCAGAGCTCATGAAGAATGCAGCAGACGCCCAAGTGTAAGCAGGGCACGGGAGGCTGCTGAAGTACAGCCCTCGAATGTTTCCTCGGATTTCCCGAGTCAGCAAGGTTTCCCTGGCCCAGGGGAAGAGTGGCGAGTCCCGGGCCACAGCAGGCCGTGGGGCTGAGCCGGTCCTCTGAGGCCCCCAGAGGAAGCGCCGCCACAAGGGGAGAGTCAGGACCCTCCTGCAGGGCGGGCCGCGGTCTCCTGCCTTGCGCTACTTGGTGGGAGACGGTGAGACGCGATTCCCTTTTTCGCCCTGGGCGATCAGGGCCTGGGGGCCACCGCTGGCTGCGAGTGCCAGGGCCCGGGTCCCTAGACCACCGCGGTCCCCATGTGTGGGAAGGCGTCCTTCGGGCCCTCACATCCGGGTGCGCCACGCTTTGCTTGGGGCCCCGGCAGACATCGGGGGAGCACTGGAAATCCCTGTGCTCCAGGCCATGCTCTGGGGCCTTTCTCAGCAAGGGGAGGCTCCCACGGGGGCCCGGATCTCCGTGGATTTGGGAAGGCCGGGGATGGGCAGCGGGTCCCTTGTGTCCTGCCCCTTGCCCGCGGACCCGAGCCCTGGGTGGGTCAGCCGCCCGCCTGGACAGCACCGGCCAGGGCTTCGGGCTGGAGAGTTCTTGGCGGCATGGCACGGGCCAGCGAGCACGCCGTTCCGACGGCCGGCCTCCCCCTCCCTCCTTAGGCCCCCATCCCCAAGCGAGGATCTGGCCCTGACCACCAAGTCTTGCATCGCCCAGCCCCGCCGCCAGGTCCCATGCCTCAGGAAGCCGGGGTATGGCGCTGTCCTGAGAGCAGCCTCGGTAAGCAGCTTCTGGGTGGTAGGGGACCTCCCGCGTCGCCTCGGGCGTGCTTGGGTCAATGATGAGAACTCATATGGTCTCGAAGAGCGATGAGGACCTAAAAATCACGCTCAATAGGATTACGCTGAGGCCCAAGGCAGGGGACCGTGCCGGGGTCAGCCTCCCCCAGAGCGTCGGGGCAGTGAGGGTGCGCTGCAGGTGGCCGCGGGAGGAGAACCACCTCTCGAGGCTCTCTGCTGTGGCCCCCGGACGTCGGTGCACCTGCGGGTGCCGACGGGGTGTTCTGGCGTTCCAGCTGGTCTACCGACCCAGGCCTCTTCCCCGGACAGCTGCCCGAGAGCCAGGGATTAGCCACCCTTGTGTCCTTGTGTCTTTCAGCGGGCCTGGCTGGCAAGGTTCTTGGCGCGTCTCCCACCAGGAGAGGTGAGCGGAAGCCTCTGGGCTCCGAGGGAGGCCCCAGACCCCTTGGCCTGGCATCGGGAAGCGGGGACCCCAGCAGGGACTCCGCAGCTGGGCCTGGGCTGGGGATGCGGGTCCTCATTGTCCGGACGGCACCGAAGTCCCCGTGAGCGTGTGCCCCTGAGCCATCCCAGGGGCAGGGATCGCGAAACGTGGGCCGGGGGGCTGACAAGGCCTGGAAAGCGCGGGCTGGCCGCCCAAGGCCCAGGTGCACCCGAGGCCTCCTGATCAATTGCGGCGTGTCCGGGGGGCCCAGAAAGGGAGTGGACGTGAGACCCGTGGTCTCGGAGGCCACTGTGCCCTTGAGCAACACCTTGTTGCTCAAGGCCCGGCCCATGGCAGGTTTCTGCGGGCTGCACTGGCCCGAGCTCCTGTCCCGTCCTGCAGACGACCAAGGCGTTTGGGGCCCCGGGAGGCCACTTCCGAAGAGCCCACGAGGATTCGTTGAGCTGGCCAGACGGCACGGTTCCACTGGGGCGGGGGGGCAGAAACTGCACGTCCCAGGCCACAGCAGCCGTTGGGGCTCAGCCTCTCACCTGAGACTCTCAAGCACCCGGGATAGGGTCGTGGTGAAGCGGCACTGCACGGGCCGAGTCAGGTCCCTCGTCCAGAGCGGCCAGCGGGCGGTGTGCCTTGCTGCCGTGGTGGAGAGTGACCTGGCTTTCCCCGCTCGGCCGTGGGGGAGCCCTGGGCCCCGGCAACCTTTGGCTTCCCGGGCAGGGGCTCAGGTCCTTGGCTCCCAGGTGGCTCCAGGAGAGGGTGGGCGGCGTCCTGGCCAAACCTCCCGGGCCGCCGCTCTTGGCTCGCCACTCCGGGAGACAGCGGGGACCCGGCCAAAGCCCTGTGGTCCATGCCATGGTCAGGGGCCGTTCTCCAGAAGGCTGGGCTCCCACAGGGACCACGGTCTCCATTGCTTTGGGATGCCCCGGAAAGGGCAGCCGGGCCCTTGGGCCCGGCTCCTTCCTGGCGGACACCTGCCATGCTTGGCTCCGAACTCTGCCGGGCCCCCAGTGGCCAGGACTCCGGGAAAGGGGGCCCTGGGCCGCACGGCAGGCGCTTCAGACCAGGACGTTTGGACAGCTGGTCTCTCCGTCTCTCCTTAGAAACCCATCCACAATCGAGAAGCTCGCCCAGATGAGCACGTCTTGCTTGGCCCCGCCCTGCCCAGAGGTCTCACGTCTCAGGACCCGGGGGCATGGACGCGGTGCGGAATGCAGCCCCGGTAAGCAGCTTCGGGGTGCCCCGAGGCCGCACGCATCGCCACCAGCTTGCTTGGGTCAGTGATGAGAACTCAAGTGGTCTCGAAGAGCGATGATGACCTAAAAATCATGCTCAATAGGATTACGCTGAGGCCCAAGACAGGCGTCTGTGCCGGGATCAGCCTCCCCCAGACCCTGGGGACCCTGGAGGTGCGCCGCAGTTGTGGGCGTGAGGCCATCGTACCCTCGGGGCTCCCCGTGCTGGCCCTGGCCTGTCTGTGCCCGTCAGGGGTCCGCTCGAGGTCGTGAGGCGTTCCGCCCGGCCTCCGGACCCAATCCACCTCGCAGGACAGCTCCCTCGGTGCCATTGCTTAGGAGACCGTTGCCCCTTGTGTCTTTCAGCGGGCCTCGGGGGCCGGAACTTGGTGCGGCGTGACCCAAGAGAGGTGAGTGGAAGACTCTGGGCCTGCAGGGAGATGCCAGGCGCCATGGGCATTGTCCGCGGAGCCCGGATCCCCGCACGGGCCCCGGCTCCAGCACTGTGCTAGGGATGGGGGCTGTGGTGGCCCACACAGCGTGGACCTGCCCATGCACAGCCGCCCTTCAGCAATCCCACGTGCAGGGAATGGGAAAGTTGGGCCAGGTCACTGGCAACGACTGGGGGCTGGGGGCATGCCGCCGTCGTCCCACATGGACCTGAGGCCTCCTTGTACGTCCAGCTGTGTCCTGTGCGCCCGAGAAGAGAGCGGACGTGAGTCCCTTGGTGTCAGGGCCCTCTGTCCCCTTCAGCGAGTGGTTGTCGCTCGAGTCACCCCAGCCGATGGTTCTGGAGAGGGCTGGAGAGGGCAGAGCTCATGAAGAATGCAGCAGACGCCCAAGTGTAAGCAGGGCACGGGAGGCTGCTGAAGTACAGCCCTCGAATGTTTCCTCGGATTTCCCGAGTCAGCAAGGTTTCCCTGGCCCAGGGGAAGAGTGGCGAGTCCCGGGCCACAGCAGGCCGTGGGGCTGAGCCGGTCCTCTGAGGCCCCCAGAGGAAGCGCCGCCACAAGGGGAGAGTCAGGACCCTCCTGCAGGGCGGGCCGCGGTCTCCTGCCTTGCGCTGCTTGGTGGGAGACGGTGAGACGCGATTCCCTTTTTCGCCCTGGGCGATCAGGGCCTGGGGGCCACCGTTGGCTGCGAGTGCCAGGGCCCGGGTCCCTAGACCACCGCGGTCCCCATGTGTGGGAAGGCGTCCTTCGGGCCCTCACTTCCGGGTGCGCCACGCTTTGCTTGGGGCCCCGGCAGACATCGGGGGAGCACTGGAAATCCCTGTGCTCCAGGCCATGCTCTGGGGCCTTTCCTAGCAAGGGGAGGCTCCCACGGGGGCCCGGATCTCCGTGGATTTGGGAAGGCCAGGGATGGGCAGCGGGTCCCTTGTGTCCTGCCCCTTGCCCGCGGACCCGAGCCCTGGGTGGGTCAGCCGCCCGCCTGGACAGCACCGGCCAGGGCTTCGGGCTGGAGAGTTCTTGGCGGCATGGCACGGGCCAGCGAGCACGCCGTTCCGACGGCCGGCCTCCCCCTCCCTCCTTAGGCCCCCATCCCCAAGCGAGGATCTGGCCCTGACCACCAAGTCTTGCATCGCCCAGCCCCGCCGCCAGGTCCCATGCCTCAGGAAGCCGGGGTATGGCGCTGTCCTGAGAGCAGCCTCGGTAAGCAGCTTCTGGGTGGTAGGGGACCTCCCGCGTCGCCTCGGGCGTGCTTGGGTCAATGATGAGAACTCATATGGTCTCGAAGAGCGATGAGGACCTAAAAATCACGCTCAATAGGATTACGCTGAGGCCCAAGGCAGGGGACCGTGCCGGGGTCAGCCTCCCCCAGAGCGTCGGGGCAGTGAGGGTGCGCTGCAGGTGGCCGCGGGAGGAGAACCACCGCTCGAGGCTCTCTGCTGTGGCCCCCGGACTTCGGTGCACCTGCGGGTGCCGACGGGGTGTTCTGGCGTTCCAGCTGGTCTACCGACCCAGGCCTCTTCCCCGGACAGCTGCCCGAGAGCCAGGGCTTAGCCACCCTTGTGTCCTTGTGTCTTTCAGCGGGCCTGGCTGGCAAGGTTCTTGGCGCGTCTCCCACCAGGAGAGGTGAGCGGAAGCCTCTGGGCTCCGAGGGAGGCCCCAGACCCCTTGGCCTGGCATCGGGAAGCGGGGACCCCAGCAGGGACTCCGCAGCTGGGCCTGGGCTGGGGATGCGGGTCCTCATTGTCCGGACGGCACCGAAGTCCCCGTGAGCGTGTGCCCCTGAGCCATCCCAGGGGCAGGGATCGCGAAACGTGGGCCGGGGGGCTGACAAGGCCTGGAAAGCGCGGGCTGGCCGCCCAAGGCCCAGGTGCACCCGAGGCCTCCTGATCAATTGCGGCGTGTCCGGGGGGCCCAGAAAGGGAGTGGACGTGAGACCCGTGGTCTCGGAGGCCACTGTGCCCTTGAGCAACACCTTGTTGCTCAAGGCCCGGCCCATGGCAGGTTTCTGCGGGCTGCACTGGCCCGAGCTCCTGTCCCGTCCTGCAGACGACCAAGGCGTTTGGGGCCCCGGGAGGCCACTTCCGAAGAGCCCACGAGGATTCGTTGAGCTGGCCAGACGGCACGGTTCCACTGGGGCGGGGGGGCAGAAACTGCACGTCCCAGGCCACAGCAGCCGTTGGGGCTCAGCCTCTCACCTGAGACTCTCAAGCACCCGGGATAGGGTCGTGGTGAAGCGGCACTGCACGGGCCGAGTCAGGTCCCTCGTCCAGAGCGGCCAGCGGGCGGTGTGCCTTGCTGCCGTGGTGGAGAGTGACCTGGCTTTCCCCGCTCGGCCGTGGGGGAGCCCTGGGCCCCGGCAACCTTTGGCTTCCCGGGCAGGGGCTCAGGTCCTTGGCTCCCAGGTGGCTCCAGGAGAGGGTGGGCGGCGTCCTGGCCAAACCTCCCGGGCCGCCGCTCTTGGCTCGCCACTCCGGGAGACAGCGGGGACCCGGCCAAAGCCCTGTGGTCCATGCCATGGTCAGGGGCCGTTCTCCAGAAGGCTGGGCTCCCACAGGGACCACGGTCTCCATTGCTTTGGGATGCCCCGGAAAGGGCAGCCGGGCCCTTGGGCCCGGCTCCTTCCTGGCGGACACCTGCCATGCTTGGCTCCGAACTCTGCCGGGCCCCCAGTGGCCAGGACTCCGGGAAAGGGGGCCCTGGGCCGCACGGCAGGCGCTTCAGACCAGGACGTTTGGACAGCTGGTCTCTCCGTCTCTCCTTAGAAACCCATCCACAATCGAGAAGCTCGCCCAGATGAGCACGTCTTGCTTGGCCCCGCCCTGCCCAGAGGTCTCACGTCTCAGGACCCGGGGGCATGGACGCGGTGCGGAATGCAGCCCCGGTAAGCAGCTTCGGGGTGCCCCGAGGCCGCACGCATCGCCACCAGCTTGCTTGGGTCAGTGATGAGAACTCAAGTGGTCTCGAAGAGCGATGATGACCTAAAAATCATGCTCAATAGGATTACGCTGAGGCCCAAGACAGGCGTCTGTGCCGGGATCAGCCTCCCCCAGACCCTGGGGACCCTGGAGGTGCGCCGCAGTTGTGGGCGTGAGGCCATCGTACCCTCGGGGCTCCCCGTGCTGGCCCTGGCCTGTCTGTGCCCGTCAGGGGTCCGCTCGAGGTCGTGAGGCGTTCCGCCCGGCCTCCGGACCCAATCCACCTCGCAGGACAGCTCCCTCGGTGCCATTGCTTAGGAGACCGTTGCCCCTTGTGTCTTTCAGCGGGCCTCGGGGGCCGGAACTTGGTGCGGCGTGACCCAAGAGAGGTGAGTGGAAGACTCTGGGCCTGCAGGGAGATGCCAGGCGCCATGGGCATTGTCCGCGGAGCCCGGATCCCCGCACGGGCCCCGGCTCCAGCACTGTGCTAGGGATGGGGGCTGTGGTGGCCCACACAGCGTGGACCTGCCCATGCACAGCCGCCCTTCAGCAATCCCACGTGCAGGGAATGGGAAAGTTGGGCCAGGTCACTGGCAACGACTGGGGGCTGGGGGCATGCCGCCGTCGTCCCACATGGACCTGAGGCCTCCTTGTACGTCCAGCTGTGTCCTGTGCGCCCGAGAAGAGAGCGGACGTGAGTCCCTTGGTGTCAGGGCCCTCTGTCCCCTTCAGCGAGTGGTTGTCGCTCGAGTCACCCCAGCCGATGGTTCTGGAGAGGGCTGGAGAGGGCAGAGCTCATGAAGAATGCAGCAGACGCCCAAGTGTAAGCAGGGCACGGGAGGCTGCTGAAGTACAGCCCTCGAATGTTTCCTCGGATTTCCCGAGTCAGCAAGGTTTCCCTGGCCCAGGGGAAGAGTGGCGAGTCCCGGGCCACAGCAGGCCGTGGGGCTGAGCCGGTCCTCTGAGGCCCCCAGAGGAAGCGCCGCCACAAGGGGAGAGTCAGGACCCTCCTGCAGGGCGGGCCGCGGTCTCCTGCCTTGCGCTGCTTGGTGGGAGACGGTGAGACGCGATTCCCTTTTTCGCCCTGGGCGATCAGGGCCTGGGGGCCACCGTTGGCTGCGAGTGCCAGGGCCCGGGTCCCTAGACCACCGCGGTCCCCATGTGTGGGAAGGCGTCCTTCGGGCCCTCACTTCCGGGTGCGCCACGCTTTGCTTGGGGCCCCGGCAGACATCGGGGGAGCACTGGAAATCCCTGTGCTCCAGGCCATGCTCTGGGGCCTTTCCTAGCAAGGGGAGGCTCCCACGGGGGCCCGGATCTCCGTGGATTTGGGAAGGCCAGGGATGGGCAGCGGGTCCCTTGTGTCCTGCCCCTTGCCCGCGGACCCGAGCCCTGGGTGGGTCAGCCGCCCGCCTGGACAGCACCGGCCAGGGCTTCGGGCTGGAGAGTTCTTGGCGGCATGGCACGGGCCAGCGAGCACGCCGTTCCGACGGCCGGCCTCCCCCTCCCTCCTTAGGCCCCCATCCCCAAGCGAGGATCTGGCCCTGACCACCAAGTCTTGCATCGCCCAGCCCCGCCGCCAGGTCCCATGCCTCAGGAAGCCGGGGTATGGCGCTGTCCTGAGAGCAGCCTCGGTAAGCAGCTTCTGGGTGGTAGGGGACCTCCCGCGTCGCCTCGGGCGTGCTTGGGTCAATGATGAGAACTCATATGGTCTCGAAGAGCGATGAGGACCTAAAAATCACGCTCAATAGGATTACGCTGAGGCCCAAGGCAGGGGACCGTGCCGGGGTCAGCCTCCCCCAGAGCGTCGGGGCAGTGAGGGTGCGCTGCAGGTGGCCGCGGGAGGAGAACCACCGCTCGAGGCTCTCTGCTGTGGCCCCCGGACGTCGGTGCACCTGCGGGTGCCGACGGGGTGTTCTGGCGTTCCAGCTGGTCTACCGACCCAGGCCTCTTCCCCGGACAGCTGCCCGAGAGCCAGGGCTTAGCCACCCTTGTGTCCTTGTGTCTTTCAGCGGGCCTGGCTGGCAAGGTTCTTGGCGCGTCTCCCACCAGGAGAGGTGAGCGGAAGCCTCTGGGCTCCGAGGGAGGCCCCAGACCCCTTGGCCTGGCATCGGGAAGCGGGGACCCCAGCAGGGACTCCGCAGCTGGGCCTGGGCTGGGGATGCGGGTCCTCATTGTCCGGACGGCACCGAAGTCCCCGTGAGCGTGTGCCCCTGAGCCATCCCAGGGGCAGGGATCGCGAAACGTGGGCCGGGGGGCTGACAAGGCCTGGAAAGCGCGGGCTGGCCGCCCAAGGCCCAGGTGCACCCGAGGCCTCCTGATCAATTGCGGCGTGTCCGGGGGGCCCAGAAAGGGAGTGGACGTGAGACCCGTGGTCTCGGAGGCCACTGTGCCCTTGAGCAACACCTTGTTGCTCAAGGCCCGGCCCATGGCAGGTTTCTGCGGGCTGCACTGGCCCGAGCTCCTGTCCCGTCCTGCAGACGACCAAGGCGTTTGGGGCCCCGGGAGGCCACTTCCGAAGAGCCCACGAGGATTCGTTGAGCTGGCCAGACGGCACGGTTCCACTGGGGCGGGGGGGCAGAAACTGCACGTCCCAGGCCACAGCAGCCGTTGGGGCTCAGCCTCTCACCTGAGACTCTCAAGCACCCGGGATAGGGTCGTGGTGAAGCGGCACTGCACGGGCCGAGTCAGGTCCCTCGTCCAGAGCGGCCAGCGGGCGGTGTGCCTTGCTGCCGTGGTGGAGAGTGACCTGGCTTTCCCCGCTCGGCCGTGGGGGAGCCCTGGGCCCCGGCAACCTTTGGCTTCCCGGGCAGGGGCTCAGGTCCTTGGCTCCCAGGTGGCTCCAGGAGAGGGTGGGCGGCGTCCTGGCCAAACCTCCCGGGCCGCCGCTCTTGGCTCGCCACTCCGGGAGACAGCGGGGACCCGGCCAAAGCCCTGTGGTCCATGCCATGGTCAGGGGCCGTTCTCCAGAAGGCTGGGCTCCCACAGGGACCACGGTCTCCATTGCTTTGGGATGCCCCGGAAAGGGCAGCCGGGCCCTTGGGCCCGGCTCCTTCCTGGCGGACACCTGCCATGCTTGGCTCCGAACTCTGCCGGGCCCCCAGTGGCCAGGACTCCGGGAAAGGGGGCCCTGGGCCGCACGGCAGGCGCTTCAGACCAGGACGTTTGGACAGCTGGTCTCTCCGTCTCTCCTTAGAAACCCATCCACAATCGAGAAGCTCGCCCAGATGAGCACGTCTTGCTTGGCCCCGCCCTGCCCAGAGGTCTCACGTCTCAGGACCCGGGGGCATGGACGCGGTGCGGAATGCAGCCCCGGTAAGCAGCTTCGGGGTGCCCCGAGGCCGCACGCATCGCCACCAGCTTGCTTGGGTCAGTGATGAGAACTCAAGTGGTCTCGAAGAGCGATGATGACCTAAAAATCATGCTCAATAGGATTACGCTGAGGCCCAAGACAGGCGTCTGTGCCGGGATCAGCCTCCCCCAGACCCTGGGGACCCTGGAGGTGCGCCGCAGTTGTGGGCGTGAGGCCATCGTACCCTCGGGGCTCCCCGTGCTGGCCCTGGCCTGTCTGTGCCCGTCAGGGGTCCGCTCGAGGTCGTGAGGCGTTCCGCCCGGCCTCCGGACCCAATCCACCTCGCAGGACAGCTCCCTCGGTGCCATTGCTTAGGAGACCGTTGCCCCTTGTGTCTTTCAGCGGGCCTCGGGGGCCGGAACTTGGTGCGGCGTGACCCAAGAGAGGTGAGTGGAAGACTCTGGGCCTGCAGGGAGATGCCAGGCGCCATGGGCATTGTCCGCGGAGCCCGGATCCCCGCACGGGCCCCGGCTCCAGCACTGTGCTAGGGATGGGGGCTGTGGTGGCCCACACAGCGTGGACCTGCCCATGCACAGCCGCCCTTCAGCAATCCCACGTGCAGGGAATGGGAAAGTTGGGCCAGGTCACTGGCAACGACTGGGGGCTGGGGGCATGCCGCCGTCGTCCCACATGGACCTGAGGCCTCCTTGTACGTCCAGCTGTGTCCTGTGCGCCCGAGAAGAGAGCGGACGTGAGTCCCTTGGTGTCAGGGCCCTCTGTCCCCTTCAGCGAGTGGTTGTCGCTCGAGTCACCCCAGCCGATGGTTCTGGAGAGGGCTGGAGAGGGCAGAGCTCATGAAGAATGCAGCAGACGCCCAAGTGTAAGCAGGGCACGGGAGGCTGCTGAAGTACAGCCCTCGAATGTTTCCTCGGATTTCCCGAGTCAGCAAGGTTTCCCTGGCCCAGGGGAAGAGTGGCGAGCCCCGGGCCACAGCAGGCCGTGGGGCTGAGCCGGTCCTCTGAGGCCCCCAGAGGAAGTGCCGCCACAAGGGGAGAGTCAGGACCCTCCTGCAGGGCGGGCCGCGGTCTCCCGCCTTGCGCTGCTTGGTGGGAGACGGTGAGACGCGATTCCCTTTTTCGCCCTGGGCGATCAGGGCCTGGGGGCCACCGCTGGCTGCGAGTGCCAGGGCCCGGGTCCCTAGACCACCGCGGTCCCCATGTGTGGGAAGGCGTCCTTCGGGCCCTCACATCCGGGTGCGCCACGCTTTGCTTGGGGCCCCGGCAGACATCGGGGGAGCACTGGAAATCCCTGTGCTCCAGGCCATGCTCTGGGGCCTTTCTCAGCAAGGGGAGGCTCCCACGGGGGCCCGGATCTCCGTGGATTTGGGAAGGCCAGGGATGGGCAGCGGGTCCCTTGTGTCCTGCCCCTTGCCCGAGGACCCGAGCCCTGGGTGGGTCAGCCGCCCGCCTGGACAGCACCGGCCAGGGCTTCGGGCTGGAGAGTTCTTGGCGGCATGGCACGGGCCAGCGAGCACGCCGTTCCGACGGCCGTCCTCCCCCTCCCTCCTTAGGCCCCCATCCCCAAGCGAGGATCTGGCCCTGACCACCAAGTCTTGCATCGCCCAGCCGCGCCGCCAGGTCCCATGCCTCAGGAAGCCGGGGTATGGCGCTGTCCTGAGAGCAGCCTCGGTAAGCAGCTTCTGGGTGGTAGGGGACCTCCCGCGTCGCCTCGGGCGTGCTTGGGTCAATGATGAGAACTCATATGGTCTCGAAGAGCGATGAGGACCTAAAAATCACGCTCAATAGGATTACGCTGAGGCCCAAGGCAGGGGACCGTGCCGGGGTCAGCCTCCCCCAGAGCGTCGGGGCAGTGAGGGTGCGCTGCAGGTGGCCGCGGGAGGAGAACCACCTCTCGAGGCTCTCTGCTGTGGCCCCCGGACGTCGGTGCACCTGCGGGTGCCGACGGGGTGTTCTGGCGTTCCAGCTGGTCTACCGACCCAGGCCTCTTCCCCGGACAGCTGCCCGAGAGCCAGGGCTTAGCCACCCTTGTGTCCTTGTGTCTTTCAGCGGGCCTGGCTGGCAAGGTTCTTGGCGCGTCTCCCACCAGGAGAGGTGAGCGGAAGCCTCTGGGCTCCGAGGGAGGCCCCAGACCCCTTGGCCTGGCATCGGGAAGCGGGGACCCCAGCAGGGACTCCGCAGCTGGGCCTGGGCTGGGGATGCGGGTCCTCATTGTCCGGACGGCACCGAAGTCCCCGTGAGCGTGTGCCCCTGAGCCATCCCAGGGGCAGGGATCGCGAAACGTGGGCCGGGGGGCTGACAAGGCCTGGAAAGCGCGGGCTGGCCGCCCAAGGCCCAGGTGCACCCGAGGCCTCCTGATCAATTGCGGCGTGTCCGGGGGGCCCAGAAAGGGAGTGGACGTGAGACCCGTGGTCTCGGAGGCCACTGTGCCCTTGAGCAACACCTTGTTGCTCAAGGCCCGGCCCATGGCAGGTTTCTGCGGGCTGCACTGGCCCGAGCTCCTGTCCCGTCCTGCAGACGACCAAGGCGTTTGGGGCCCCGGGAGGCCACTTCCGAAGAGCCCACGAGGATTCGTTGAGCTGGCCAGACGGCACGGTTCCACTGGGGCGGGGGGGCAGAAACTGCACGTCCCAGGCCACAGCAGCCGTTGGGGCTCAGCCTCTCACCTGAGACTCTCAAGCACCCGGGATAGGGTCGTGGTGAAGCGGCACTGCACGGGCCGAGTCAGGTCCCTCGTCCAGAGCGGCCAGCGGGCGGTGTGCCTTGCTGCCGTGGTGGAGAGTGACCTGGCTTTCCCCGCTCGGCCGTGGGGGAGCCCTGGGCCCCGGCAACCTTTGGCTTCCCGGGCAGGGGCTCAGGTCCTTGGCTCCCAGGTGGCTCCAGGAGAGGGTGGGCGGCGTCCTGGCCAAACCTCCCGGGCCGCCGCTCTTGGCTCGCCACTCCGGGAGACAGCGGGGACCCGGCCAAAGCCCTGTGGTCCATGCCATGGTCAGGGGCCGTTCTCCAGAAGGCTGGGCTCCCACAGGGACCACGGTCTCCATTGCTTTGGGATGCCCCGGAAAGGGCAGCCGGGCCCTTGGGCCCGGCTCCTTCCTGGCGGACACCTGCCATGCTTGGCTCCGAACTCTGCCGGGCCCCCAGTGGCCAGGACTCCGGGAAAGGGGGCCCTGGGCCGCACGGCAGGCGCTTCAGACCAGGACGTTTGGACAGCTGGTCTCTCCGTCTCTCCTTAGAAACCCATCCACAATCGAGAAGCTCGCCCAGATGAGCACGTCTTGCTTGGCCCCGCCCTGCCCAGAGGTCTCACGTCTCAGGACCCGGGGGCATGGACGCGGTGCGGAATGCAGCCCCGGTAAGCAGCTTCGGGGTGCCCCGAGGCCGCACGCATCGCCACCAGCTTGCTTGGGTCAGTGATGAGAACTCAAGTGGTCTCGAAGAGCGATGATGACCTAAAAATCATGCTCAATAGGATTACGCTGAGGCCCAAGACAGGCGTCTGTGCCGGGATCAGCCTCCCCCAGACCCTGGGGACCCTGGAGGTGCGCCGCAGTTGTGGGCGTGAGGCCATCGTACCCTCGGGGCTCCCCGTGCTGGCCCTGGCCTGTCTGTGCCCGTCAGGGGTCCGCTCGAGGTCGTGAGGCGTTCCGCCCGGCCTCCGGACCCAATCCACCTCGCAGGACAGCTCCCTCGGTGCCATTGCTTAGGAGACCGTTGCCCCTTGTGTCTTTCAGCGGGCCTCGGGGGCCGGAACTTGGTGCGGCGTGACCCAAGAGAGGTGAGTGGAAGACTCTGGGCCTGCAGGGAGATGCCAGGCGCCATGGGCATTGTCCGCGGAGCCCGGATCCCCGCACGGGCCCCGGCTCCAGCACTGTGCTAGGGATGGGGGCTGTGGTGGCCCACACAGCGTGGACCTGCCCATGCACAGCCGCCCTTCAGCAATCCCACGTGCAGGGAATGGGAAAGTTGGGCCAGGTCACTGGCAACGACTGGGGGCTGGGGGCATGCCGCCGTCGTCCCACATGGACCTGAGGCCTCCTTGTACGTCCAGCTGTGTCCTGTGCGCCCGAGAAGAGAGCGGACGTGAGTCCCTTGGTGTCAGGGCCCTCTGTCCCCTTCAGCGAGTGGTTGTCGCTCGAGTCACCCCAGCCGATGGTTCTGGAGAGGGCTGGAGAGGGCAGAGCTCATGAAGAATGCAGCAGACGCCCAAGTGTAAGCAGGGCACGGGAGGCTGCTGAAGTACAGCCCTCGAATGTTTCCTCGGATTTCCCGAGTCAGCAAGGTTTCCCTGGCCCAGGGGAAGAGTGGCGAGTCCCGGGCCACAGCAGGCCGTGGGGCTGAGCCGGTCCTCTGAGGCCCCCAGAGGAAGCGCCGCCACAAGGGGAGAGTCAGGACCCTCCTGCAGGGCGGGCCGCGGTCTCCTGCCTTGCGCTACTTGGTGGGAGACGGTGAGACGCGATTCCCTTTTTCGCCCTGGGCGATCAGGGCCTGGGGGCCACCGCTGGCTGCGAGTGCCAGGGCCCGGGTCCCTAGACCACCGCGGTCCCCATGTGTGGGAAGGCGTCCTTCGGGCCCTCACATCCGGGTGCGCCACGCTTTGCTTGGGGCCCCGGCAGACATCGGGGGAGCACTGGAAATCCCTGTGCTCCAGGCCATGCTCTGGGGCCTTTCTCAGCAAGGGGAGGCTCCCACGGGGGCCCGGATCTCCGTGGATTTGGGAAGGCCGGGGATGGGCAGCGGGTCCCTTGTGTCCTGCCCCTTGCCCGCGGACCCGAGCCCTGGGTGGGTCAGCCGCCCGCCTGGACAGCACCGGCCAGGGCTTCGGGCTGGAGAGTTCTTGGCGGCATGGCACGGGCCAGCGAGCACGCCGTTCCGACGGCCGGCCTCCCCCTCCCTCCTTAGGCCCCCATCCCCAAGCGAGGATCTGGCCCTGACCACCAAGTCTTGCATCGCCCAGCCCCGCCGCCAGGTCCCATGCCTCAGGAAGCCGGGGTATGGCGCTGTCCTGAGAGCAGCCTCGGTAAGCAGCTTCTGGGTGGTAGGGGACCTCCCGCGTCGCCTCGGGCGTGCTTGGGTCAATGATGAGAACTCATATGGTCTCGAAGAGCGATGAGGACCTAAAAATCACGCTCAATAGGATTACGCTGAGGCCCAAGGCAGGGGACCGTGCCGGGGTCAGCCTCCCCCAGAGCGTCGGGGCAGTGAGGGTGCGCTGCAGGTGGCCGCGGGAGGAGAACCACCTCTCGAGGCTCTCTGCTGTGGCCCCCGGACGTCGGTGCACCTGCGGGTGCCGACGGGGTGTTCTGGCGTTCCAGCTGGTCTACCGACCCAGGCCTCTTCCCCGGACAGCTGCCCGAGAGCCAGGGATTAGCCACCCTTGTGTCCTTGTGTCTTTCAGCGGGCCTGGCTGGCAAGGTTCTTGGCGCGTCTCCCACCAGGAGAGGTGAGCGGAAGCCTCTGGGCTCCGAGGGAGGCCCCAGACCCCTTGGCCTGGCATCGGGAAGCGGGGACCCCAGCAGGGACTCCGCAGCTGGGCCTGGGCTGGGGATGCGGGTCCTCATTGTCCGGACGGCACCGAAGTCCCCGTGAGCGTGTGCCCCTGAGCCATCCCAGGGGCAGGGATCGCGAAACGTGGGCCGGGGGGCTGACAAGGCCTGGAAAGCGCGGGCTGGCCGCCCAAGGCCCAGGTGCACCCGAGGCCTCCTGATCAATTGCGGCGTGTCCGGGGGGCCCAGAAAGGGAGTGGACGTGAGACCCGTGGTCTCGGAGGCCACTGTGCCCTTGAGCAACACCTTGTTGCTCAAGGCCCGGCCCATGGCAGGTTTCTGCGGGCTGCACTGGCCCGAGCTCCTGTCCCGTCCTGCAGACGACCAAGGCGTTTGGGGCCCCGGGAGGCCACTTCCGAAGAGCCCACGAGGATTCGTTGAGCTGGCCAGACGGCACGGTTCCACTGGGGCGGGGGGGCAGAAACTGCACGTCCCAGGCCACAGCAGCCGTTGGGGCTCAGCCTCTCACCTGAGACTCTCAAGCACCCGGGATAGGGTCGTGGTGAAGCGGCACTGCACGGGCCGAGTCAGGTCCCTCGTCCAGAGCGGCCAGCGGGCGGTGTGCCTTGCTGCCGTGGTGGAGAGTGACCTGGCTTTCCCCGCTCGGCCGTGGGGGAGCCCTGGGCCCCGGCAACCTTTGGCTTCCCGGGCAGGGGCTCAGGTCCTTGGCTCCCAGGTGGCTCCAGGAGAGGGTGGGCGGCGTCCTGGCCAAACCTCCCGGGCCGCCGCTCTTGGCTCGCCACTCCGGGAGACAGCGGGGACCCGGCCAAAGCCCTGTGGTCCATGCCATGGTCAGGGGCCGTTCTCCAGAAGGCTGGGCTCCCACAGGGACCACGGTCTCCATTGCTTTGGGATGCCCCGGAAAGGGCAGCCGGGCCCTTGGGCCCGGCTCCTTCCTGGCGGACACCTGCCATGCTTGGCTCCGAACTCTGCCGGGCCCCCAGTGGCCAGGACTCCGGGAAAGGGGGCCCTGGGCCGCACGGCAGGCGCTTCAGACCAGGACGTTTGGACAGCTGGTCTCTCCGTCTCTCCTTAGAAACCCATCCACAATCGAGAAGCTCGCCCAGATGAGCACGTCTTGCTTGGCCCCGCCCTGCCCAGAGGTCTCACGTCTCAGGACCCGGGGGCATGGACGCGGTGCGGAATGCAGCCCCGGTAAGCAGCTTCGGGGTGCCCCGAGGCCGCACGCATCGCCACCAGCTTGCTTGGGTCAGTGATGAGAACTCAAGTGGTCTCGAAGAGCGATGATGACCTAAAAATCATGCTCAATAGGATTACGCTGAGGCCCAAGACAGGCGTCTGTGCCGGGATCAGCCTCCCCCAGACCCTGGGGACCCTGGAGGTGCGCCGCAGTTGTGGGCGTGAGGCCATCGTACCCTCGGGGCTCCCCGTGCTGGCCCTGGCCTGTCTGTGCCCGTCAGGGGTCCGCTCGAGGTCGTGAGGCGTTCCGCCCGGCCTCCGGACCCAATCCACCTCGCAGGACAGCTCCCTCGGTGCCATTGCTTAGGAGACCGTTGCCCCTTGTGTCTTTCAGCGGGCCTCGGGGGCCGGAACTTGGTGCGGCGTGACCCAAGAGAGGTGAGTGGAAGACTCTGGGCCTGCAGGGAGATGCCAGGCGCCATGGGCATTGTCCGCGGAGCCCGGATCCCCGCACGGGCCCCGGCTCCAGCACTGTGCTAGGGATGGGGGCTGTGGTGGCCCACACAGCGTGGACCTGCCCATGCACAGCCGCCCTTCAGCAATCCCACGTGCAGGGAATGGGAAAGTTGGGCCAGGTCACTGGCAACGACTGGGGGCTGGGGGCATGCCGCCGTCGTCCCACATGGACCTGAGGCCTCCTTGTACGTCCAGCTGTGTCCTGTGCGCCCGAGAAGAGAGCGGACGTGAGTCCCTTGGTGTCAGGGCCCTCTGTCCCCTTCAGCGAGTGGTTGTCGCTCGAGTCACCCCAGCCGATGGTTCTGGAGAGGGCTGGAGAGGGCAGAGCTCATGAAGAATGCAGCAGACGCCCAAGTGTAAGCAGGGCACGGGAGGCTGCTGAAGTACAGCCCTCGAATGTTTCCTCGGATTTCCCGAGTCAGCAAGGTTTCCCTGGCCCAGGGGAAGAGTGGCGAGTCCCGGGCCACAGCAGGCCGTGGGGCTGAGCCGGTCCTCTGAGGCCCCCAGAGGAAGCGCCGCCACAAGGGGAGAGTCAGGACCCTCCTGCAGGGCGGGCCGCGGTCTCCTGCCTTGCGCTACTTGGTGGGAGACGGTGAGACGCGATTCCCTTTTTCGCCCTGGGCGATCAGGGCCTGGGGGCCACCGCTGGCTGCGAGTGCCAGGGCCCGGGTCCCTAGACCACCGCGGTCCCCATGTGTGGGAAGGCGTCCTTCGGGCCCTCACATCCGGGTGCGCCACGCTTTGCTTGGGGCCCCGGCAGACATCGGGGGAGCACTGGAAATCCCTGTGCTCCAGGCCATGCTCTGGGGCCTTTCTCAGCAAGGGGAGGCTCCCACGGGGGCCCGGATCTCCGTGGATTTGGGAAGGCCGGGGATGGGCAGCGGGTCCCTTGTGTCCTGCCCCTTGCCCGCGGACCCGAGCCCTGGGTGGGTCAGCCGCCCGCCTGGACAGCACCGGCCAGGGCTTCGGGCTGGAGAGTTCTTGGCGGCATGGCACGGGCCAGCGAGCACGCCGTTCCGCCGGCCGGCCTCCCCCTCCCTCCTTAGGCCCCCATCCCCAAGCGAGGATCTGGCCCTGACCACCAAGTCTTGCATCGCCCAGCCCCGCCGCCAGGTCCCATGCCTCAGGAAGCCGGGGTATGGCGCTGTCCTGAGAGCAGCCTCGGTAAGCAGCTTCTGGGTGGTAGGGGACCTCCCGCGTCGCCTCGGGCGTGCTTGGGTCAATGATGAGAACTCATATGGTCTCGAAGAGCGATGAGGACCTAAAAATCACGCTCAATAGGATTACGCTGAGGCCCAAGGCAGGGGACCGTGCCGGGGTCAGCCTCCCCCAGAGCGTCGGGGCAGTGAGGGTGCGCTGCAGGTGGCCGCGGGAGGAGAACCACCTCTCGAGGCTCTCTGCTGTGGCCCCCGGACGTCGGTGCACCTGCGGGTGCCGACGGGGTGTTCTGGCGTTCCAGCTGGTCTACCGACCCAGGCCTCTTCCCCGGACAGCTGCCCGAGAGCCAGGGATTAGCCACCCTTGTGTCCTTGTGTCTTTCAGCGGGCCTGGCTGGCAAGGTTCTTGGCGCGTCTCCCACCAGGAGAGGTGAGCGGAAGCCTCTGGGCTCCGAGGGAGGCCCCAGACCCCTTGGCCTGGCATCGGGAAGCGGGGACCCCAGCAGGGACTCCGCAGCTGGGCCTGGGCTGGGCATGCGGGTCCTCATTGTCCGGACGGCACCGAAGTCCCCGTGAGCGTGTGCCCCTGAGCCATCCCAGGGGCAGGGATCGCGAAACGTGGGCCGGGGGGCTGACAAGGCCTGGAAAGCGCGGGCTGGCCGCCCAAGGCCCAGGTGCACCCGAGGCCTCCTGATCAATTGCGGCGTGTCCGGGGGGCCCAGAAAGGGAGTGGACGTGAGACCCGTGGTCTCGGAGGCCACTGTGCCCTTGAGCAACACCTTGTTGCTCAAGGCCCGGCCCATGGCAGGTTTCTGCGGGCTGCACTGGCCCGAGCTCCTGTCCCGTCCTGCAGACGACCAAGGCGTTTGGGGCCCCGGGAGGCCACTTCCGAAGAGCCCACGAGGATTCGTTGAGCTGGCCAGACGGCACGGTTCCACTGGGGCGGGGGGGCAGAAACTGCACGTCCCAGGCCACAGCAGCCGTTGGGGCTCAGCCTCTCACCTGAGACTCTCAAGCACCCGGGATAGGGTCGTGGTGAAGCGGCACTGCACGGGCCGAGTCAGGTCCCTCGTCCAGAGCGGCCAGCGGGCGGTGTGCCTTGCTGCCGTGGTGGAGAGTGACCTGGCTTTCCCCGCTCGGCCGTGGGGGAGCCCTGGGCCCCGGCAACCTTTGGCTTCCCGGGCAGGGGCTCAGGTCCTTGGCTCCCAGGTGGCTCCAGGAGAGGGTGGGCGGCGTCCTGGCCAAACCTCCCGGGCCGCCGCTCTTGGCTCGCCACTCCGGGAGACAGCGGGGACCCGGCCAAAGCCCTGTGGTCCATGCCATGGTCAGGGGCCGTTCTCCAGAAGGCTGGGCTCCCACAGGGACCACGGTCTCCATTGCTTTGGGATGCCCCGGAAAGGGCAGCCGGGCCCTTGGGCCCGGCTCCTTCCTGGCGGACACCTGCCATGCTTGGCTCCGAACTCTGCCGGGCCCCCAGTGGCCAGGACTCCGGGAAAGGGGGCCCTGGGCCGCACGGCAGGCGCTTCAGACCAGGACGTTTGGACAGCTGGTCTCTCCGTCTCTCCTTAGAAACCCATCCACAATCGAGAAGCTCGCCCAGATGAGCACGTCTTGCTTGGCCCCGCCCTGCCCAGAGGTCTCACGTCTCAGGACCCGGGGGCATGGACGCGGTGCGGAATGCAGCCCCGGTAAGCAGCTTCGGGGTGCCCCGAGGCCGCACGCATCGCCACCAGCTTGCTTGGGTCAGTGATGAGAACTCAAGTGGTCTCGAAGAGCGATGATGACCTAAAAATCATGCTCAATAGGATTACGCTGAGGCCCAAGACAGGCGTCTGTGCCGGGATCAGCCTCCCCCAGACCCTGGGGACCCTGGAGGTGCGCCGCAGTTGTGGGCGTGAGGCCATCGTACCCTCGGGGCTCCCCGTGCTGGCCCTGGCCTGTCTGTGCCCGTCAGGGGTCCGCTCGAGGTCGTGAGGCGTTCCGCCCGGCCTCCGGACCCAATCCACCTCGCAGGACAGCTCCCTCGGTGCCATTGCTTAGGAGACCGTTGCCCCTTGTGTCTTTCAGCGGGCCTCGGGGGCCGGAACTTGGTGCGGCGTGACCCAAGAGAGGTGAGTGGAAGACTCTGGGCCTGCAGGGAGATGCCAGGCGCCATGGGCATTGTCCGCGGAGCCCGGATCCCCGCACGGGCCCCGGCTCCAGCACTGTGCTAGGGATGGGGGCTGTGGTGGCCCACACAGCGTGGACCTGCCCATGCACAGCCGCCCTTCAGCAATCCCACGTGCAGGGAATGGGAAAGTTGGGCCAGGTCACTGGCAACGACTGGGGGCTGGGGGCATGCCGCCGTCGTCCCACATGGACCTGAGGCCTCCTTGTACGTCCAGCTGTGTCCTGTGCGCCCGAGAAGAGAGCGGACGTGAGTCCCTTGGTGTCAGGGCCCTCTGTCCCCTTCAGCGAGTGGTTGTCGCTCGAGTCACCCCAGCCGATGGTTCTGGAGAGGGCTGGAGAGGGCAGAGCTCATGAAGAATGCAGCAGACGCCCAAGTGTAAGCAGGGCACGGGAGGCTGCTGAAGTACAGCCCTCGAATGTTTCCTCGGATTTCCCGAGTCAGCAAGGTTTCCCTGGCCCAGGGGAAGAGTGGCGAGTCCCGGGCCACAGCAGGCCGTGGGGCTGAGCCGGTCCTCTGAGGCCCCCAGAGGAAGCGCCGCCACAAGGGGAGAGTCAGGACCCTCCTGCAGGGCGGGCCGCGGTCTCCTGCCTTGCGCTGCTTGGTGGGAGACGGTGAGACGCGATTCCCTTTTTCGCCCTGGGCGATCAGGGCCTGGGGGCCACCGTTGGCTGCGAGTGCCAGGGCCCGGGTCCCTAGACCACCGCGGTCCCCATGTGTGGGAAGGCGTCCTTCGGGCCCTCACTTCCGGGTGCGCCACGCTTTGCTTGGGGCCCCGGCAGACATCGGGGGAGCACTGGAAATCCCTGTGCTCCAGGCCATGCTCTGGGGCCTTTCCTAGCAAGGGGAGGCTCCCACGGGGGCCCGGATCTCCGTGGATTTGGGAAGGCCAGGGATGGGCAGCGGGTCCCTTGTGTCCTGCCCCTTGCCCGCGGACCCGAGCCCTGGGTGGGTCAGCCGCCCGCCTGGACAGCACCGGCCAGGGCTTCGGGCTGGAGAGTTCTTGGCGGCATGGCACGGGCCAGCGAGCACGCCGTTCCGACGGCCGGCCTCCCCCTCCCTCCTTAGGCCCCCATCCCCAAGCGAGGATCTGGCCCTGACCACCAAGTCTTGCATCGCCCAGCCCCGCCGCCAGGTCCCATGCCTCAGGAAGCCGGGGTATGGCGCTGTCCTGAGAGCAGCCTCGGTAAGCAGCTTCTGGGTGGTAGGGGACCTCCCGCGTCGCCTCGGGCGTGCTTGGGTCAATGATGAGAACTCATATGGTCTCGAAGAGCGATGAGGACCTAAAAATCACGCTCAATAGGATTACGCTGAGGCCCAAGGCAGGGGACCGTGCCGGGGTCAGCCTCCCCCAGAGCGTCGGGGCAGTGAGGGTGCGCTGCAGGTGGCCGCGGGAGGAGAACCACCTCTCGAGGCTCTCTGCTGTGGCCCCCGGACGTCGGTGCACCTGCGGGTGCCGACGGGGTGTTCTGGCGTTCCAGCTGGTCTACCGACCCAGGCCTCTTCCCCGGACAGCTGCCCGAGAGCCAGGGATTAGCCACCCTTGTGTCCTTGTGTCTTTCAGCGGGCCTGGCTGGCAAGGTTCTTGGCGCGTCTCCCACCAGGAGAGGTGAGCGGAAGCCTCTGGGCTCCGAGGGAGGCCCCAGACCCCTTGGCCTGGCATCGGGAAGCGGGGACCCCAGCAGGGACTCCGCAGCTGGGCCTGGGCTGGGGATGCGGGTCCTCATTGTCCGGACGGCACCGAAGTCCCCGTGAGCGTGTGCCCCTGAGCCATCCCAGGGGCAGGGATCGCGAAACGTGGGCCGGGGGGCTGACAAGGCCTGGAAAGCGCGGGCTGGCCGCCCAAGGCCCAGGTGCACCCGAGGCC
The DNA here is from genome assembly GCF_922984935.1 of Meles meles. NCBI lineage: Eukaryota > Metazoa > Chordata > Mammalia > Carnivora > Mustelidae > Meles > Meles meles. The sequence continues at coordinate 24,450,806 of NC_060071.1, forward strand.
TCCTGATCAATTGCGGCGTGTCCGGGGGGCCCAGAAAGGGAGTGGACGTGAGACCCGTGGTCTCGGAGGCCACTGTGCCCTTGAGCAACACCTTGTTGCTCAAGGCCCGGCCCATGGCAGGTTTCTGCGGGCTGCACTGGCCCGAGCTCCTGTCCCGTCCTGCAGACGACCAAGGCGTTTGGGGCCCCGGGAGGCCACTTCCGAAGAGCCCACGAGGATTCGTTGAGCTGGCCAGACGGCACGGTTCCACTGGGGCGGGGGGGCAGAAACTGCACGTCCCAGGCCACAGCAGCCGTTGGGGCTCAGCCTCTCACCTGAGACTCTCAAGCACCCGGGATAGGGTCGTGGTGAAGCGGCACTGCACGGGCCGAGTCAGGTCCCTCGTCCAGAGCGGCCAGCGGGCGGTGTGCCTTGCTGCCGTGGTGGAGAGTGACCTGGCTTTCCCCGCTCGGCCGTGGGGGAGCCCTGGGCCCCGGCAACCTTTGGCTTCCCGGGCAGGGGCTCAGGTCCTTGGCTCCCAGGTGGCTCCAGGAGAGGGTGGGCGGCGTCCTGGCCAAACCTCCCGGGCCGCCGCTCTTGGCTCGCCACTCCGGGAGACAGCGGGGACCCGGCCAAAGCCCTGTGGTCCATGCCATGGTCAGGGGCCGTTCTCCAGAAGGCTGGGCTCCCACAGGGACCACGGTCTCCATTGCTTTGGGATGCCCCGGAAAGGGCAGCCGGGCCCTTGGGCCCGGCTCCTTCCTGGCGGACACCTGCCATGCTTGGCTCCGAACTCTGCCGGGCCCCCAGTGGCCAGGACTCCGGGAAAGGGGGCCCTGGGCCGCACGGCAGGCGCTTCAGACCAGGACGTTTGGACAGCTGGTCTCTCCGTCTCTCCTTAGAAACCCATCCACAATCGAGAAGCTCGCCCAGATGAGCACGTCTTGCTTGGCCCCGCCCTGCCCAGAGGTCTCACGTCTCAGGACCCGGGGGCATGGACGCGGTGCGGAATGCAGCCCCGGTAAGCAGCTTCGGGGTGCCCCGAGGCCGCACGCATCGCCACCAGCTTGCTTGGGTCAGTGATGAGAACTCAAGTGGTCTCGAAGAGCGATGATGACCTAAAAATCATGCTCAATAGGATTACGCTGAGGCCCAAGACAGGCGTCTGTGCCGGGATCAGCCTCCCCCAGACCCTGGGGACCCTGGAGGTGCGCCGCAGTTGTGGGCGTGAGGCCATCGTACCCTCGGGGCTCCCCGTGCTGGCCCTGGCCTGTCTGTGCCCGTCAGGGGTCCGCTCGAGGTCGTGAGGCGTTCCGCCCGGCCTCCGGACCCAATCCACCTCGCAGGACAGCTCCCTCGGTGCCATTGCTTAGGAGACCGTTGCCCCTTGTGTCTTTCAGCGGGCCTCGGGGGCCGGAACTTGGTGCGGCGTGACCCAAGAGAGGTGAGTGGAAGACTCTGGGCCTGCAGGGAGATGCCAGGCGCCATGGGCATTGTCCGCGGAGCCCGGATCCCCGCACGGGCCCCGGCTCCAGCACTGTGCTAGGGATGGGGGCTGTGGTGGCCCACACAGCGTGGACCTGCCCATGCACAGCCGCCCTTCAGCAATCCCACGTGCAGGGAATGGGAAAGTTGGGCCAGGTCACTGGCAACGACTGGGGGCTGGGGGCATGCCGCCGTCGTCCCACATGGACCTGAGGCCTCCTTGTACGTCCAGCTGTGTCCTGTGCGCCCGAGAAGAGAGCGGACGTGAGTCCCTTGGTGTCAGGGCCCTCTGTCCCCTTCAGCGAGTGGTTGTCGCTCGAGTCACCCCAGCCGATGGTTCTGGAGAGGGCTGGAGAGGGCAGAGCTCATGAAGAATGCAGCAGACGCCCAAGTGTAAGCAGGGCACGGGAGGCTGCTGAAGTACAGCCCTCGAATGTTTCCTCGGATTTCCCGAGTCAGCAAGGTTTCCCTGGCCCAGGGGAAGAGTGGCGAGCCCCGGGCCACAGCAGGCCATGGGGCTGAGCCGGTCCTCTGAGGCCCCCAGAGGAAGCGCCGCCACAAGGGGAGAGTCAGGACCCTCCTGCAGGGCGGGCCGCGGTCTCCCGCCTTGCGCTGCTTGGTGGGAGACGGTGAGACGCGATTCCCTTTTTCGCCCTGGGCGATCAGGGCCTGGGGGCCACCGTTGGCTGCGAGTGCCAGGGCCCGGGTCCCTAGACCACCGCGGTCCCCATGTGTGGGAAGGCGTCCTTCGGGCCCTCACATCCGGGTGCGCCACGCTTTGCTTGGGGCCCCGGCAGACATCGGGGGAGCACTGGAAATCCCTGTGCTCCAGGCCATGCTCTGGGGCCTTTCTCAGCAAGGGGAGGCTCCCACGGGGGCCCGGATCTCCGTGGATTTGGGAAGGCCAGGGATGGGCAGCGGGTCCCTTGTGTCCTGCCCCTTGCCCGCGGACCCGAGCCCTGGGTGGGTCAGCCGCCCGCCTGGACAGCACCGGCCAGGGCTTCGGGCTGGAGAGTTCTTGGCGGCATGGCACGGGCCAGCGAGCACGCCGTTCCGCCGGCCGGCCTCCCCCTCCCTCCTTAGGCCCCCATCCCCAAGCGAGGATCTGGCCCTGACCACCAAGTCTTGCATCGCCCAGCCCCGCCGCCAGGTCCCATGCCTCAGGAAGCCGGGGTATGGCGCCGTCCTGAGAGCAGCCTCGGTAAGCAGCTTCTGGGTGGTAGGGGACCTCCCGCGTCGCCTCGGGCGTGCTTGGGTCAATGATGAGAACTCATATGGTCTCGAAGAGCGATGAGGACCTAAAAATCACGCTCAATAGGATTACGCTGAGGCCCAAGGCAGGGGACCGTGCCGGGGTCAGCCTCCCCCAGAGCGTCGGGGCAGTGAGGGTGCGCTGCAGGTGGCCGCGGGAGGAGAACCACCTCTCGAGGCTCTCTGCTGTGGCCCCCGGACGTCGGTGCACCTGCGGGTGCCGACGGGGTGTTCTGGCGTTCCAGCTGGTCTACCGACCCAGGCCTCTTCCCCGGACAGCTGCCCGAGAGCCAGGGCTTAGCCACCCTTGTGTCCTTGTGTCTTTCAGCGGGCCTGGCTGGCAAGGTTCTTGGCGCGTCTCCCACCAGGAGAGGTGAGCGGAAGCCTCTGGGCTCCGAGGGAGGCCCCAGACCCCTTGGCCTGGCATCGGGAAGCGGGGACCCCAGCAGGGACTCCGCAGCTGGGCCTGGGCTGGGCATGCGGGTCCTCATTGTCCGGACGGCACCGAAGTCCCCGTGAGCGTGTGCCCCTGAGCCATCCCAGGGGCAGGGATCGCGAAACGTGGGCCGGGGGGCTGACAAGGCCTGGAAAGCGCGGGCTGGCCGCCCAAGGCCCAGGTGCACCCGAGGCCTCCTGATCAATTGCGGCGTGTCCGGGGGGCCCAGAAAGGGAGTGGACGTGAGACCCGTGGTCTCGGAGGCCACTGTGCCCTTGAGCAACACCTTGTTGCTCAAGGCCCGGCCCATGGCAGGTTTCTGCGGGCTGCACTGGCCCGAGCTCCTGTCCCGTCCTGCAGACGACCAAGGCGTTTGGGGCCCCGGGAGGCCACTTCCGAAGAGCCCACGAGGATTCGTTGAGCTGGCCAGACGGCACGGTTCCACTGGGGCGGGGGGGCAGAAACTGCACGTCCCAGGCCACAGCAGCCGTTGGGGCTCAGCCTCTCACCTGAGACTCTCAAGCACCCGGGATAGGGTCGTGGTGAAGCGGCACTGCACGGGCCGAGTCAGGTCCCTCGTCCAGAGCGGCCAGCGGGCGGTGTGCCTTGCTGCCGTGGTGGAGAGTGACCTGGCTTTCCCCGCTCGGCCGTGGGGGAGCCCTGGGCCCCGGCAACCTTTGGCTTCCCGGGCAGGGGCTCAGGTCCTTGGCTCCCAGGTGGCTCCAGGAGAGGGTGGGCGGCGTCCTGGCCAAACCTCCCGGGCCGCCGCTCTTGGCTCGCCACTCCGGGAGACAGCGGGGACCCGGCCAAAGCCCTGTGGTCCATGCCATGGTCAGGGGCCGTTCTCCAGAAGGCTGGGCTCCCACAGGGACCACGGTCTCCATTGCTTTGGGATGCCCCGGAAAGGGCAGCCGGGCCCTTGGGCCCGGCTCCTTCCTGGCGGACACCTGCCATGCTTGGCTCCGAACTCTGCCGGGCCCCCAGTGGCCAGGACTCCGGGAAAGGGGGCCCTGGGCCGCACGGCAGGCGCTTCAGACCAGGACGTTTGGACAGCTGGTCTCTCCGTCTCTCCTTAGAAACCCATCCACAATCGAGAAGCTCGCCCAGATGAGCACGTCTTGCTTGGCCCCGCCCTGCCCAGAGGTCTCACGTCTCAGGACCCGGGGGCATGGACGCGGTGCGGAATGCAGCCCCGGTAAGCAGCTTCGGGGTGCCCCGAGGCCGCACGCATCGCCACCAGCTTGCTTGGGTCAGTGATGAGAACTCAAGTGGTCTCGAAGAGCGATGATGACCTAAAAATCATGCTCAATAGGATTACGCTGAGGCCCAAGACAGGCGTCTGTGCCGGGATCAGCCTCCCCCAGACCCTGGGGACCCTGGAGGTGCGCCGCAGTTGTGGGCGTGAGGCCATCGTACCCTCGGGGCTCCCCGTGCTGGCCCTGGCCTGTCTGTGCCCGTCAGGGGTCCGCTCGAGGTCGTGAGGCGTTCCGCCCGGCCTCCGGACCCAATCCACCTCGCAGGACAGCTCCCTCGGTGCCATTGCTTAGGAGACCGTTGCCCCTTGTGTCTTTCAGCGGGCCTCGGGGGCCGGAACTTGGTGCGGCGTGACCCAAGAGAGGTGAGTGGAAGACTCTGGGCCTGCAGGGAGATGCCAGGCGCCATGGGCATTGTCCGCGGAGCCCGGATCCCCGCACGGGCCCCGGCTCCAGCACTGTGCTAGGGATGGGGGCTGTGGTGGCCCACACAGCGTGGACCTGCCCATGCACAGCCGCCCTTCAGCAATCCCACGTGCAGGGAATGGGAAAGTTGGGCCAGGTCACTGGCAACGACTGGGGGCTGGGGGCATGCCGCCGTCGTCCCACATGGACCTGAGGCCTCCTTGTACGTCCAGCTGTGTCCTGTGCGCCCGAGAAGAGAGCGGACGTGAGTCCCTTGGTGTCAGGGCCCTCTGTCCCCTTCAGCGAGTGGTTGTCGCTCGAGTCACCCCAGCCGATGGTTCTGGAGAGGGCTGGAGAGGGCAGAGCTCATGAAGAATGCAGCAGACGCCCAAGTGTAAGCAGGGCACGGGAGGCTGCTGAAGTACAGCCCTCGAATGTTTCCTCGGATTTCCCGAGTCAGCAAGGTTTCCCTGGCCCAGGGGAAGAGTGGCGAGCCCCGGGCCACAGCAGGCCATGGGGCTGAGCCGGTCCTCTGAGGCCCCCAGAGGAAGCGCCGCCACAAGGGGAGAGTCAGGACCCTCCTGCAGGGCGGGCCGCGGTCTCCCGCCTTGCGCTGCTTGGTGGGAGACGGTGAGACGCGATTCCCTTTTTCGCCCTGGGCGATCAGGGCCTGGGGGCCACCGTTGGCTGCGAGTGCCAGGGCCCGGGTCCCTAGACCACCGCGGTCCCCATGTGTGGGAAGGCGTCCTTCGGGCCCTCACTTCCGGGTGCGCCACGCTTTGCTTGGGGCCCCGGCAGACATCGGGGGAGCACTGGAAATCCCTGTGCTCCAGGCCATGCTCTGGGGCCTTTCCTAGCAAGGGGAGGCTCCCACGGGGGCCCGGATCTCCGTGGATTTGGGAAGGCCAGGGATGGGCAGCGGGTCCCTTGTGTCCTGCCCCTTGCCCGCGGACCCGAGCCCTGGGTGGGTCAGCCGCCCGCCTGGACAGCACCGGCCAGGGCTTCGGGCTGGAGAGTTCTTGGCGGCATGGCACGGGCCAGCGAGCACGCCGTTCCGACGGCCGGCCTCCCCCTCCCTCCTTAGGCCCCCATCCCCAAGCGAGGATCTGGCCCTGACCACCAAGTCTTGCATCGCCCAGCCCCGCCGCCAGGTCCCATGCCTCAGGAAGCCGGGGTATGGCGCTGTCCTGAGAGCAGCCTCGGTAAGCAACTTCTGGGTGGTAGGGGACCTCCCGCGTCGCCTCGGGCGTGCTTGGGTCAATGATGAGAACTCATATGGTCTCGAAGAGCGATGAGGACCTAAAAATCACGCTCAATAGGATTACGCTGAGGCCCAAGGCAGGGGACCGTGCCGGGGTCAGCCTCCCCCAGAGCGTCGGGGCAGTGAGGGTGCGCTGCAGGTGGCCGCGGGAGGAGAACCACCTCTCGAGGCTCTCTGCTGTGGCCCCCGGACGTCGGTGCACCTGCGGGTGCCGACGGGGTGTTCTGGCGTTCCAGCTGGTCTACCGACCCAGGCCTCTTCCCCGGACAGCTGCCCGAGAGCCAGGGCTTAGCCACCCTTGTGTCCTTGTGTCTTTCAGCGGGCCTGGCTGGCAAGGTTCTTGGCGCGTCTCCCACCAGGAGAGGTGAGCGGAAGCCTCTGGGCTCCGAGGGAGGCCCCAGACCCCTTGGCCTGGCATCGGGAAGCGGGGACCCCAGCAGGGACTCCGCAGCTGGGCCTGGGCTGGGGATGCGGGTCCTCATTGTCCGGACGGCACCGAAGTCCCCGTGAGCGTGTGCCCCTGAGCCATCCCAGGGGCAGGGATCGCGAAACGTGGGCCGGGGGGCTGACAAGGCCTGGAAAGCGCGGGCTGGCCGCCCAAGGCCCAGGTGCACCCGAGGCCTCCTGATCAATTGCGGCGTGTCCGGGGGGCCCAGAAAGGGAGTGGACGTGAGACCCGTGGACTCGGAGGCCACTGTGCCCTTGAGCAACACCTTGTTGCTCAAGGCCCGGCCCATGGCAGGTTTCTGCGGGCTGCACTGGCCCGAGCTCCTGTCCCGTCCTGCAGACGACCAAGGCGTTTGGGGCCCCGGGAGGCCACTTCCGAAGAGCCCACGAGGATTCGTTGAGCTGGCCAGACGGCACGGTTCCACTGGGGCGGGGGGGCAGAAACTGCACGTCCCAGGCCACAGCAGCCGTTGGGGCTCAGCCTCTCACCTGAGACTCTCAAGCACCCGGGATAGGGTCGTGGTGAAGCGGCACTGCACGGGCCGAGTCAGGTCCCTCGTCCAGAGCGGCCAGCGGGCGGTGTGCCTTGCTGCCGTGGTGGAGAGTGACCTGGCTTTCCCCGCTCGGCCGTGGGGGAGCCCTGGGCCCCGGCAACCTTTGGCTTCCCGGGCAGGGGCTCAGGTCCTTGGCTCCCAGGTGGCTCCAGGAGAGGGTGGGCGGCGTCCTGGCCAAACCTCCCGGGCCGCCGCTCTTGGCTCGCCACTCCGGGAGACAGCGGGGACCCGGCCAAAGCCCTGTGGTCCATGCCATGGTCAGGGGCCGTTCTCCAGAAGGCTGGGCTCCCACAGGGACCACGGTCTCCATTGCTTTGGGATGCCCCGGAAAGGGCAGCCGGGCCCTTGGGCCCGGCTCCTTCCTGGCGGACACCTGCCATGCTTGGCTCCGAACTCTGCCGGGCCCCCAGTGGCCAGGACTCCGGGAAAGGGGGCCCTGGGCCGCACGGCAGGCGCTTCAGACCAGGACGTTTGGACAGCTGGTCTCTCCGTCTCTCCTTAGAAACCCATCCACAATCGAGAAGCTCGCCCAGATGAGCACGTCTTGCTTGGCCCCGCCCTGCCCAGAGGTCTCACGTCTCAGGACCCGGGGGCATGGACGCGGTGCGGAATGCAGCCCCGGTAAGCAGCTTCGGGGTGCCCCGAGGCCGCACGCATCGCCACCAGCTTGCTTGGGTCAGTGATGAGAACTCAAGTGGTCTCGAAGAGCGATGATGACCTAAAAATCATGCTCAATAGGATTACGCTGAGGCCCAAGACAGGCGTCTGTGCCGGGATCAGCCTCCCCCAGACCCTGGGGACCCTGGAGGTGCGCCGCAGTTGTGGGCGTGAGGCCATCGTACCCTCGGGGCTCCCCGTGCTGGCCCTGGCCTGTCTGTGCCCGTCAGGGGTCCGCTCGAGGTCGTGAGGCGTTCCGCCCGGCCTCCGGACCCAATCCACCTCGCAGGACAGCTCCCTCGGTGCCATTGCTTAGGAGACCGTTGCCCCTTGTGTCTTTCAGCGGGCCTCGGGGGCCGGAACTTGGTGCGGCGTGACCCAAGAGAGGTGAGTGGAAGACTCTGGGCCTGCAGGGAGATGCCAGGCGCCATGGGCATTGTCCGCGGAGCCCGGATCCCCGCACGGGCCCCGGCTCCAGCACTGTGCTAGGGATGGGGGCTGTGGTGGCCCACACAGCGTGGACCTGCCCATGCACAGCCGCCCTTCAGCAATCCCACGTGCAGGGAATGGGAAAGTTGGGCCAGGTCACTGGCAACGACTGGGGGCTGGGGGCATGCCGCCGTCGTCCCACATGGACCTGAGGCCTCCTTGTACGTCCAGCTGTGTCCTGTGCGCCCGAGAAGAGAGCGGACGTGAGTCCCTTGGTGTCAGGGCCCTCTGTCCCCTTCAGCGAGTGGTTGTCGCTCGAGTCACCCCAGCCGATGGTTCTGGAGAGGGCTGGAGAGGGCAGAGCTCATGAAGAATGCAGCAGACGCCCAAGTGTAAGCAGGGCACGGGAGGCTGCTGAAGTACAGCCCTCGAATGTTTCCTCGGATTTCCCGAGTCAGCAAGGTTTCCCTGGCCCAGGGGAAGAGTGGCGAGCCCCGGGCCACAGCAGGCCATGGGGCTGAGCCGGTCCTCTGAGGCCCCCAGAGGAAGCGCCGCCACAAGGGGAGAGTCAGGACCCTCCTGCAGGGCGGGCCGCGGTCTCCCGCCTTGCGCTGCTTGGTGGGAGACGGTGAGACGCGATTCCCTTTTTCGCCCTGGGCGATCAGGGCCTGGGGGCCACCGTTGGCTGCGAGTGCCAGGGCCCGGGTCCCTAGACCACCGCGGTCCCCATGTGTGGGAAGGCGTCCTTCGGGCCCTCACTTCCGGGTGCGCCACGCTTTGCTTGGGGCCCCGGCAGACATCGGGGGAGCACTGGAAATCCCTGTGCTCCAGGCCATGCTCTGGGGCCTTTCCTAGCAAGGGGAGGCTCCCACGGGGGCCCGGATCTCCGTGGATTTGGGAAGGCCAGGGATGGGCAGCGGGTCCCTTGTGTCCTGCCCCTTGCCCGCGGACCCGAGCCCTGGGTGGGTCAGCCGCCCGCCTGGACAGCACCGGCCAGGGCTTCGGGCTGGAGAGTTCTTGGCGGCATGGCACGGGCCAGCGAGCACGCCGTTCCGACGGCCGGCCTCCCCCTCCCTCCTTAGGCCCCCATCCCCAAGCGAGGATCTGGCCCTGACCACCAAGTCTTGCATCGCCCAGCCCCGCCGCCAGGTCCCATGCCTCAGGAAGCCGGGGTATGGCGCTGTCCTGAGAGCAGCCTCGGTAAGCAGCTTCTGGGTGGTAGGGGACCTCCCGCGTCGCCTCGGGCGTGCTTGGGTCATTGATGAGAACTCATATGGTCTCGAAGAGCGATGAGGACCTAAAAATCACGCTCAATAGGATTACGCTGAGGCCCAAGGCAGGGGACCGTGCCGGGGTCAGCCTCCCCCAGAGCGTCGGGGCAGTGAGGGTGCGCTGCAGGTGGCCGCGGGAGGAGAACCACCTCTCGAGGCTCTCTGCTGTGGCCCCCGGACGTCGGTGCACCTGCGGGTGCCGACGGGGTGTTCTGGCGTTCCAGCTGGTCTACCGACCCAGGCCTCTTCCCCGGACAGCTGCCCGAGAGCCAGGGCTTAGCCACCCTTGTGTCCTTGTGTCTTTCAGCGGGCCTGGCTGGCAAGGTTCTTGGCGCGTCTCCCACCAGGAGAGGTGAGCGGAAGCCTCTGGGCTCCGAGGGAGGCCCCAGACCCCTTGGCCTGGCATCGGGAAGCGGGGACCCCAGCAGGGACTCCGCAGCTGGGCCTGGGCTGGGGATGCGGGTCCTCATTGTCCGGACGGCACCGAAGTCCCCGTGAGCGTGTGCCCCTGAGCCATCCCAGGGGCAGGGATCGCGAAACGTGGGCCGGGGGGCTGACAAGGCCTGGAAAGCGCGGGCTGGCCGCCCAAGGCCCAGGTGCACCCGAGGCCTCCTGATCAATTGCGGCGTGTCCGGGGGGCCCAGAAAGGGAGTGGACGTGAGACCCGTGGTCTCGGAGGCCACTGTGCCCTTGAGCAACACCTTGTTGCTCAAGGCCCGGCCCATGGCAGGTTTCTGCGGGCTGCACTGGCCCGAGCTCCTGTCCCGTCCTGCAGACGACCAAGGCGTTTGGGGCCCCGGGAGGCCACTTCCGAAGAGCCCACGAGGATTCGTTGAGCTGGCCAGACGGCACGGTTCCACTGGGGCGGGGGGGCAGAAACTGCACGTCCCAGGCCACAGCAGCCGTTGGGGCTCAGCCTCTCACCTGAGACTCTCAAGCACCCGGGATAGGGTCGTGGTGAAGCGGCACTGCACGGGCCGAGTCAGGTCCCTCGTCCAGAGCGGCCAGCGGGCGGTGTGCCTTGCTGCCGTGGTGGAGAGTGACCTGGCTTTCCCCGCTCGGCCGTGGGGGAGCCCTGGGCCCCGGCAACCTTTGGCTTCCCGGGCAGGGGCTCAGGTCCTTGGCTCCCAGGTGGCTCCAGGAGAGGGTGGGCGGCGTCCTGGCCAAACCTCCCGGGCCGCCGCTCTTGGCTCGCCACTCCGGGAGACAGCGGGGACCCGGCCAAAGCCCTGTGGTCCATGCCATGGTCAGGGGCCGTTCTCCAGAAGGCTGGGCTCCCACAGGGACCACGGTCTCCATTGCTTTGGGATGCCCCGGAAAGGGCAGCCGGGCCCTTGGGCCCGGCTCCTTCCTGGCGGACACCTGCCATGCTTGGCTCCGAACTCTGCCGGGCCCCCAGTGGCCAGGACTCCGGGAAAGGGGGCCCTGGGCCGCACGGCAGGCGCTTCAGACCAGGACGTTTGGACAGCTGGTCTCTCCGTCTCTCCTTAGAAACCCATCCACAATCGAGAAGCTCGCCCAGATGAGCACGTCTTGCTTGGCCCCGCCCTGCCCAGAGGTCTCACGTCTCAGGACCCGGGGGCATGGACGCGGTGCGGAATGCAGCCCCGGTAAGCAGCTTCGGGGTGCCCCGAGGCCGCACGCATCGCCACCAGCTTGCTTGGGTCAGTGATGAGAACTCAAGTGGTCTCGAAGAGCGATGATGACCTAAAAATCATGCTCAATAGGATTACGCTGAGGCCCAAGACAGGCGTCTGTGCCGGGATCAGCCTCCCCCAGACCCTGGGGACCCTGGAGGTGCGCCGCAGTTGTGGGCGTGAGGCCATCGTACCCTCGGGGCTCCCCGTGCTGGCCCTGGCCTGTCTGTGCCCGTCAGGGGTCCGCTCGAGGTCGTGAGGCGTTCCGCCCGGCCTCCGGACCCAATCCACCTCGCAGGACAGCTCCCTCGGTGCCATTGCTTAGGAGACCGTTGCCCCTTGTGTCTTTCAGCGGGCCTGGGGGCCGGAACTTGGTGCGGCGTGACCCAAGAGAGGTGAGTGGAAGACTCTGGGCCTGCAGGGAGATGCCAGGCGCCATGGGCATTGTCCGCGGAGCCCGGATCCCCGCACGGGCCCCGGCTCCAGCACTGTGCTAGGGATGGGGGCTGTGGTGGCCCACACAGCGTGGACCTGCCCATGCACAGCCGCCCTTCAGCAATCCCACGTGCAGGGAATGGGAAAGTTGGGCCAGGTCACTGGCAACGACTGGGGGCTGGGGGCATGCCGCCGTCGTCCCACATGGACCTGAGGCCTCCTTGTACGTCCAGCTGTGTCCTGTGCGCCCGAGAAGAGAGCGGACGTGAGTCCCTTGGTGTCAGGGCCCTCTGTCCCCTTCAGCGAGTGGTTGTCGCTCGAGTCACCCCAGCCGATGGTTCTGGAGAGGGCTGGAGAGGGCAGAGCTCATGAAGAATGCAGCAGACGCCCAAGTGTAAGCAGGGCACGGGAGGCTGCTGAAGTACAGCCCTCGAATGTTTCCTCGGATTTCCCGAGTCAGCAAGGTTTCCCTGGCCCAGGGGAAGAGTGGCGAGCCCCGGGCCACAGCAGGCCATGGGGCTGAGCCGGTCCTCTGAGGCCCCCAGAGGAAGCGCCGCCACAAGGGGAGAGTCAGGACCCTCCTGCAGGGCGGGCCGCGGTCTCCCGCCTTGCGCTGCTTGGTGGGAGACGGTGAGACGCGATTCCCTTTTTCGCCCTGGGCGATCAGGGCCTGGGGGCCACCGTTGGCTGCGAGTGCCAGGGCCCGGGTCCCTAGACCACCGCGGTCCCCATGTGTGGGAAGGCGTCCTTCGGGCCCTCACTTCCGGGTGCGCCACGCTTTGCTTGGGGCCCCGGCAGACATCGGGGGAGCACTGGAAATCCCTGTGCTCCAGGCCATGCTCTGGGGCCTTTCCTAGCAAGGGGAGGCTCCCACGGGGGCCCGGATCTCCGTGGATTTGGGAAGGCCAGGGATGGGCAGCGGGTCCCTTGTGTCCTGCCCCTTGCCCGCGGACCCGAGCCCTGGGTGGGTCAGCCGCCCGCCTGGACAGCACCGGCCAGGGCTTCGGGCTGGAGAGTTCTTGGCGGCATGGCACGGGCCAGCGAGCACGCCGTTCCGACGGCCGGCCTCCCCCTCCCTCCTTAGGCCCCCATCCCCAAGCGAGGATCTGGCCCTGACCACCAAGTCTTGCATCGCCCAGCCCCGCCGCCAGGTCCCATGCCTCAGGAAGCCGGGGTATGGCGCTGTCCTGAGAGCAGCCTCGGTAAGCAGCTTCTGGGTGGTAGGGGACCTCCCGCGTCGCCTCGGGCGTGCTTGGGTCATTGATGAGAACTCATATGGTCTCGAAGAGCGATGAGGACCTAAAAATCACGCTCAATAGGATTACGCTGAGGCCCAAGGCAGGGGACCGTGCCGGGGTCAGCCTCCCCCAGAGCGTCGGGGCAGTGAGGGTGCGCTGCAGGTGGCCGCGGGAGGAGAACCACCTCTCGAGGCTCTCTGCTGTGGCCCCCGGACGTCGGTGCACCTGCGGGTGCCGACGGGGTGTTCTGGCGTTCCAGCTGGTCTACCGACCCAGGCCTCTTCCCCGGACAGCTGCCCGAGAGCCAGGGCTTAGCCACCCTTGTGTCCTTGTGTCTTTCAGCGGGCCTGGCTGGCAAGGTTCTTGGCGCGTCTCCCACCAGGAGAGGTGAGCGGAAGCCTCTGGGCTCCGAGGGAGGCCCCAGACCCCTTGGCCTGGCATCGGGAAGCGGGGACCCCAGCAGGGACTCCGCAGCTGGGCCTGGGCTGGGGATGCGGGTCCTCATTGTCCGGACGGCACCGAAGTCCCCGTGAGCGTGTGCCCCTGAGCCATCCCAGGGGCAGGGATCGCGAAACGTGGGCCGGGGGGCTGACAAGGCCTGGAAAGCGCGGGCTGGCCGCCCAAGGCCCAGGTGCACCCGAGGCCTCCTGATCAATTGCGGCGTGTCCGGGGGGCCCAGAAAGGGAGTGGACGTGAGACCCGTGGTCTCGGAGGCCACTGTGCCCTTGAGCAACACCTTGTTGCTCAAGGCCCGGCCCATGGCAGGTTTCTGCGGGCTGCACTGGCCCGAGCTCCTGTCCCGTCCTGCAGACGACCAAGGCGTTTGGGGCCCCGGGAGGCCACTTCCGAAGAGCCCACGAGGATTCGTTGAGCTGGCCAGACGGCACGGTTCCACTGGGGCGGGGGGGCAGAAACTGCACGTCCCAGGCCACAGCAGCCGTTGGGGCTCAGCCTCTCACCTGAGACTCTCAAGCACCCGGGATAGGGTCGTGGTGAAGCGGCACTGCACGGGCCGAGTCAGGTCCCTCGTCCAGAGCGGCCAGCGGGCGGTGTGCCTTGCTGCCGTGGTGGAGAGTGACCTGGCTTTCCCCGCTCGGCCGTGGGGGAGCCCTGGGCCCCGGCAACCTTTGGCTTCCCGGGCAGGGGCTCAGGTCCTTGGCTCCCAGGTGGCTCCAGGAGAGGGTGGGCGGCGTCCTGGCCAAACCTCCCGGGCCGCCGCTCTTGGCTCGCCACTCCGGGAGACAGCGGGGACCCGGCCAAAGCCCTGTGGTCCATGCCATGGTCAGGGGCCGTTCTCCAGAAGGCTGGGCTCCCACAGGGACCACGGTCTCCATTGCTTTGGGATGCCCCGGAAAGGGCAGCCGGGCCCTTGGGCCCGGCTCCTTCCTGGCGGACACCTGCCATGCTTGGCTCCGAACTCTGCCGGGCCCCCAGTGGCCAGGACTCCGGGAAAGGGGGCCCTGGGCCGCACGGCAGGCGCTTCAGACCAGGACGTTTGGACAGCTGGTCTCTCCGTCTCTCCTTAGAAACCCATCCACAATCGAGAAGCTCGCCCAGATGAGCACGTCTTGCTTGGCCCCGCCCTGCCCAGAGGTCTCACGTCTCAGGACCCGGGGGCATGGACGCGGTGCGGAATGCAGCCCCGGTAAGCAGCTTCGGGGTGCCCCGAGGCCGCACGCATCGCCACCAGCTTGCTTGGGTCAGTGATGAGAACTCAAGTGGTCTCGAAGAGCGATGATGACCTAAAAATCATGCTCAATAGGATTACGCTGAGGCCCAAGACAGGCGTCTGTGCCGGGATCAGCCTCCCCCAGACCCTGGGGACCCTGGAGGTGCGCCGCAGTTGTGGGCGTGAGGCCATCGTACCCTCGGGGCTCCCCGTGCTGGCCCTGGCCTGTCTGTGCCCGTCAGGGGTCCGCTCGAGGTCGTGAGGCGTTCCGCCCGGCCTCCGGACCCAATCCACCTCGCAGGACAGCTCCCTCGGTGCCATTGCTTAGGAGACCGTTGCCCCTTGTGTCTTTCAGCGGGCCTCGGGGGCCGGAACTTGGTGCGGCGTGACCCAAGAGAGGTGAGTGGAAGACTCTGGGCCTGCAGGGAGATGCCAGGCGCCATGGGCATTGTCCGCGGAGCCCGGATCCCCGCACGGGCCCCGGCTCCAGCACTGTGCTAGGGATGGGGGCTGTGGTGGCCCACACAGCGTGGACCTGCCCATGCACAGCCGCCCTTCAGCAATCCCACGTGCAGGGAATGGGAAAGTTGGGCCAGGTCACTGGCAACGACTGGGGGCTGGGGGCATGCCGCCGTCGTCCCACATGGACCTGAGGCCTCCTTGTACGTCCAGCTGTGTCCTGTGCGCCCGAGAAGAGAGCGGACGTGAGTCCCTTGGTGTCAGGGCCCTCTGTCCCCTTCAGCGAGTGGTTGTCGCTCGAGTCACCCCAGCCGATGGTTCTGGAGAGGGCTGGAGAGGGCAGAGCTCATGAAGAATGCAGCAGACGCCCAAGTGTAAGCAGGGCACGGGAGGCTGCTGAAGTACAGCCCTCGAATGTTTCCTCGGATTTCCCGAGTCAGCAAGGTTTCCCTGGCCCAGGGGAAGAGTGGCGAGCCCCGGGCCACAGCAGGCCATGGGGCTGAGCCGGTCCTCTGAGGCCCCCAGAGGAAGCGCCGCCACAAGGGGAGAGTCAGGACCCTCCTGCAGGGCGGGCCGCGGTCTCCCGCCTTGCGCTGCTTGGTGGGAGACGGTGAGACGCGATTCCCTTTTTCGCCCTGGGCGATCAGGGCCTGGGGGCCACCGTTGGCTGCGAGTGCCAGGGCCCGGGTCCCTAGACCACCGCGGTCCCCATGTGTGGGAAGGCGTCCTTCGGGCCCTCACTTCCGGGTGCGCCACGCTTTGCTTGGGGCCCCGGCAGACATCGGGGGAGCACTGGAAATCCCTGTGCTCCAGGCCATGCTCTGGGGCCTTTCCTAGCAAGGGGAGGCTCCCACGGGGGCCCGGATCTCCGTGGATTTGGGAAGGCCAGGGATGGGCAGCGGGTCCCTTGTGTCCTGCCCCTTGCCCGCGGACCCGAGCCCTGGGTGGGTCAGCCGCCCGCCTGGACAGCACCGGCCAGGGCTTCGGGCTGGAGAGTTCTTGGCGGCATGGCACGGGCCAGCGAGCACGCCGTTCCGACGGCCGGCCTCCCCCTCCCTCCTTAGGCCCCCATCCCCAAGCGAGGATCTGGCCCTGACCACCAAGTCTTGCATCGCCCAGCCCCGCCGCCAGGTCCCATGCCTCAGGAAGCCGGGGTATGGCGCTGTCCTGAGAGCAGCCTCGGTAAGCAGCTTCTGGGTGGTAGGGGACCTCCCGCGTCGCCTCGGGCGTGCTTGGGTCAATGATGAGAACTCATATGGTCTCGAAGAGCGATGAGGACCTAAAAATCACGCTCAATAGGATTACGCTGAGGCCCAAGGCAGGGGACCGTGCCGGGGTCAGCCTCCCCCAGAGCGTCGGGGCAGTGAGGGTGCGCTGCAGGTGGCCGCGGGAGGAGAACCACCTCTCGAGGCTCTCTGCTGTGGCCCCCGGACGTCGGTGCACCTGCGGGTGCCGACGGGGTGTTCTGGCGTTCCAGCTGGTCTACCGACCCAGGCCTCTTCCCCGGACAGCTGCCCGAGAGCCAGGGCTTAGCCACCCTTGTGTCCTTGTGTCTTTCAGCGGGCCTGGCTGGCAAGGTTCTTGGCGCGTCTCCCACCAGGAGAGGTGAGCGGAAGCCTCTGGGCTCCGAGGGAGGCCCCAGACCCCTTGGCCTGGCATCGGGAAGCGGGGACCCCAGCAGGGACTCCGCAGCTGGGCCTGGGCTGGGGATGCGGGTCCTCATTGTCCGGACGGCACCGAAGTCCCCGTGAGCGTGTGCCCCTGAGCCATCCCAGGGGCAGGGATCGCGAAACGTGGGCCGGGGGGCTGACAAGGCCTGGAAAGCGCGGGCTGGCCGCCCAAGGCCCAGGTGCACCCGAGGCCTCCTGATCAATTGCGGCGTGTCCGGGGGGCCCAGAAAGGGAGTGGACGTGAGACCCGTGGTCTCGGAGGCCACTGTGCCCTTGAGCAACACCTTGTTGCTCAAGGCCCGGCCCATGGCAGGTTTCTGCGGGCTGCACTGGCCCGAGCTCCTGTCCCGTCCTGCAGACGACCAAGGCGTTTGGGGCCCCGGGAGGCCACTTCCGAAGAGCCCACGAGGATTCGTTGAGCTGGCCAGACGGCACGGTTCCACTGGGGCGGGGGGGCAGAAACTGCACGTCCCAGGCCACAGCAGCCGTTGGGGCTCAGCCTCTCACCTGAGACTCTCAAGCACCCGGGATAGGGTCGTGGTGAAGCGGCACTGCACGGGCCGAGTCAGGTCCCTCGTCCAGAGCGGCCAGCGGGCGGTGTGCCTTGCTGCCGTGGTGGAGAGTGACCTGGCTTTCCCCGCTCGGCCGTGGGGGAGCCCTGGGCCCCGGCAACCTTTGGCTTCCCGGGCAGGGGCTCAGGTCCTTGGCTCCCAGGTGGCTCCAGGAGAGGGTGGGCGGCGTCCTGGCCAAACCTCCCGGGCCGCCGCTCTTGGCTCGCCACTCCGGGAGACAGCGGGGACCCGGCCAAAGCCCTGTGGTCCATGCCATGGTCAGGGGCCGTTCTCCAGAAGGCTGGGCTCCCACAGGGACCACGGTCTCCATTGCTTTGGGATGCCCCGGAAAGGGCAGCCGGGCCCTTGGGCCCGGCTCCTTCCTGGCGGACACCTGCCATGCTTGGCTCCGAACTCTGCCGGGCCCCCAGTGGCCAGGACTCCGGGAAAGGGGGCCCTGGGCCGCACGGCAGGCGCTTCAGACCAGGACGTTTGGACAGCTGGTCTCTCCGTCTCTCCTTAGAAACCCATCCACAATCGAGAAGCTCGCCCAGATGAGCACGTCTTGCTTGGCCCCGCCCTGCCCAGAGGTCTCACGTCTCAGGACCCGGGGGCATGGACGCGGTGCGGAATGCAGCCCCGGTAAGCAGCTTCGGGGTGCCCCGAGGCCGCACGCATCGCCACCAGCTTGCTTGGGTCAGTGATGAGAACTCAAGTGGTCTCGAAGAGCGATGATGACCTAAAAATCATGCTCAATAGGATTACGCTGAGGCCCAAGACAGGCGTCTGTGCCGGGATCAGCCTCCCCCAGACCCTGGGGACCCTGGAGGTGCGCCGCAGTTGTGGGCGTGAGGCCATCGTACCCTCGGGGCTCCCCGTGCTGGCCCTGGCCTGTCTGTGCCCGTCAGGGGTCCGCTCGAGGTCGTGAGGCGTTCCGCCCGGCCTCCGGACCCAATCCACCTCGCAGGACAGCTCCCTCGGTGCCATTGCTTAGGAGACCGTTGCCCCTTGTGTCTTTCAGCGGGCCTGGGGGCCGGAACTTGGTGCGGCGTGACCCAAGAGAGGTGAGTGGAAGACTCTGGGCCTGCAGGGAGATGCCAGGCGCCATGGGCATTGTCCGCGGAGCCCGGATCCCCGCACGGGCCCCGGCTCCAGCACTGTGCTAGGGATGGGGGCTGTGGTGGCCCACACAGCGTGGACCTGCCCATGCACAGCCGCCCTTCAGCAATCCCACGTGCAGGGAATGGGAAAGTTGGGCCAGGTCACTGGCAACGACTGGGGGCTGGGGGCATGCCGCCGTCGTCCCACATGGACCTGAGGCCTCCTTGTACGTCCAGCTGTGTCCTGTGCGCCCGAGAAGAGAGCGGACGTGAGTCCCTTGGTGTCAGGGCCCTCTGTCCCCTTCAGCGAGTGGTTGTCGCTCGAGTCACCCCAGCCGATGGTTCTGGAGAGGGCTGGAGAGGGCAGAGCTCATGAAGAATGCAGCAGACGCCCAAGTGTAAGCAGGGCACGGGAGGCTGCTGAAGTACAGCCCTCGAATGTTTCCTCGGATTTCCCGAGTCAGCAAGGTTTCCCTGGCCCAGGGGAAGAGTGGCGAGCCCCGGGCCACAGCAGGCCATGGGGCTGAGCCGGTCCTCTGAGGCCCCCAGAGGAAGCGCCGCCACAAGGGGAGAGTCAGGACCCTCCTGCAGGGCGGGCCGCGGTCTCCCGCCTTGCGCTGCTTGGTGGGAGACGGTGAGACGCGATTCCCTTTTTCGCCCTGGGCGATCAGGGCCTGGGGGCCACCGTTGGCTGCGAGTGCCAGGGCCCGGGTCCCTAGACCACCGCGGTCCCCATGTGTGGGAAGGCGTCCTTCGGGCCCTCACTTCCGGGTGCGCCACGCTTTGCTTGGGGCCCCGGCAGACATCGGGGGAGCACTGGAAATCCCTGTGCTCCAGGCCATGCTCTGGGGCCTTTCCTAGCAAGGGGAGGCTCCCACGGGGGCCCGGATCTCCGTGGATTTGGGAAGGCCAGGGATGGGCAGCGGGTCCCTTGTGTCCTGCCCCTTGCCCGCGGACCCGAGCCCTGGGTGGGTCAGCCGCCCGCCTGGACAGCACCGGCCAGGGCTTCGGGCTGGAGAGTTCTTGGCGGCATGGCACGGGCCAGCGAGCACGCCGTTCCGACGGCCGGCCTCCCCCTCCCTCCTTAGGCCCCCATCCCCAAGCGAGGATCTGGCCCTGACCACCAAGTCTTGCATCGCCCAGCCCCGCCGCCAGGTCCCATGCCTCAGGAAGCCGGGGTATGGCGCCGTCCTGAGAGCAGCCTCGGTAAGCAGCTTCTGGGTGGTAGGGGACCTCCCGCGTCGCCTCGGGCGTGCTTGGGTCAATGATGAGAACTCATATGGTCTCGAAGAGCGATGAGGACCTAAAAATCACGCTCAATAGGATTACGCTGAGGCCCAAGGCAGGGGACCGTGCCGGGGTCAGCCTCCCCCAGAGCGTCGGGGCAGTGAGGGTGCGCTGCAGGTGGCCGCGGGAGGAGAACCACCTCTCGAGGCTCTCTGCTGTGGCCCCCGGACGTCGGTGCACCTGCGGGTGCCGACGGGGTGTTCTGGCGTTCCAGCTGGTCTACCGACCCAGGCCTCTTCCCCGGACAGCTGCCCGAGAGCCAGGGCTTAGCCACCCTTGTGTCCTTGTGTCTTTCAGCGGGCCTGGCTGGCAAGGTTCTTGGCGCGTCTCCCACCAGGAGAGGTGAGCGGAAGCCTCTGGGCTCCGAGGGAGGCCCCAGACCCCTTGGCCTGGCATCGGGAAGCGGGGACCCCAGCAGGGACTCCGCAGCTGGGCCTGGGCTGGGGATGCGGGTCCTCATTGTCCGGACGGCACCGAAGTCCCCGTGAGCGTGTGCCCCTGAGCCATCCCAGGGGCAGGGATCGCGAAACGTGGGCCGGGGGGCTGACAAGGCCTGGAAAGCGCGGGCTGGCCGCCCAAGGCCCAGGTGCACCCGAGGCCTCCTGATCAATTGCGGCGTGTCCGGGGGGCCCAGAAAGGGAGTGGACGTGAGACCCGTGGTCTCGGAGGCCACTGTGCCCTTGAGCAACACCTTGTTGCTCAAGGCCCGGCCCATGGCAGGTTTCTGCGGGCTGCACTGGCCCGAGCTCCTGTCCCGTCCTGCAGACGACCAAGGCGTTTGGGGCCCCGGGAGGCCACTTCCGAAGAGCCCACGAGGATTCGTTGAGCTGGCCAGACGGCACGGTTCCACTGGGGCGGGGGGGCAGAAACTGCACGTCCCAGGCCACAGCAGCCGTTGGGGCTCAGCCTCTCACCTGAGACTCTCAAGCACCCGGGATAGGGTCGTGGTGAAGCGGCACTGCACGGGCCGAGTCAGGTCCCTCGTCCAGAGCGGCCAGCGGGCGGTGTGCCTTGCTGCCGTGGTGGAGAGTGACCTGGCTTTCCCCGCTCGGCCGTGGGGGAGCCCTGGGCCCCGGCAACCTTTGGCTTCCCGGGCAGGGGCTCAGGTCCTTGGCTCCCAGGTGGCTCCAGGAGAGGGTGGGCGGCGTCCTGGCCAAACCTCCCGGGCCGCCGCTCTTGGCTCGCCACTCCGGGAGACAGCGGGGACCCGGCCAAAGCCCTGTGGTCCATGCCATGGTCAGGGGCCGTTCTCCAGAAGGCTGGGCTCCCACAGGGACCACGGTCTCCATTGCTTTGGGATGCCCCGGAAAGGGCAGCCGGGCCCTTGGGCCCGGCTCCTTCCTGGCGGACACCTGCCATGCTTGGCTCCGAACTCTGCCGGGCCCCCAGTGGCCAGGACTCCGGGAAAGGGGGCCCTGGGCCGCACGGCAGGCGCTTCAGACCAGGACGTTTGGACAGCTGGTCTCTCCGTCTCTCCTTAGAAACCCATCCACAATCGAGAAGCTCGCCCAGATGAGCACGTCTTGCTTGGCCCCGCCCTGCCCAGAGGTCTCACGTCTCAGGACCCGGGGGCATGGACGCGGTGCGGAATGCAGCCCCGGTAAGCAGCTTCGGGGTGCCCCGAGGCCGCACGCATCGCCACCAGCTTGCTTGGGTCAGTGATGAGAACTCAAGTGGTCTCGAAGAGCGATGATGACCTAAAAGTCATGCTCAATAGGATTACGCTGAGGCCCAAGACAGGCGTCTGTGCCGGGATCAGCCTCCCCCAGACCCTGGGGACCCTGGAGGTGCGCCGCAGTTGTGGGCGTGAGGCCATCGTACCCTCGGGGCTCCCCGTGCTGGCCCTGGCCTGTCTGTGCCCGTCAGGGGTCCGCTCGAGGTCGTGAGGCGTTCCGCCCGGCCTCCGGACCCAATCCACCTCGCAGGACAGCTCCCTCGGTGCCATTGCTTAGGAGACCGTTGCCCCTTGTGTCTTTCAGCGGGCCTCGGGGGCCGGAACTTGGTGCGGCGTGACCCAAGAGAGGTGAGTGGAAGACTCTGGGCCTGCAGGGAGATGCCAGGCGCCATGGGCATTGTCCGCGGAGCCCGGATCCCCGCACGGGCCCCGGCTCCAGCACTGTGCTAGGGATGGGGGCTGTGGTGGCCCACACAGCGTGGACCTGCCCATGCACAGCCGCCCTTCAGCAATCCCACGTGCAGGGAATGGGAAAGTTGGGCCAGGTCACTGGCAACGACTGGGGGCTGGGGGCATGCCGCCGTCGTCCCACATGGACCTGAGGCCTCCTTGTACGTCCAGCTGTGTCCTGTGCGCCCGAGAAGAGAGCGGACGTGAGTCCCTTGGTGTCAGGGCCCTCTGTCCCCTTCAGCGAGTGGTTGTCGCTCGAGTCACCCCAGCCGATGGTTCTGGAGAGGGCTGGAGAGGGCAGAGCTCATGAAGAATGCAGCAGACGCCCAAGTGTAAGCAGGGCACGGGAGGCTGCTGAAGTACAGCCCTCGAATGTTTCCTCGGATTTCCCGAGTCAGCAAGGTTTCCCTGGCCCAGGGGAAGAGTGGCGAGCCCCGGGCCACAGCAGGCCATGGGGCTGAGCCGGTCCTCTGAGGCCCCCAGAGGAAGCGCCGCCACAAGGGGAGAGTCAGGACCCTCCTGCAGGGCGGGCCGCGGTCTCCCGCCTTGCGCTGCTTGGTGGGAGACGGTGAGACGCGATTCCCTTTTTCGCCCTGGGCGATCAGGGCCTGGGGGCCACCGTTGGCTGCGAGTGCCAGGGCCCGGGTCCCTAGACCACCGCGGTCCCCATGTGTGGGAAGGCGTCCTTCGGGCCCTCACTTCCGGGTGCGCCACGCTTTGCTTGGGGCCCCGGCAGACATCGGGGGAGCACTGGAAATCCCTGTGCTCCAGGCCATGCTCTGGGGCCTTTCCTAGCAAGGGGAGGCTCCCACGGGGGCCCGGATCTCCGTGGATTTGGGAAGGCCAGGGATGGGCAGCGGGTCCCTTGTGTCCTGCCCCTTGCCCGCGGACCCGAGCCCTGGGTGGGTCAGCCGCCCGCCTGGACAGCACCGGCCAGGGCTTCGGGCTGGAGAGTTCTTGGCGGCATGGCACGGGCCAGCGAGCACGCCGTTCCGACGGCCGGCCTCCCCCTCCCTCCTTAGGCCCCCATCCCCAAGCGAGGATCTGGCCCTGACCACCAAGTCTTGCATCGCCCAGCCCCGCCGCCAGGTCCCATGCCTCAGGAAGCCGGGGTATGGCGCTGTCCTGAGAGCAGCCTCGGTAAGCAGCTTCTGGGTGGTAGGGGACCTCCCGCGTCGCCTCGGGCGTGCTTGGGTCAATGATGAGAACTCATATGGTCTCGAAGAGCGATGAGGACCTAAAAATCACGCTCAATAGGATTACGCTGAGGCCCAAGGCAGGGGACCGTGCCGGGGTCAGCCTCCCCCAGAGCGTCGGGGCAGTGAGGGTGCGCTGCAGGTGGCCGCGGGAGGAGAACCACCTCTCGAGGCTCTCTGCTGTGGCCCCCGGACGTCGGTGCACCTGCGGGTGCCGACGGGGTGTTCTGGCGTTCCAGCTGGTCTACCGACCCAGGCCTCTTCCCCGGACAGCTGCCCGAGAGCCAGGGCTTAGCCACCCTTGTGTCCTTGTGTCTTTCAGCGGGCCTGGCTGGCAAGGTTCTTGGCGCGTCTCCCACCAGGAGAGGTGAGCGGAAGCCTCTGGGCTCCGAGGGAGGCCCCAGACCCCTTGGCCTGGCATCGGGAAGCGGGGACCCCAGCAGGGACTCCGCAGCTGGGCCTGGGCTGGGGATGCGGGTCCTCATTGTCCGGACGGCACCGAAGTCCCCGTGAGCGTGTGCCCCTGAGCCATCCCAGGGGCAGGGATCGCGAAACGTGGGCCGGGGGGCTGACAAGGCCTGGAAAGCGCGGGCTGGCCGCCCAAGGCCCAGGTGCACCCGAGGCCTCCTGATCAATTGCGGCGTGTCCGGGGGGCCCAGAAAGGGAGTGGACGTGAGACCCGTGGTCTCGGAGGCCACTGTGCCCTTCAGCAACACCTTGTTGCTCAAGGCCCGGCCCATGGCAGGTTTCTGCGGGCTGCACTGGCCCGAGCTCCTGTCCCGTCCTGCAGACGACCAAGGCGTTTGGGGCCCCGGGAGGCCACTTCCGAAGAGCCCACGAGGATTCGTTGAGCTGGCCAGACGGCACGGTTCCACTGGGGCGGGGGGGCAGAAACTGCACGTCCCAGGCCACAGCAGCCGTTGGGGCTCAGCCTCTCACCTGAGACTCTCAAGCACCCGGGATAGGGTCGTGGTGAAGCGGCACTGCACGGGCCGAGTCAGGTCCCTCGTCCAGAGCGGCCAGCGGGCGGTGTGCCTTGCTGCCGTGGTGGAGAGTGACCTGGCTTTCCCCGCTCGGCCGTGGGGGAGCCCTGGGCCCCGGCAACCTTTGGCTTCCCGGGCAGGGGCTCAGGTCCTTGGCACCCAGGTGGCTCCAGGAGAGGGTGGGCGGCGTCCTGGCCAAACCTCCCGGGCCGCCGCTCTTGGCTCGCCACTCCGGGAGACAGCGGGGACCCGGCCAAAGCCCTGTGGTCCATGCCATGGTCAGGGGCCGTTCTCCAGAAGGCTGGGCTCCCACAGGGACCACGGTCTCCATTGCTTTGGGATGCCCCGGAAAGGGCAGCCGGGCCCTTGGGCCCGGCTCCTTCCTGGCGGACACCTGCCATGCTTGGCTCCGAACTCTGCCGGGCCCCCAGTGGCCAGGACTCCGGGAAAGGGGGCCCTGGGCCGCACGGCAGGCGCTTCAGACCAGGACGTTTGGACAGCTGGTCTCTCCGTCTCTCCTTAGAAACCCATCCACAATCGAGAAGCTCGCCCAGATGAGCACGTCTTGCTTGGCCCCGCCCTGCCCAGAGGTCTCACGTCTCAGGACCCGGGGGCATGGACGTGGTGCGGAATGCAGCCCCGGTAAGCAGCTTCGGGGTGCCCCGAGGCCGCACGCATCGCCACCAGCTTGCTTGGGTCAGTGATGAGAACTCAAGTGGTCTCGAAGAGCGATGATGACCTAAAAATCATGCTCAATAGGATTACGCTGAGGCCCAAGACAGGCGTCTGTGCCGGGATCAGCCTCCCCCAGACCCTGGGGACCCTGGAGGTGCGCCGCAGTTGTGGGCGTGAGGCCATCGTACCCTCGGGGCTCCCCGTGCTGGCCCTGGCCTGTCTGTGCCCGTCAGGGGTCCGCTCGAGGTCGTGAGGCGTTCCGCCCGGCCTCCGGACCCAATCCACCTCGCAGGACAGCTCCCTCGGTGCCATTGCTTAGGAGACCGTTGCCCCTTGTGTCTTTCAGCGGGCCTCGGGGGCCGGAACTTGGTGCGGCGTGACCCAAGAGAGGTGAGTGGAAGACTCTGGGCCTGCAGGGAGATGCCAGGCGCCATGGGCATTGTCCGCGGAGCCCGGATCCCCGCACGGGCCCCGGCTCCAGCACTGTGCTAGGGATGGGGGCTGTGGTGGCCCACACAGCGTGGACCTGCCCATGCACAGCCGCCCTTCAGCAATCCCACGTGCAGGGAATGGGAAAGTTGGGCCAGGTCACTGGCAACGACTGGGGGCTGGGGGCATGCCGCCGTCGTCCCACATGGACCTGAGGTCTCCTTGTACGTCCAGCTGTGTCCTGTGCGCCCGAGAAGAGAGCGGACGTGAGTCCCTTGGTGTCAGGGCCCTCTGTCCCCTTCAGCGAGTGGTTGTCGCTCGAGTCACCCCAGCCGATGGTTCTGGAGAGGGCTGGAGAGGGCAGAGCTCATGAAGAATGCAGCAGACGCCCAAGTGTAAGCAGGGCACGGGAGGCTGCTGAAGTACAGCCCTCGAATGTTTCCTCGGATTTCCCGAGTCAGCAAGGTTTCCCTGGCCCAGGGGAAGAGTGGCGAGCCCCGGGCCACAGCAGGCCATGGGGCTGAGCCGGTCCTCTGAGGCCCCCAGAGGAAGCGCCGCCACAAGGGGAGAGTCAGGACCCTCCTGCAGGGCGGGCCGCGGTCTCCCGCCTTGCGCTGCTTGGAGGGAGACGGTGAGACGCGATTCCCTTTTTCGCCCTGGGCGATCAGGGCCTGGGGGCCACCGTTGGCTGCGAGTGCCAGGGCCCGGGTCCCTAGACCACCGCGGTCCCCATGTGTGGGAAGGCGTCCTTCGGGCCCTCACATCCGGGGGCGCCACGCTTTGCTTGGGGCCCCGGCAGACATCGGGGGAGCACTGGAAATCCCTGTGCTCCAGGCCATGCTCTGGGGCCTTTCCTAGCAAGGGGAGGCTCCCACGGGGGCCCGGATCTCCGTGGATTTGGGAAGGCCAGGGATGGGCAGCGGGTCCCTTGTGTCCTGCCCCTTGCCCGCGGACCCGAGCCCTGGGTGGGTCAGCCGCCCGCCTGGACAGCACCGGCCAGGGCTTCGGGCTGGAGAGTTCTTGGCGGCATGGCACGGGCCAGCGAGCACGCCGTTCCGACGGCCGGCCTCCCCCTCCCTCCTTAGGCCCCCATCCCCAAGCGAGGATCTGGCCCTGACCACCAAGTCTTGCATCGCCCAGCCCCGCCGCCAGGTCCCATGCCTCAGGAAGCCGGGGTATGGCGCCGTCCTGAGAGCAGCCTCGGTAAGCAGCTTCTGGGTGGTAGGGGACCTCCCGCGTCGCCTCGGGCGTGCTTGGGTCAATGATGAGAACTCATATGGTCTCGAAGAGCGATGAGGACCTAAAAATCACGCTCAATAGGATTACGCTGAGGCCCAAGGCAGGGGACCGTGCCGGGGTCAGCCTCCCCCAGAGCGTCGGGGCAGTGAGGGTGCGCTGCAGGTGGCCGCGGGAGGAGAACCACCTCTCGAGGCTCTCTGCTGTGGCCCCCGGACGTCGGTGCACCTGCGGGTGCCGACGGGGTGTTCTGGCGTTCCAGCTGGTCTACCGACCCAGGCCTCTTCCCCGGACAGCTGCCCGAGAGCCAGGGCTTAGCCACCCTTGTGTCCTTGTGTCTTTCAGCGGGCCTGGCTGGCAAGGTTCTTGGCGCGTCTCCCACCAGGAGAGGTGAGCGGAAGCCTCTGGGCTCCGAGGGAGGCCCCAGACCCCTTGGCCTGGCATCGGGAAGCGGGGACCCCAGCAGGGACTCCGCAGCTGGGCCTGGGCTGGGGATGCGGGTCCTCATTGTCCGGACGGCACCGAAGTCCCCGTGAGCGTGTGCCCCTGAGCCATCCCAGGGGCAGGGATCGCGAAACGTGGGCCGGGGGGCTGACAAGGCCTGGAAAGCGCGGGCTGGCCGCCCAAGGCCCAGGTGCACCCGAGGCCTCCTGATCAATTGCGGCGTGTCCGGGGGGCCCAGAAAGGGAGTGGACGTGAGACCCGTGGTCTCGGAGGCCACTGTGCCCTTGAGCAACACCTTGTTGCTCAAGGCCCGGCCCATGGCAGGTTTCTGCGGGCTGCACTGGCCCGAGCTCCTGTCCCGTCCTGCAGACGACCAAGGCGTTTGGGGCCCCGGGAGGCCACTTCCGAAGAGCCCACGAGGATTCGTTGAGCTGGCCAGACGGCACGGTTCCACTGGGGCGGGGGGGCAGAAACTGCACGTCCCAGGCCACAGCAGCCGTTGGGGCTCAGCCTCTCACCTGAGACTCTCAAGCACCCGGGATAGGGTCGTGGTGAAGCGGCACTGCACGGGCCGAGTCAGGTCCCTCGTCCAGAGCGGCCAGCGGGCGGTGTGCCTTGCTGCCGTGGTGGAGAGTGACCTGGCTTTCCCCGCTCGGCCGTGGGGGAGCCCTGGGCCCCGGCAACCTTTGGCTTCCCGGGCAGGGGCTCAGGTCCTTGGCTCCCAGGTGGCTCCAGGAGAGGGTGGGCGGCGTCCTGGCCAAACCTCCCGGGCCGCCGCTCTTGGCTCGCCACTCCGGGAGACAGCGGGGACCCGGCCAAAGCCCTGTGGTCCATGCCATGGTCAGGGGCCGTTCTCCAGAAGGCTGGGCTCCCACAGGGACCACGGTCTCCATTGCTTTGGGATGCCCCGGAAAGGGCAGCCGGGCCCTTGGGCCCGGCTCCTTCCTGGCGGACACCTGCCATGCTTGGCTCCGAACTCTGCCGGGCCCCCAGTGGCCAGGACTCCGGGAAAGGGGGCCCTGGGCCGCACGGCAGGCGCTTCAGACCAGGACGTTTGGACAGCTGGTCTCTCCGTCTCTCCTTAGAAACCCATCCACAATCGAGAAGCTCGCCCAGATGAGCACGTCTTGCTTGGCCCCGCCCTGCCCAGAGGTCTCACGTCTCAGGACCCGGGGGCATGGACGCGGTGCGGAATGCAGCCCCGGTAAGCAGCTTCGGGGTGCCCCGAGGCCGCACGCATCATCACCAGCTTGCTTGGGTCAGTGATGAGAACTCAAGTGGTCTCGAAGAGCGATGATGACCTAAAAATCATGCTCAATAGGATTACGCTGAGGCCCAAGACAGGCGTCTGTGCCGGGATCAGCCTCCCCCAGACCCTGGGGACCCTGGAGGTGCGCCGCAGTTGTGGGCGTGAGGCCATCGTACCCTCGGGGCTCCCCGTGCTGGCCCTGGCCTGTCTGTGCCCGTCAGGGGTCCGCTCGAGGTCGTGAGGCGTTCCGCCCGGCCTCCGGACCCAATCCACCTCGCAGGACAGCTCCCTCGGTGCCATTGCTTAGGAGACCGTTGCCCCTTGTGTCTTTCAGCGGGCCTCGGGGGCCGGAACTTGGTGCGGCGTGACCCAAGAGAGGTGAGTGGAAGACTCTGGGCCTGCAGGGAGATGCCAGGCGCCATGGGCATTGTCCGCGGAGCCCGGATCCCCGCACGGGCCCCGGCTCCAGCACTGTGCTAGGGATGGGGGCTGTGGTGGCCCACACAGCGTGGACCTGCCCATGCACAGCCGCCCTTCAGCAATCCCACGTGCAGGGAATGGGAAAGTTGGGCCAGGTCACTGGCAACGACTGGGGGCTGGGGGCATGCCGCCGTCGTCCCACATGGACCTGAGGCCTCCTTGTACGTCCAGCTGTGTCCTGTGCGCCCGAGAAGAGAGCGGACGTGAGTCCCTTGGTGTCAGGGCCCTCTGTCCCCTTCAGCGAGTGGTTGTCGCTCGAGTCACCCCAGCCGATGGTTCTGGAGAGGGCTGGAGAGGGCAGAGCTCATGAAGAATGCAGCAGACGCCCAAGTGTAAGCAGGGCACGGGAGGCTGCTGAAGTACAGCCCTCGAATGTTTCCTCGGATTTCCCGAGTCAGCAAGGTTTCCCTGGCCCAGGGGAAGAGTGGCGAGCCCCGGGCCACAGCAGGCCATGGGGCTGAGCCGGTCCTCTGAGGCCCCCAGAGGAAGCGCCGCCACAAGGGGAGAGTCAGGACCCTCCTGCAGGGCGGGCCGCGGTCTCCCGCCTTGCGCTGCTTGGTGGGAGACGGTGAGACGCGATTCCCTTTTTCGCCCTGGGCGATCAGGGCCTGGGGGCCACCGTTGGCTGCGAGTGCCAGGGCCCGGGTCCCTAGACCACCGCGGTCCCCATGTGTGGGAAGGCGTCCTTCGGGCCCTCACTTCCGGGTGCGCCACGCTTTGCTTGGGGCCCCGGCAGACATCGGGGGAGCACTGGAAATCCCTGTGCTCCAGGCCATGCTCTGGGGCCTTTCCTAGCAAGGGGAGGCTCCCACGGGGGCCCGGATCTCCGTGGATTTGGGAAGGCCAGGGATGGGCAGCGGGTCCCTTGTGTCCTGCCCCTTGCCCGCGGACCCGAGCCCTGGGTGGGTCAGCCGCCCGCCTGGACAGCACCGGCCAGGGCTTCGGGCTGGAGAGTTCTTGGCGGCATGGCACGGGCCAGCGAGCACGCCGTTCCGACGGCCGGCCTCCCCCTCCCTCCTTAGGCCCCCATCCCCAAGCGAGGATCTGGCCCTGACCACCAAGTCTTGCATCGCCCAGCCCCGCCGCCAGGTCCCATGCCTCAGGAAGCCGGGGTATGGCGCCGTCCTGAGAGCAGCCTCGGTAAGCAGCTTCTGGGTGGTAGGGGACCTCCCGCGTCGCCTCGGGCGTGCTTGGGTCAATGATGAGAACTCATATGGTCTCGAAGAGCGATGAGGACCTAAAAATCACGCTCAATAGGATTACGCTGAGGCCCAAGGCAGGGGACCGTGCCGGGGTCAGCCTCCCCCAGAGCGTCGGGGCAGTGAGGGTGCGCTGCAGGTGGCCGCGGGAGGAGAACCACCTCTCGAGGCTCTCTGCTGTGGCCCCCGGACGTCGGTGCACCTGCGGGTGCCGACGGGGTGTTCTGGCGTTCCAGCTGGTCTACCGACCCAGGCCTCTTCCCCGGACAGCTGCCCGAGAGCCAGGGCTTAGCCACCCTTGTGTTCTTGTGTCTTTCAGCGGGCCTGGCTGGCAAGGTTCTTGGCGCGTCTCCCACCAGGAGAGGTGAGCGGAAGCCTCTGGGCTCCGAGGGAGGCCCCAGACCCCTTGGCCTGGCATCGGGAAGCGGGGACCCCAGCAGGGACTCCGCAGCTGGGCCTGGGCTGGGGATGCGGGTCCTCATTGTCCGGACGGCACCGAAGTCCCCGTGAGCGTGTGCCCCTGAGCCATCCCAGGGGCAGGGATCGCGAAACGTGGGCCGGGGGGCTGACAAGGCCTGGAAAGCGCGGGCTGGCCGCCCAAGGCCCAGGTGCACCCGAGGCCTCCTGATCAATTGCGGCGTGTCCGGGGGGCCCAGAAAGGGAGTGGACGTGAGACCCGTGGTCTCGGAGGCCACTGTGCCCTTCAGCAACACCTT
Organism: Meles meles; assembly: GCF_922984935.1. NCBI lineage: Eukaryota > Metazoa > Chordata > Mammalia > Carnivora > Mustelidae > Meles > Meles meles. Next base: position 24,481,012 of record NC_060071.1, read on the forward strand.
GTTGCTCAAGGCCCGGCCCATGGCAGGTTTCTGCGGGCTGCACTGGCCCGAGCTCCTGTCCCGTCCTGCAGACGACCAAGGCGTTTGGGGCCCCGGGAGGCCACTTCCGAAGAGCCCACGAGGATTCGTTGAGCTGGCCAGACGGCACGGTTCCACTGGGGCGGGGGGGCAGAAACTGCACGTCCCAGGCCACAGCAGCCGTTGGGGCTCAGCCTCTCACCTGAGACTCTCAAGCACCCGGGATAGGGTCGTGGTGAAGCGGCACTGCACGGGCCGAGTCAGGTCCCTCGTCCAGAGCGGCCAGCGGGCGGTGTGCCTTGCTGCCGTGGTGGAGAGTGACCTGGCTTTCCCCGCTCGGCCGTGGGGGAGCCCTGGGCCCCGGCAACCTTTGGCTTCCCGGGCAGGGGCTCAGGTCCTTGGCTCCCAGGTGGCTCCAGGAGAGGGTGGGCGGCGTCCTGGCCAAACCTCCCGGGCCGCCGCTCTTGGCTCGCCACTCCGGGAGACAGCGGGGACCCGGCCAAAGCCCTGTGGTCCATGCCATGGTCAGGGGCCGTTCTCCAGAAGGCTGGGCTCCCACAGGGACCACGGTCTCCATTGCTTTGGGATGCCCCGGAAAGGGCAGCCGGGCCCTTGGGCCCGGCTCCTTCCTGGCGGACACCTGCCATGCTTGGCTCCGAACTCTGCCGGGCCCCCAGTGGCCAGGACTCCGGGAAAGGGGGCCCTGGGCCGCACGGCAGGCGCTTCAGACCAGGACGTTTGGACAGCTGGTCTCTCCGTCTCTCCTTAGAAACCCATCCACAATCGAGAAGCTCGCCCAGATGAGCACGTCTTGCTTGGCCCCGCCCTGCCCAGAGGTCTCACGTCTCAGGACCCGGGGGCATGGACGCGGTGCGGAATGCAGCCCCGGTAAGCAGCTTCGGGGTGCCCCGAGGCCGCACGCATCGCCACCAGCTTGCTTGGGTCAGTGATGAGAACTCAAGTGGTCTCGAAGAGCGATGATGACCTAAAAATCATGCTCAATAGGATTACGCTGAGGCCCAAGACAGGCGTCTGTGCCGGGATCAGCCTCCCCCAGACCCTGGGGACCCTGGAGGTGCGCCGCAGTTGTGGGCGTGAGGCCATCGTACCCTCGGGGCTCCCCGTGCTGGCCCTGGCCTGTCTGTGCCCGTCAGGGGTCCGCTCGAGGTCGTGAGGCGTTCCGCCCGGCCTCCGGACCCAATCCACCTCGCAGGACAGCTCCCTCGGTGCCATTGCTTAGGAGACCGTTGCCCCTTGTGTCTTTCAGCGGGCCTCGGGGGCCGGAACTTGGTGCGGCGTGACCCAAGAGAGGTGAGTGGAAGACTCTGGGCCTGCAGGGAGATGCCAGGCGCCATGGGCATTGTCCGCGGAGCCCGGATCCCCGCACGGGCCCCGGCTCCAGCACTGTGCTAGGGATGGGGGCTGTGGTGGCCCACACAGCGTGGACCTGCCCATGCACAGCCGCCCTTCAGCAATCCCACGTGCAGGGAATGGGAAAGTTGGGCCAGGTCACTGGCAACGACTGGGGGCTGGGGGCATGCCGCCGTCGTCCCACATGGACCTGAGGTCTCCTTGTACGTCCAGCTGTGTCCTGTGCGCCCGAGAAGAGAGCGGACGTGAGTCCCTTGGTGTCAGGGCCCTCTGTCCCCTTCAGCGAGTGGTTGTCGCTCGAGTCACCCCAGCCGATGGTTCTGGAGAGGGCTGGAGAGGGCAGAGCTCATGAAGAATGCAGCAGACGCCCAAGTGTAAGCAGGGCACGGGAGGCTGCTGAAGTACAGCCCTCGAATGTTTCCTCGGATTTCCCGAGTCAGCAAGGTTTCCCTGGCCCAGGGGAAGAGTGGCGAGCCCCGGGCCACAGCAGGCCATGGGGCTGAGCCGGTCCTCTGAGGCCCCCAGAGGAAGCGCCGCCACAAGGGGAGAGTCAGGACCCTCCTGCAGGGCGGGCCGCGGTCTCCCGCCTTGCGCTGCTTGGTGGGAGACGGTGAGACGCGATTCCCTTTTTCGCCCTGGGCGATCAGGGCCTGGGGGCCACCGCTGGCTGCGAGTGCCAGGGCCCGGGTCCCTAGACCACCGCGGTCCCCATGTGTGGGAAGGCGTCCTTCGGGCCCTCACATCCGGGTGCGCCACGCTTTGCTTGGGGCCCCGGCAGACATCGGGGGAGCACTGGAAATCCCTGTGCTCCAGGCCAGGCTCTGGGGCCTTTCTCAGCAAGGGGAGGCTCCCGCGGGGGCCCGGATCACCGTGGATTTGGGAAGGCCAGGGATGGGCAGCGGGTCCCTTGTGTCCTGCCCCTTGCCCGCGGACCCGAGCCCTGGGTGGGTCAGCCGCCCGCCTGGACAGCACCGGCCAGGGCTTCGGGCTGGAGAGTTCTTGGCGGCATGGCACGGGCCAGCGAGCACGCCGTTCCGACGGCCGGCCTCCCCCTCCCTCCTTAGGCCCCCATCCCCAAGCGAGGATCTGGCCCTGACCACCAGGTCTTGCATCGCCCAGCCCCGCCGCCAGGTCCCATGCCTCAGGAAGCCGGGGTATGGCGCCGTCCTGAGAGCAGCCTCGGTAAGCAGCTTCTGGGTGGTAGGGGACCTCCCGCGTCGCCTCGGGCGTGCTTGGGTCAATGATGAGAACTCATATGGTCTCGAAGAGCGATGAGGACCTAAAAATCACGCTCAATAGGATTACGCTGAGGCCCAAGGCAGGGGACCGTGCCGGGGTCAGCCTCCCCCAGAGCGTCGGGGCAGTGAGGGTGCGCTGCAGGTGGCCGCGGGAGGAGAACCACCTCTCGAGGCTCTCTGCTGTGGCCCCCGGACGTCGGTGCACCTGCGGGTGCCGACGGGGTGTTCTGGCGTTCCAGCTGGTCTACCGACCCAGGCCTCTTCCCCGGACAGCTGCCCGAGAGCCAGGGCTTAGCCACCCTTGTGTCCTTGTGTCTTTCAGCGGGCCTGGCTGGCAAGGTTCTTGGCGCGTCTCCCACCAGGAGAGGTGAGCGGAAGCCTCTGGGCTCCGAGGGAGGCCCCAGACCCCTTGGCCTGGCATCGGGAAGCGGGGACCCCAGCAGGGACTCCGCAGCTGGGCCTGGGCTGGGGATGCGGGTCCTCATTGTCCGGACGGCACCGAAGTCCCCGTGAGCGTGTGCCCCTGAGCCATCCCAGGGGCAGGGATCGCGAAACGTGGGCCGGGGGGCTGACAAGGCCTGGAAAGCGCGGGCTGGCCGCCCAAGGCCCAGGTGCACCCGAGGCCTCCTGATCAATTGCGGCGTGTCCGGGGGGCCCAGAAAGGGAGTGGACGTGAGACCCGTGGTCTCGGAGGCCACTGTGCCCTTCAGCAACACCTTGTTGCTCAAGGCCCGGCCCATGGCAGGTTTCTGCGGGCTGCACTGGCCCGAGCTCCTGTCCCGTCCTGCAGACGACCAAGGCGTTTGGGGCCCCGGGAGGCCACTTCCGAAGAGCCCACGAGGATTCGTTGAGCTGGCCAGACGGCACGGTTCCACTGGGGCGGGGGGGCAGAAACTGCACGTCCCAGGCCACAGCAGCCGTTGGGGCTCAGCCTCTCACCTGAGACTCTCAAGCACCCGGGATAGGGTCGTGGTGAAGCGGCACTGCACGGGCCGAGTCAGGTCCCTCGTCCAGAGCGGCCAGCGGGCGGTGTGCCTTGCTGCCGTGGTGGAGAGTGACCTGGCTTTCCCCGCTCGGCCGTGGGGGAGCCCTGGGCCCCGGCAACCTTTGGCTTCCCGGGCAGGGGCTCAGGTCCTTGGCTCCCAGGTGGCTCCAGGAGAGGGTGGGCGGCGTCCTGGCCAAACCTCCCGGGCCGCCGCTCTTGGCTCGCCACTCCGGGAGACAGCGGGGACCCGGCCAAAGCCCTGTGGTCCATGCCATGGTCAGGGGCCGTTCTCCAGAAGGCTGGGCTCCCACAGGGACCACGGTCTCCATTGCTTTGGGATGCCCCGGAAAGGGCAGCCGGGCCCTTGGGCCCGGCTCCTTCCTGGCGGACACCTGCCATGCTTGGCTCCGAACTCTGCCGGGCCCCCAGTGGCCAGGACTCCGGGAAAGGGGGCCCTGGGCCGCACGGCAGGCGCTTCAGACCAGGACGTTTGGACAGCTGGTCTCTCCGTCTCTCCTTAGAAACCCATCCACAATCGAGAAGCTCGCCCAGATGAGCACGTCTTGCTTGGCCCCGCCCTGCCCAGAGGTCTCACGTCTCAGGACCCGGGGGCATGGACGCGGTGCGGAATGCAGCCCCGGTAAGCAGCTTCGGGGTGCCCCGAGGCCGCACGCATCGCCACCAGCTTGCTTGGGTCAGTGATGAGAACTCAAGTGGTCTCGAAGAGCGATGATGACCTAAAAATCATGCTCAATAGGATTACGCTGAGGCCCAAGACAGGCGTCTGTGCCGGGATCAGCCTCCCCCAGACCCTGGGGACCCTGGAGGTGCGCCGCAGTTGTGGGCGTGAGGCCATCGTACCCTCGGGGCTCCCCGTGCTGGCCCTGGCCTGTCTGTGCCCGTCAGGGGTCCGCTCGAGGTCGTGAGGCGTTCCGCCCGGCCTCCGGACCCAATCCACCTCGCAGGACAGCTCCCTCGGTGCCATTGCTTAGGAGACCGTTGCCCCTTGTGTCTTTCAGCGGGCCTCGGGGGCCGGAACTTGGTGCGGCGTGACCCAAGAGAGGTGAGTGGAAGACTCTGGGCCTGCAGGGAGATGCCAGGCGCCATGGGCATTGTCCGCGGAGCCCGGATCCCCGCACGGGCCCCGGCTCCAGCACTGTGCTAGGGATGGGGGCTGTGGTGGCCCACACAGCGTGGACCTGCCCATGCACAGCCGCCCTTCAGCAATCCCACGTGCAGGGAATGGGAAAGTTGGGCCAGGTCACTGGCAACGACTGGGGGCTGGGGGCATGCCGCCGTCGTCCCACATGGACCTGAGGCCTCCTTGTACGTCCAGCTGTGTCCTGTGCGCCCGAGAAGAGAGCGGACGTGAGTCCCTTGGTGTCAGGGCCCTCTGTCCCCTTCAGCGAGTGGTTGTCGCTCGAGTCACCCCAGCCGATGGTTCTGGAGAGGGCTGGAGAGGGCAGAGCTCATGAAGAATGCAGCAGACGCCCAAGTGTAAGCAGGGCACGGGAGGCTGCTGAAGTACAGCCCTCGAATGTTTCCTCGGATTTCCCGAGTCAGCAAGGTTTCCCTGGCCCAGGGGAAGAGTGGCGAGCCCCGGGCCACAGCAGGCCATGGGGCTGAGCCGGTCCTCTGAGGCCCCCAGAGGAAGCGCCGCCACAAGGGGAGAGTCAGGACCCTCCTGCAGGGCGGGCCGCGGTCTCCCGCCTTGCGCTGCTTGGTGGGAGACGGTGAGACGCGATTCCCTTTTTCGCCCTGGGCGATCAGGGCCTGGGGGCCACCGCTGGCTGCGAGTGCCAGGGCCCGGGTCCCTAGACCACCGCGGTCCCCATGGGTGGGAAGGCGTCCTTCGGGCCCTCACATCCGGGTGCGCCACGCTTTGCTTGGGGCCCCGGCAGACATCGGGGGAGCACTGGAAATCCCTGTGCTCCAGGCCAGGCTCTGGGGCCTTTCTCAGCAAGGGGAGGCTCCCGCGGGGGCCCGGATCTCCGTGGATTTGGGAAGGCCAGGGATGGGCAGCGGGTCCCTTGTGTCCTGCCCCTTGCCCGCGGACCCGAGCCCTGGGTGGGTCAGCCGCCCGCCTGGACAGCACCGGCCAGGGCTTCGGGCTGGAGAGTTCTTGGCGGCATGGCACGGGCCAGCGAGCACGCCGTTCCGACGGCCGGCCTCCCCCTCCCTCCTTAGGCCCCCATCCCCAAGCGAGGATCTGGCCCTGACCACCAGGTCTTGCATCGCCCAGCCCCGCCGCCAGGTCCCATGCCTCAGGAAGCCGGGGTATGGCGCTGTCCTGAGAGCAGCCTCGGTAAGCAGCTTCTGGGTGGTAGGGGACCTCCCGCGTCGCCTCGGGCGTGCTTGGGTCAATGATGAGAACTCATATGGTCTCGAAGAGCGATGAGGACCTAAAAATCACGCTCAATAGGATTACGCTGAGGCCCAAGGCAGGGGACCGTGCCGGGGTCAGCCTCCCCCAGAGCGTCGGGGCAGTGAGGGTGCGCTGCAGGTGGCCGCGGGAGGAGAACCACCTCTCGAGGCTCTCTGCTGTGGCCCCCGGACGTCGGTGCACCTGCGGGTGCCGACGGGGTGTTCTGGCGTTCCAGCTGGTCTACCGACCCAGGCCTCTTCCCCGGACAGCTGCCCGAGAGCCAGGGCTTAGCCACCCTTGTGTCCTTGTGTCTTTCAGCGGGCCTGGCTGGCAAGGTTCTTGGCGCGTCTCCCACCAGGAGAGGTGAGCGGAAGCCTCTGGGCTCCGAGGGAGGCCCCAGACCCCTTGGCCTGGCATCGGGAAGCGGGGACCCCAGCAGGGACTCCGCAGCTGGGCCTGGGCTGGGGATGCGGGTCCTCATTGTCCGGACGGCACCGAAGTCCCCGTGAGCGTGTGCCCCTGAGCCATCCCAGGGGCAGGGATCGCGAAACGTGGGCCGGGGGGCTGACAAGGCCTGGAAAGCGCGGGCTGGCCGCCCAAGGCCCAGGTGCACCCGAGGCCTCCTGATCAATTGCGGCGTGTCCGGGGGGCCCAGAAAGGGAGTGGACGTGAGACCCGTGGTCTCGGAGGCCACTGTGCCCTTCAGCAACACCTTGTTGCTCAAGGCCCGGCCCATGGCAGGTTTCTGCGGGCTGCACTGGCCCGAGCTCCTGTCCCGTCCTGCAGACGACCAAGGCGTTTGGGGCCCCGGGAGGCCACTTCCGAAGAGCCCACGAGGATTCGTTGAGCTGGCCAGACGGCACGGTTCCACTGGGGCGGGGGGGCAGAAACTGCACGTCCCAGGCCACAGGAGCCGTTGGGGCTCAGCCTCTCACCTGAGACTCTCAAGCACCCGGGATAGGGTCGTGGTGAAGCGGCACTGCACGGGCCGAGTCAGGTCCCTCGTCCAGAGCGGCCAGCGGGCGGTGTGCCTTGCTGCCGTGGTGGAGAGTGACCTGGCTTTCCCCGCTCGGCCGTGGGGGAGCCCTGGGCCCCGGCAACCTTTGGCTTCCCGGGCAGGGGCTCAGGTCCTTGGCTCCCAGGTGGCTCCAGGAGAGGGTGGGCGGCGTCCTGGCCAAACCTCCCGGGCCGCCGCTCTTGGCTCGCCACTCCGGGAGACAGCGGGGACCCGGCCAAAGCCCTGTGGTCCATGCCATGGTCAGGGGCCGTTCTCCAGAAGGCTGGGCTCCCACAGGGACCACGGTCTCCATTGCTTTGGGATGCCCCGGAAAGGGCAGCCGGGCCCTTGGGCCCGGCTCCTTCCTGGCGGACACCTGCCATGCTTGGCTCCGAACTCTGCCGGGCCCCCAGTGGCCAGGACTCCGGGAAAGGGGGCCCTGGGCCGCACGGCAGGCGCTTCAGACCAGGACGTTTGGACAGCTGGTCTCTCCGTCTCTCCTTAGAAACCCATCCACAATCGAGAAGCTCGCCCAGATGAGCACGTCTTGCTTGGCCCCGCCCTGCCCAGAGGTCTCACGTCTCAGGACCCGGGGGCATGGACGCGGTGCGGAATGCAGCCCCGGTAAGCAGCTTCGGGGTGCCCCGAGGCCGCACGCATCGCCACCAGCTTGCTTGGGTCAGTGATGAGAACTCAAGTGGTCTCGAAGAGCGATGATGACCTAAAAATCATGCTCAATAGGATTACGCTGAGGCCCAAGACAGGCGTCTGTGCCGGGATCAGCCTCCCCCAGACCCTGGGGACCCTGGAGGTGCGCCGCAGTTGTGGGCGTGAGGCCATCGTACCCTCGGGGCTCCCCGTGCTGGCCCTGGCCTGTCTGTGCCCGTCAGGGGTCCGCTCGAGGTCGTGAGGCGTTCCGCCCGGCCTCCGGACCCAATCCACCTCGCAGGACAGCTCCCTCGGTGCCATTGCTTAGGAGACCGTTGCCCCTTGTGTCTTTCAGCGGGCCTCGGGGGCCGGAACTTGGTGCGGCGTGACCCAAGAGAGGTGAGTGGAAGACTCTGGGCCTGCAGGGAGATGCCAGGCGCCATGGGCATTGTCCGCGGAGCCCGGATCCCCGCACGGGCCCCGGCTCCAGCACTGTGCTAGGGATGGGGGCTGTGGTGGCCCACACAGCGTGGACCTGCCCATGCACAGCCGCCCTTCAGCAATCCCACGTGCAGGGAATGGGAAAGTTGGGCCAGGTCACTGGCAACGACTGGGGGCTGGGGGCATGCCGCCGTCGTCCCACATGGACCTGAGGCCTCCTTGTACGTCCAGCTGTGTCCTGTGCGCCCGAGAAGAGAGCGGACGTGAGTCCCTTGGTGTCAGGGCCCTCTGTCCCCTTCAGCGAGTGGTTGTCGCTCGAGTCACCCCAGCCGATGGTTCTGGAGAGGGCTGGAGAGGGCAGAGCTCATGAAGAATGCAGCAGACGCCCAAGTGTAAGCAGGGCACGGGAGGCTGCTGAAGTACAGCCCTCGAATGTTTCCTCGGATTTCCCGAGTCAGCAAGGTTTCCCTGGCCCAGGGGAAGAGTGGCGAGCCCCGGGCCACAGCAGGCCATGGGGCTGAGCCGGTCCTCTGAGGCCCCCAGAGGAAGCGCCGCCACAAGGGGAGAGTCAGGACCCTCCTGCAGGGCGGGCCGCGGTCTCCCGCCTTGCGCTGCTTGGTGGGAGACGGTGAGACGCGATTCCCTTTTTCGCCCTGGGCGATCAGGGCCTGGGGGCCACCGCTGGCTGCGAGTGCCAGGGCCCGGGTCCCTAGACCACCGCGGTCCCCATGGGTGGGAAGGCGTCCTTCGGGCCCTCACATCCGGGTGCGCCACGCTTTGCTTGGGGCCCCGGCAGACATCGGGGGAGCACTGGAAATCCCTGTGCTCCAGGCCAGGCTCTGGGGCCTTTCTCAGCAAGGGGAGGCTCCCGCGGGGGCCCGGATCTCCGTGGATTTGGGAAGGCCAGGGATGGGCAGCGGGTCCCTTGTGTCCTGCCCCTTGCCCGCGGACCCGAGCCCTGGGTGGGTCAGCCGCCCGCCTGGACAGCACCGGCCAGGGCTTCGGGCTGGAGAGTTCTTGGCGGCATGGCACGGGCCAGCGAGCACGCCGTTCCGACGGCCGGCCTCCCCCTCCCTCCTTAGGCCCCCATCCCCAAGCGAGGATCTGGCCCTGACCACCAGGTCTTGCATCGCCCAGCCCCGCCGCCAGGTCCCATGCCTCAGGAAGCCGGGGTATGGCGCTGTCCTGAGAGCAGCCTCGGTAAGCAGCTTCTGGGTGGTAGGGGACCTCCCGCGTCGCCTCGGGCGTGCTTGGGTCAATGATGAGAACTCATATGGTCTCGAAGAGCGATGAGGACCTAAAAATCACGCTCAATAGGATTACGCTGAGGCCCAAGGCAGGGGACCGTGCCGGGGTCAGCCTCCCCCAGAGCGTCGGGGCAGTGAGGGTGCGCTGCAGGTGGCCGCGGGAGGAGAACCACCTCTCGAGGCTCTCTGCTGTGGCCCCCGGACGTCGGTGCACCTGCGGGTGCCGACGGGGTGTTCTGGCGTTCCAGCTGGTCTACCGACCCAGGCCTCTTCCCCGGACAGCTGCCCGAGAGCCAGGGCTTAGCCACCCTTGTGTCCTTGTGTCTTTCAGCGGGCCTGGCTGGCAAGGTTCTTGGCGCGTCTCCCACCAGGAGAGGTGAGCGGAAGCCTCTGGGCTCCGAGGGAGGCCCCAGACCCCTTGGCCTGGCATCGGGAAGCGGGGACCCCAGCAGGGACTCCGCAGCTGGGCCTGGGCTGGGGATGCGGGTCCTCATTGTCCGGACGGCACCGAAGTCCCCGTGAGCGTGTGCCCCTGAGCCATCCCAGGGGCAGGGATCGCGAAACGTGGGCCGGGGGGCTGACAAGGCCTGGAAAGCGCGGGCTGGCCGCCCAAGGCCCAGGTGCACCCGAGGCCTCCTGATCAATTGCGGCGTGTCCGGGGGGCCCAGAAAGGGAGTGGACGTGAGACCCGTGGTCTCGGAGGCCACTGTGCCCTTCAGCAACACCTTGTTGCTCAAGGCCCGGCCCATGGCAGGTTTCTGCGGGCTGCACTGGCCCGAGCTCCTGTCCCGTCCTGCAGACGACCAAGGCGTTTGGGGCCCCGGGAGGCCACTTCCGAAGAGCCCACGAGGATTCGTTGAGCTGGCCAGACGGCACGGTTCCACTGGGGCGGGGGGGCAGAAACTGCACGTCCCAGGCCACAGCAGCCGTTGGGGCTCAGCCTCTCACCTGAGACTCTCAAGCACCCGGGATAGGGTCGTGGTGAAGCGGCACTGCACGGGCCGAGTCAGGTCCCTCGTCCAGAGCGGCCAGCGGGCGGTGTGCCTTGCTGCCGTGGTGGAGAGTGACCTGGCTTTCCCCGCTCGGCCGTGGGGGAGCCCTGGGCCCCGGCAACCTTTGGCTTCCCGGGCAGGGGCTCAGGTCCTTGGCTCCCAGGTGGCTCCAGGAGAGGGTGGGCGGCGTCCTGGCCAAACCTCCCGGGCCGCCGCTCTTGGCTCGCCACTCCGGGAGACAGCGGGGACCCGGCCAAAGCCCTGTGGTCCATGCCATGGTCAGGGGCCGTTCTCCAGAAGGCTGGGCTCCCACAGGGACCACGGTCTCCATTGCTTTGGGATGCCCCGGAAAGGGCAGCCGGGCCCTTGGGCCCGGCTCCTTCCTGGCGGACACCTGCCATGCTTGGCTCCGAACTCTGCCGGGCCCCCAGTGGCCAGGACTCCGGGAAAGGGGGCCCTGGGCCGCACGGCAGGCGCTTCAGACCAGGACGTTTGGACAGCTGGTCTCTCCGTCTCTCCTTAGAAACCCATCCACAATCGAGAAGCTCGCCCAGATGAGCACGTCTTGCTTGGCCCCGCCCTGCCCAGAGGTCTCACGTCTCAGGACCCGGGGGCATGGACGCGGTGCGGAATGCAGCCCCGGTAAGCAGCTTCGGGGTGCCCCGAGGCCGCACGCATCGCCACCAGCTTGCTTGGGTCAGTGATGAGAACTCAAGTGGTCTCGAAGAGCGATGATGACCTAAAAATCATGCTCAATAGGATTACGCTGAGGCCCAAGACAGGCGTCTGTGCCGGGATCAGCCTCCCCCAGACCCTGGGGACCCTGGAGGTGCGCCGCAGTTGTGGGCGTGAGGCCATCGTACCCTCGGGGCTCCCCGTGCTGGCCCTGGCCTGTCTGTGCCCGTCAGGGGTCCGCTCGAGGTCGTGAGGCGTTCCGCCCGGCCTCCGGACCCAATCCACCTCGCAGGACAGCTCCCTCGGTGCCATTGCTTAGGAGACCGTTGCCCCTTGTGTCTTTCAGCGGGCCTCGGGGGCCGGAACTTGGTGCGGCGTGACCCAAGAGAGGTGAGTGGAAGACTCTGGGCCTGCAGGGAGATGCCAGGCGCCATGGGCATTGTCCGCGGAGCCCGGATCCCCGCACGGGCCCCGGCTCCAGCACTGTGCTAGGGATGGGGGCTGTGGTGGCCCACACAGCGTGGACCTGCCCATGCACAGCCGCCCTTCAGCAATCCCACGTGCAGGGAATGGGAAAGTTGGGCCAGGTCACTGGCAACGACTGGGGGCTGGGGGCATGCCGCCGTCGTCCCACATGGACCTGAGGCCTCCTTGTACGTCCAGCTGTGTCCTGTGCGCCCGAGAAGAGAGCGGACGTGAGTCCCTTGGTGTCAGGGCCCTCTGTCCCCTTCAGCGAGTGGTTGTCGCTCGAGTCACCCCAGCCGATGGTTCTGGAGAGGGCTGGAGAGGGCAGAGCTCATGAAGAATGCAGCAGACGCCCAAGTGTAAGCAGGGCACGGGAGGCTGCTGAAGTACAGCCCTCGAATGTTTCCTCGGATTTCCCGAGTCAGCAAGGTTTCCCTGGCCCAGGGGAAGAGTGGCGAGCCCCGGGCCACAGCAGGCCATGGGGCTGAGCCGGTCCTCTGAGGCCCCCAGAGGAAGCGCCGCCACAAGGGGAGAGTCAGGACCCTCCTGCAGGGCGGGCCGCGGTCTCCCGCCTTGCGCTGCTTGGTGGGAGACGGTGAGACGCGATTCCCTTTTTCGCCCTGGGCGATCAGGGCCTGGGGGCCACCGTTGGCTGCGAGTGCCAGGGCCCGGGTCCCTAGACCACCGCGGTCCCCATGTGTGGGAAGGCGTCCTTCGGGCCCTCACTTCCGGGTGCGCCACGCTTTGCTTGGGGCCCCGGCAGACATCGGGGGAGCACTGGAAATCCCTGTGCTCCAGGCCATGCTCTGGGGCCTTTCCTAGCAAGGGGAGGCTCCCACGGGGGCCCGGATCTCCGTGGATTTGGGAAGGCCAGGGATGGGCAGCGGGTCCCTTGTGTCCTGCCCCTTGCCCGCGGACCCGAGCCCTGGGTGGGTCAGCCGCCCGCCTGGACAGCACCGGCCAGGGCTTCGGGCTGGAGAGTTCTTGGCGGCATGGCACGGGCCAGCGAGCACGCCGTTCCGACGGCCGGCCTCCCCCTCCCTCCTTAGGCCCCCATCCCCAAGCGAGGATCTGGCCCTGACCACCAAGTCTTGCATCGCCCAGCCCCGCCGCCAGGTCCCATGCCTCAGGAAGCCGGGGTATGGCGCCGTCCTGAGAGCAGCCTCGGTAAGCAGCTTCTGGGTGGTAGGGGACCTCCCGCGTCGCCTCGGGCGTGCTTGGGTCAATGATGAGAACTCATATGGTCTCGAAGAGCGATGAGGACCTAAAAATCACGCTCAATAGGATTACGCTGAGGCCCAAGGCAGGGGACCGTGCCGGGGTCAGCCTCCCCCAGAGCGTCGGGGCAGTGAGGGTGCGCTGCAGGTGGCCGCGGGAGGAGAACCACCTCTCGAGGCTCTCTGCTGTGGCCCCCGGACGTCGGTGCACCTGCGGGTGCCGACGGGGTGTTCTGGCGTTCCAGCTGGTCTACCGACCCAGGCCTCTTCCCCGGACAGCTGCCCGAGAGCCAGGGCTTAGCCACCCTTGTGTCCTTGTGTCTTTCAGCGGGCCTGGCTGGCAAGGTTCTTGGCGCGTCTCCCACCAGGAGAGGTGAGCGGAAGCCTCTGGGCTCCGAGGGAGGCCCCAGACCCCTTGGCCTGGCATCGGGAAGCGGGGACCCCAGCAGGGACTCCGCAGCTGGGCCTGGGCTGGGGATGCGGGTCCTCATTGTCCGGACGGCACCGAAGTCCCCGTGAGCGTGTGCCCCTGAGCCATCCCAGGGGCAGGGATCGCGAAACGTGGGCCGGGGGGCTGACAAGGCCTGGAAAGCGCGGGCTGGCCGCCCAAGGCCCAGGTGCACCCGAGGCCTCCTGATCAATTGCGGCGTGTCCGGGGGGCCCAGAAAGGGAGTGGACGTGAGACCCGTGGTCTCGGAGGCCACTGTGCCCTTCAGCAACACCTTGTTGCTCAAGGCCCGGCCCATGGCAGGTTTCTGCGGGCTGCACTGGCCCGAGCTCCTGTCCCGTCCTGCAGACGACCAAGGCGTTTGGGGCCCCGGGAGGCCACTTCCGAAGAGCCCACGAGGATTCGTTGAGCTGGCCAGACGGCACGGTTCCACTGGGGCGGGGGGGCAGAAACTGCACGTCCCAGGCCACAGCAGCCGTTGGGGCTCAGCCTCTCACCTGAGACTCTCAAGCACCCGGGATAGGGTCGTGGTGAAGCGGCACTGCACGGGCCGAGTCAGGTCCCTCGTCCAGAGCGGCCAGCGGGCGGTGTGCCTTGCTGCCGTGGTGGAGAGTGACCTGGCTTTCCCCGCTCGGCCGTGGGGGAGCCCTGGGCCCCGGCAACCTTTGGCTTCCCGGGCAGGGGCTCAGGTCCTTGGCTCCCAGGTGGCTCCAGGAGAGGGTGGGCGGCGTCCTGGCCAAACCTCCCGGGCCGCCGCTCTTGGCTCGCCACTCCGGGAGACAGCGGGGACCCGGCCAAAGCCCTGTGGTCCATGCCATGGTCAGGGGCCGTTCTCCAGAAGGCTGGGCTCCCACAGGGACCACGGTCTCCATTGCTTTGGGATGCCCCGGAAAGGGCAGCCGGGCCCTTGGGCCCGGCTCCTTCCTGGCGGACACCTGCCATGCTTGGCTCCGAACTCTGCCGGGCCCCCAGTGGCCAGGACTCCGGGAAAGGGGGCCCTGGGCCGCACGGCAGGCGCTTCAGACCAGGACGTTTGGACAGCTGGTCTCTCCGTCTCTCCTTAGAAACCCATCCACAATCGAGAAGCTCGCCCAGATGAGCACGTCTTGCTTGGCCCCGCCCTGCCCAGAGGTCTCACGTCTCAGGACCCGGGGGCATGGACGCGGTGCGGAATGCAGCCCCGGTAAGCAGCTTCGGGGTGCCCCGAGGCCGCACGCATCGCCACCAGCTTGCTTGGGTCAGTGATGAGAACTCAAGTGGTCTCGAAGAGCGATGATGACCTAAAAATCATGCTCAATAGGATTACGCTGAGGCCCAAGACAGGCGTCTGTGCCGGGATCAGCCTCCCCCAGACCCTGGGGACCCTGGAGGTGCGCCGCAGTTGTGGGCGTGAGGCCATCGTACCCTCGGGGCTCCCCGTGCTGGCCCTGGCCTGTCTGTGCCCGTCAGGGGTCCGCTCGAGGTCGTGAGGCGTTCCGCCCGGCCTCCGGACCCAATCCACCTCGCAGGACAGCTCCCTCGGTGCCATTGCTTAGGAGACCGTTGCCCCTTGTGTCTTTCAGCGGGCCTCGGGGGCCGGAACTTGGTGCGGCGTGACCCAAGAGAGGTGAGTGGAAGACTCTGGGCCTGCAGGGAGATGCCAGGCGCCATGGGCATTGTCCGCGGAGCCCGGATCCCCGCACGGGCCCCGGCTCCAGCACTGTGCTAGGGATGGGGGCTGTGGTGGCCCACACAGCGTGGACCTGCCCATGCACAGCCGCCCTTCAGCAATCCCACGTGCAGGGAATGGGAAAGTTGGGCCAGGTCACTGGCAACGACTGGGGGCTGGGGGCATGCCGCCGTCGTCCCACATGGACCTGAGGCCTCCTTGTACGTCCAGCTGTGTCCTGTGCGCCCGAGAAGAGAGCGGACGTGAGTCCCTTGGTGTCAGGGCCCTCTGTCCCCTTCAGCGAGTGGTTGTCGCTCGAGTCACCCCAGCCGATGGTTCTGGAGAGGGCTGGAGAGGGCAGAGCTCATGAAGAATGCAGCAGACGCCCAAGTGTAAGCAGGGCACGGGAGGCTGCTGAAGTACAGCCCTCGAATGTTTCCTCGGATTTCCCGAGTCAGCAAGGTTTCCCTGGCCCAGGGGAAGAGTGGCGAGCCCCGGGCCACAGCAGGCCATGGGGCTGAGCCGGTCCTCTGAGGCCCCCAGAGGAAGCGCCGCCACAAGGGGAGAGTCAGGACCCTCCTGCAGGGCGGGCCGCGGTCTCCCGCCTTGCGCTGCTTGGTGGGAGACGGTGAGACGCGATTCCCTTTTTCGCCCTGGGCGATCAGGGCCTGGGGGCCACCGCTGGCTGCGAGTGCCAGGGCCCGGGTCCCTAGACCACCGCGGTCCCCATGGGTGGGAAGGCGTCCTTCGGGCCCTCACATCCGGGTGCGCCACGCTTTGCTTGGGGCCCCGGCAGACATCGGGGGAGCACTGGAAATCCCTGTGCTCCAGGCCAGGCTCTGGGGCCTTTCTCAGCAAGGGGAGGCTCCCGCGGGGGCCCGGATCTCCGTGGATTTGGGAAGGCCAGGGATGGGCAGCGGGTCCCTTGTGTCCTGCCCCTTGCCCGCGGACCCGAGCCATGGGTGGGTCAGCCGCCCGCCTGGACAGCACCGGCAAGGGCTTCGGGCTGGAGAGTTCTTGGCGGCATGGCACGGGCCAGCGAGCACGCCGTTCCGACGGCCGGCCTCCCCCTCCCTCCTTAGGCCCCCATCCCCAAGCGAGGATCTGGCCCTGACCACCAGGTCTTGCATCGCCCAGCCCCGCCGCCAGGTCCCATGCCTCAGGAAGCCGGGGTATGGCGCTGTCCTGAGAGCAGCCTCGGTAAGCAGCTTCTGGGTGGTAGGGGACCTCCCGCGTCGCCTCGGGCGTGCTTGGGTCAATGATGAGAACTCATATGGTCTCGAAGAGAGATGAGGACCTAAAAATCACGCTCAATAGGATTACGCTGAGGCCCAAGGCAGGGGACCGTGCCGGGGTCAGCCTCCCCCAGAGCGTCGGGGCAGTGAGGGTGCGCTGCAGGTGGCCGCGGGAGGAGAACCACCTCTCGAGGCTCTCTGCTGTGGCCCCCGGACGTCGGTGCACCTGCGGGTGCCGACGGGGTGTTCTGGCGTTCCAGCTGGTCTACCGACCCAGGCCTCTTCCCCGGACAGCTGCCCGAGAGCCAGGGCTTAGCCACCCTTGTGTCCTTGTGTCTTTCAGCGGGCCTGGCTGGCAAGGTTCTTGGCGCGTCTCCCACCAGGAGAGGTGAGCGGAAGCCTCTGGGCTCCGAGGGAGGCCCCAGACCCCTTGGCCTGGCATCGGGAAGCGGGGACCCCAGCAGGGACTCCGCAGCTGGGCCTGGGCTGGGGATGCGGGTCCTCATTGTCCGGACGGCACCGAAGTCCCCGTGAGCGTGTGCCCCTGAGCCATCCCAGGGGCAGGGATCGCGAAACGTGGGCCGGGGGGCTGACAAGGCCTGGAAAGCGCGGGCTGGCCGCCCAAGGCCCAGGTGCACCCGAGGCCTCCTGATCAATTGCGGCGTGTCCGGGGGGCCCAGAAAGGGAGTGGACGTGAGACCCGTGGTCTCGGAGGCCACTGTGCCCTTCAGCAACACCTTGTTGCTCAAGGCCCGGCCCATGGCAGGTTTCTGCGGGCTGCACTGGCCCGAGCTCCTGTCCCGTCCTGCAGACGACCAAGGCGTTTGGGGCCCCGGGAGGCCACTTCCGAAGAGCCCACGAGGATTCGTTGAGCTGGCCAGACGGCACGGTTCCACTGGGGCGGGGGGGCAGAAACTGCACGTCCCAGGCCACAGCAGCCGTTGGGGCTCAGCCTCTCACCTGAGACTCTCAAGCACCCGGGATAGGGTCGTGGTGAAGCGGCACTGCACGGGCCGAGTCAGGTCCCTCGTCCAGAGCGGCCAGCGGGCGGTGTGCCTTGCTGCCGTGGTGGAGAGTGACCTGGCTTTCCCCGCTCGGCCGTGGGGGAGCCCTGGGCCCCGGCAACCTTTGGCTTCCCGGGCAGGGGCTCAGGTCCTTGGCTCCCAGGTGGCTCCAGGAGAGGGTGGGCGGCGTCCTGGCCAAACCTCCCGGGCCGCCGCTCTTGGCTCGCCACTCCGGGAGACAGCGGGGACCCGGCCAAAGCCCTGTGGTCCATGCCATGGTCAGGGGCCGTTCTCCAGAAGGCTGGGCTCCCACAGGGACCACGGTCTCCATTGCTTTGGGATGCCCCGGAAAGGGCAGCCGGGCCCTTGGGCCCGGCTCCTTCCTGGCGGACACCTGCCATGCTTGGCTCCGAACTCTGCCGGGCCCCCAGTGGCCAGGACTCCGGGAAAGGGGGCCCTGGGCCGCACGGCAGGCGCTTCAGACCAGGACGTTTGGACAGCTGGTCTCTCCGTCTCTCCTTAGAAACCCATCCACAATCGAGAAGCTCGCCCAGATGAGCACGTCTTGCTTGGCCCCGCCCTGCCCAGAGGTCTCACGTCTCAGGACCCGGGGGCATGGACGCGGTGCGGAATGCAGCCCCGGTAAGCAGCTTCGGGGTGCCCCGAGGCCGCACGCATCGCCACCAGCTTGCTTGGGTCAGTGATGAGAACTCAAGTGGTCTCGAAGAGCGATGATGACCTAAAAATCATGCTCAATAGGATTACGCTGAGGCCCAAGACAGGCGTCTGTGCCGGGATCAGCCTCCCCCAGACCCTGGGGACCCTGGAGGTGCGCCGCAGTTGTGGGCGTGAGGCCATCGTACCCTCGGGGCTCCCCGTGCTGGCCCTGGCCTGTCTGTGCCCGTCAGGGGTCCGCTCGAGGTCGTGAGGCGTTCCGCCCGGCCTCCGGACCCAATCCACCTCGCAGGACAGCTCCCTCGGTGCCATTGCTTAGGAGACCGTTGCCCCTTGTGTCTTTCAGCGGGCCTCGGGGGCCGGAACTTGGTGCGGCGTGACCCAAGAGAGGTGAGTGGAAGACTCTGGGCCTGCAGGGAGATGCCAGGCGCCATGGGCATTGTCCGCGGAGCCCGGATCCCTGCACGGGCCCCGGCTCCAGCACTGTGCTAGGGATGGGGGCTGTGGTGGCCCACACAGCGTGGACCTGCCCATGCACAGCCGCCCTTCAGCAATCCCACGTGCAGGGAATGGGAAAGTTGGGCCAGGTCACTGGCAACGACTGGGGGCTGGGGGCATGCCGCCGTCGTCCCACATGGACCTGAGGCCTCCTTGTACGTCCAGCTGTGTCCTGTGCGCCCGAGAAGAGAGCGCACGTGAGTCCCTTGGTGTCAGGGCCCTCTGTCCCCTTCAGCGAGTGGTTGTCGCTCGAGTCACCCCAGCCGATGGTTCTGGAGAGGGCTGGAGAGGGCAGAGCTCATGAAGAATGCAGCAGACGCCCAAGTGTAAGCAGGGCACGGGAGGCTGCTGAAGTACAGCCCTCGAATGTTTCCTCGGATTTCCCGAGTCAGCAAGGTTTCCCTGGCCCAGGGGAAGAGTGGCGAGCCCCGGGCCACAGCAGGCCATGGGGCTGAGCCGGTCCTCTGAGGCCCCCAGAGGAAGCGCCGCCACAAGGGGAGAGTCAGGACCCTCCTGCAGGGCGGGCCGCGGTCTCCCGCCTTGCGCTGCTTGGTGGGAGACGGTGAGACGCGATTCCCTTTTTCGCCCTGGGCGATCAGGGCCTGGGGGCCACCGCTGGCTGCGAGTGCCAGGGCCCGGGTCCCTAGACCACCGCGGTCCCCATGTGTGGGAAGGCGTCCTTCGGGCCCTCACATCCGGGTGCGCCACGCTTTGCTTGGGGCCCCGGCAGACATCGGGGGAGCACTGGAAATCCCTGTGCTCCAGGCCAGGCTCTGGGGCCTTTCTCAGCAAGGGGAGGCTCCCGCGGGGGCCCGGATCTCCGTGGATTTGGGAAGGCCAGGGATGGGCAGCGGGTCCCTTGTGTCCTGCCCCTTGCCCGCGGACCCGAGCCCTGGGTGGGTCAGCCGCCCGCCTGGACAGCACCGGCCAGGGCTTCGGGCTGGAGAGTTCTTGGTGGCATGGCACGGGCCAGCGAGCACGCCGTTCCGACGGCCGGCCTCCCCCTCCCTCCTTAGGCCCCCATCCCCAAGCGAGGATCTGGCCCTGACCACCAGGTCTTGCATCGCCCAGCCCCGCCGCCAGGTCCCATGCCTCAGGAAGCCGGGGTATGGCGCTGTCCTGAGAGCAGCCTCGGTAAGCAGCTTCTGGGTGGTAGGGGACCTCCCGCGTCGCCTCGGGCGTGCTTGGGTCAATGATGAGAACTCATATGGTCTCGAAGAGCGATGAGGACCTAAAAATCACGCTCAATAGGATTACGCTGAGGCCCAAGGCAGGGGACCGTGCCGGGGTCAGCCTCCCCCAGAGCGTCGGGGCAGTGAGGGTGCGCTGCAGGTGGCCGCGGGAGGAGAACCACCTCTCGAGGCTCTCTGCTGTGGCCCCCGGACGTCGGTGCACCTGCGGGTGCCGACGGGGTGTTCTGGCGTTCCAGCTGGTCTACCGACCCAGGCCTCTTCCCCGGACAGCTGCCCGAGAGCCAGGGCTTAGCCACCCTTGTGTCCTTGTGTCTTTCAGCGGGCCTGGCTGGCAAGGTTCTTGGCGCGTCTCCCACCAGGAGAGGTGAGCGGAAGCCTCTGGGCTCCGAGGGAGGCCCCAGACCCCTTGGCCTGGCATCGG
Organism: Meles meles; assembly: GCF_922984935.1. Taxonomy (NCBI): domain Eukaryota; kingdom Metazoa; phylum Chordata; class Mammalia; order Carnivora; family Mustelidae; genus Meles; species Meles meles. The sequence goes on from NC_060071.1 coordinate 24,500,793, forward strand.
GAAGCGGGGACCCCAGCAGGGACTCCGCAGCTGGGCCTGGGCTGGGGATGCGGGTCCTCATTGTCCGGACGGCACCGAAGTCCCCGTGAGCGTGTGCCCCTGAGCCATCCCAGGGGCAGGGATCGCGAAACGTGGGCCGGGGGGCTGACAAGGCCTGGAAAGCGCGGGCTGGCCGCCCAAGGCCCAGGTGCACCCGAGGCCTCCTGATCAATTGCGGCGTGTCCGGGGGGCCCAGAAAGGGAGTGGACGTGAGACCCGTGGTCTCGGAGGCCACTGTGCCCTTCAGCAACACCTTGTTGCTCAAGGCCCGGCCCATGGCAGGTTTCTGCGGGCTGCACTGGCCCGAGCTCCTGTCCCGTCCTGCAGACGACCAAGGCGTTTGGGGCCCCGGGAGGCCACTTCCGAAGAGCCCACGAGGATTCGTTGAGCTGGCCAGACGGCACGGTTCCACTGGGGCGGGGGGGCAGAAACTGCACGTCCCAGGCCACAGGAGCCGTTGGGGCTCAGCCTCTCACCTGAGACTCTCAAGCACCCGGGATAGGGTCGTGGTGAAGCGGCACTGCACGGGCCGAGTCAGGTCCCTCGTCCAGAGCGGCCAGCGGGCGGTGTGCCTTGCTGCCGTGGTGGAGAGTGACCTGGCTTTCCCCGCTCGGCCGTGGGGGAGCCCTGGGCCCCGGCAACCTTTGGCTTCCCGGGCAGGGGCTCAGGTCCTTGGCTCCCAGGTGGCTCCAGGAGAGGGTGGGCGGCGTCCTGGCCAAACCTCCCGGGCCGCCGCTCTTGGCTCGCCACTCCGGGAGACAGCGGGGACCCGGCCAAAGCCCTGTGGTCCATGCCATGGTCAGGGGCCGTTCTCCAGAAGGCTGGGCTCCCACAGGGACCACGGTCTCCATTGCTTTGGGATGCCCCGGAAAGGGCAGCCGGGCCCTTGGGCCCGGCTCCTTCCTGGCGGACACCTGCCATGCTTGGCTCCGAACTCTGCCGGGCCCCCAGTGGCCAGGACTCCGGGAAAGGGGGCCCTGGGCCGCACGGCAGGCGCTTCAGACCAGGACGTTTGGACAGCTGGTCTCTCCGTCTCTCCTTAGAAACCCATCCACAATCGAGAAGCTCGCCCAGATGAGCACGTCTTGCTTGGCCCCGCCCTGCCCAGAGGTCTCACGTCTCAGGACCCGGGGGCATGGACGCGGTGCGGAATGCAGCCCCGGTAAGCAGCTTCGGGGTGCCCCGAGGCCGCACGCATCGCCACCAGCTTGCTTGGGTCAGTGATGAGAACTCAAGTGGTCTCGAAGAGCGATGATGACCTAAAAATCATGCTCAATAGGATTACGCTGAGGCCCAAGACAGGCGTCTGTGCCGGGATCAGCCTCCCCCAGACCCTGGGGACCCTGGAGGTGCGCCGCAGTTGTGGGCGTGAGGCCATCGTACCCTCGGGGCTCCCCGTGCTGGCCCTGGCCTGTCTGTGCCCGTCAGGGGTCCGCTCGAGGTCGTGAGGCGTTCCGCCCGGCCTCCGGACCCAATCCACCTCGCAGGACAGCTCCCTCGGTGCCATTGCTTAGGAGACCGTTGCCCCTTGTGTCTTTCAGCGGGCCTCGGGGGCCGGAACTTGGTGCGGCGTGACCCAAGAGAGGTGAGTGGAAGACTCTGGGCCTGCAGGGAGATGCCAGGCGCCATGGGCATTGTCCGCGGAGCCCGGATCCCCGCACGGGCCCCGGCTCCAGCACTGTGCTAGGGATGGGGGCTGTGGTGGCCCACACAGCGTGGACCTGCCCATGCACAGCCGCCCTTCAGCAATCCCACGTGCAGGGAATGGGAAAGTTGGGCCAGGTCACTGGCAACGACTGGGGGCTGGGGGCATGCCGCCGTCGTCCCACATGGACCTGAGGCCTCCTTGTACGTCCAGCTGTGTCCTGTGCGCCCGAGAAGAGAGCGCACGTGAGTCCCTTGGTGTCAGGGCCCTCTGTCCCCTTCAGCGAGTGGTTGTCGCTCGAGTCACCCCAGCCGATGGTTCTGGAGAGGGCTGGAGAGGGCAGAGCTCATGAAGAATGCAGCAGACGCCCAAGTGTAAGCAGGGCACGGGAGGCTGCTGAAGTACAGCCCTCGAATGTTTCCTCGGATTTCCCGAGTCAGCAAGGTTTCCCTGGCCCAGGGGAAGAGTGGCGAGCCCCGGGCCACAGCAGGCCATGGGGCTGAGCCGGTCCTCTGAGGCCCCCAGAGGAAGCGCCGCCACAAGGGGAGAGTCAGGACCCTCCTGCAGGGCGGGCCGCGGTCTCCCGCCTTGCGCTGCTTGGTGGGAGACGGTGAGACGCGATTCCCTTTTTCGCCCTGGGCGATCAGGGCCTGGGGGCCACCGCTGGCTGCGAGTGCCAGGGCCCGGGTCCCTAGACCACCGCGGTCCCCATGTGTGGGAAGGCGTCCTTCGGGCCCTCACATCCGGGTGCGCCACGCTTTGCTTGGGGCCCCGGCAGACATCGGGGGAGCACTGGAAATCCCTGTGCTCCAGGCCAGGCTCTGGGGCCTTTCCTAGCAAGGGGAGGCTCCCACGGGGGCCCGGATCTCCGTGGATTTGGGAAGGCCAGGGATGGGCAGCGGGTCCCTTGTGTCCTGCCCCTTGCCCGCGGACCCGAGCCCTGGGTGGGTCAGCCGCCCGCCTGGACAGCACCGGCCAGGGCTTCGGGCTGGAGAGTTCTTGGCGGCATGGCACGGGCCAGCGAGCACGCCGTTCCGACGGCCGGCCTCCCCCTCCCTCCTTAGGCCCCCATCCCCAAGCGAGGATCTGGCCCTGACCACCAAGTCTTGCATCGCCCAGCCCCGCCGCCAGGTCCCATGCCTCAGGAAGCCGGGGTATGGCGCTGTCCTGAGAGCAGCCTCGGTAAGCAGCTTCTGGGTGGTAGGGGACCTCCCGCGTCGCCTCGGGCGTGCTTGGGTCAATGATGAGAACTCATATGGTCTCGAAGAGCGATGAGGACCTAAAAATCACGCTCAATAGGATTACGCTGAGGCCCAAGGCAGGGGACCGTGCCGGGGTCAGCCTCCCCCAGAGCGTCGGGGCAGTGAGGGTGCGCTGCAGGTGGCCGCGGGAGGAGAACCACCTCTCGAGGCTCTCTGCTGTGGCCCCCGGACGTCGGTGCACCTGCGGGTGCCGACGGGGTGTTCTGGCGTTCCAGCTGGTCTACCGACCCAGGCCTCTTCCCCGGACAGCTGCCCGAGAGCCACGGCTTAGCCACCCTTGTGTCCTTGTATCTTTCAGCGGGCCTGGCTGTCAAGGTTCTTGGCGCGTCTCCCACCAGGAGAGGTGAGCGGAAGCCTCTGGGCTCCGAGGGAGGCCCCAGACCCCTTGGCCTGGCATCGGGAAGCGGGGACCCCAGCAGGGACTCCGCAGCTGGGCCTGGGCTGGGGATGCGGGTCCTCATTGTCCGGACGGCACCGAAGTCCCCGTGAGCGTGTGCCCCTGAGCCATCCCAGGGGCAGGGATCGCGAAACGTGGGCCGGGGGGCTGACAAGGCCTGGAAAGCGCGGGCTGGCCGCCCAAGGCCCAGGTGCACCCGAGGCCTCCTGATCAATTGCGGCGTGTCCGGGGGGCCCAGAAAGGGAGTGGACGTGAGACCCGTGGTCTCGGAGGCCACTGTGCCCTTCAGCAACACCTTGTTGCTCAAGGCCCGGCCCATGGCAGGTTTCTGCGGGCTGCACTGGCCCGAGCTCCTGTCCCGTCCTGCAGACGACCAAGGCGTTTGGGGCCCCGGGAGGCCACTTCCGAAGAGCCCACGAGGATTCGTTGAGCTGGCCAGACGGCACGGTTCCACTGGGGCGGGGGGGCAGAAACTGCACGTCCCAGGCCACAGGAGCCGTTGGGGCTCAGCCTCTCACCTGAGACTCTCAAGCACCCGGGATAGGGTCGTGGTGAAGCGGCACTGCACGGGCCGAGTCAGGTCCCTCGTCCAGAGCGGCCAGCGGGCGGTGTGCCTTGCTGCCGTGGTGGAGAGTGACCTGGCTTTCCCCGCTCGGCCGTGGGGGAGCCCTGGGCCCCGGCAACCTTTGGCTTCCCGGGCAGGGGCTCAGGTCCTTGGCTCCCAGGTGGCTCCAGGAGAGGGTGGGCGGCGTCCTGGCCAAACCTCCCGGGCCGCCGCTCTTGGCTCGCCACTCCGGGAGACAGCGGGGACCCGGCCAAAGCCCTGTGGTCCATGCCATGGTCAGGGGCCGTTCTCCAGAAGGCTGGGCTCCCACAGGGACCACGGTCTCCATTGCTTTGGGATGCCCCGGAAAGGGCAGCCGGGCCCTTGGGCCCGGCTCCTTCCTGGCGGACACCTGCCATGCTTGGCTCCGAACTCTGCCGGGCCCCCAGTGGCCAGGACTCCGGGAAAGGGGGCCCTGGGCCGCACGGCAGGCGCTTCAGACCAGGACGTTTGGACAGCTGGTCTCTCCGTCTCTCCTTAGAATCCCATCCACAATCGAGAAGCTCGCCCAGATGAGCACGTCTTGCTTGGCCCCGCCCTGCCCAGAGGTCTCACGTCTCAGGACCCGGGGGCATGGACGCGGTGCGGAATGCAGCCCCGGTAAGCAGCTTCGGGGTGCCCCGAGGCCGCACGCATCGCCACCAGCTTGCTTGGGTCAGTGATGAGAACTCAAGTGGTCTCGAAGAGCGATGATGACCTAAAAATCATGCTCAATAGGATTACGCTGAGGCCCAAGACAGGCGTCTGTGCCGGGATCAGCCTCCCCCAGACCCTGGGGACCCTGGAGGTGCGCCGCAGTTGTGGGCGTGAGGCCATCGTACCCTCGGGGCTCCCCGTGCTGGCCCTGGCCTGTCTGTGCCCGTCAGGGGTCCGCTCGAGGTCGTGAGGCGTTCCGCCCGGCCTCCGGACCCAATCCACCTCGCAGGACAGCTCCCTCGGTGCCATTGCTTAGGAGACCGTTGCCCCTTGTGTCTTTCAGCGGGCCTCGGGGGCCGGAACTTGGTGCGGCGTGACCCAAGAGAGGTGAGTGGAAGACTCTGGGCCTGCAGGGAGATGCCAGGCGCCATGGGCATTGTCCGCGGAGCCCGGATCCCCGCACGGGCCCCGGCTCCAGCACTGTGCTAGGGATGGGGGCTGTGGTGGCCCACACAGCGTGGACCTGCCCATGCACAGCCGCCCTTCAGCAATCCCACGTGCAGGGAATGGGAAAGTTGGGCCAGGTCACTGGCAACGACTGGGGGCTGGGGGCATGCCGCCGTCGTCCCACATGGACCTGAGGCCTCCTTGTACGTCCAGCTGTGTCCTGTGCGCCCGAGAAGAGAGCGGACGTGAGTCCCTTGGTGTCAGGGCCCTCTGTCCCCTTCAGCGAGTGGTTGTCGCTCGAGTCACCCCAGCCGATGGTTCTGGAGAGGGCTGGAGAGGGCAGAGCTCATGAAGAATGCAGCAGACGCCCAAGTGTAAGCAGGGCACGGGAGGCTGCTGAAGTACAGCCCTCGAATGTTTCCTCGGATTTCCCGAGTCAGCAAGGTTTCCCTGGCCCAGGGGAAGAGTGGCGAGCCCCGGGCCACAGCAGGCCGTGGGGCTGAGCCGGTCCTCTGAGGCCCCCAGAGGAAGCGCCGCCACAAGGGGAGAGTCAGGACCCTCCTGCAGGGCGGGCCGCGGTCTCCTGCCTTGCGCTGCTTGGTGGGAGACGGTGAGACGCGATTCCCTTTTTCGCCCTGGGCGATCAGGGCCTGGGGGCCACCGCTGGCTGCGAGTGCCAGGGCCCGGGTCCCTAGACCACCGCGGTCCCCATGTGTGGGAAGGCGTCCTTCGGGCCCTCACAATCGGGTGCGCCACGCTTTGCTTGGGGCCCCGGCAGACATCGGGGGAGCACTGGAAATCCCTGTGCTCCAGGCCATGCTCTGGGGCCTTTCCTAGCAAGGGGAGGCTCCCACGGGGGCCCGGATCTCCGTGGATTTGGGAAGGCCAGGGATGGGCAGCGGGTCCCTTGTGTCCTGCCCCTTGCCCGCGGACCCGAGCCATGGGTGGGTCAGCCGCCCGCCTGGACAGCACCGGCCAGGGCTTCGGGCTGGAGAGTTCTTGGCGGCATGGCACGGGCCAGCGAGCACGCCGTTCCGACGGCCGGCCTCCCCCTCCCTCCTTAGGCCCCCATCCCCAAGCGAGGATCTGGCCCTGACCACCAAGTCTTGCATCGCCCAGCCCCGCCGCCAGGTCCCATGCCTCAGGAAGCCGGGGTATGGCGCTGTCCTGAGAGCAGCCTCGGTAAGCAGCTTCTGGGTGGTAGGGGACCTCCCGCGTCGCCTCGGGCGTGCTTGGGTCAATGATGAGAACTCATATGGTCTCGAAGAGCGATGAGGACCTAAAAATCACGCTCAATAGGATTACGCTGAGGCCCAAGGCAGGGGACCGTGCCGGGGTCAGCCTCCCCCAGAGCGTCGGGGCAGTGAGGGTGCGCTGCAGGTGGCCGCGGGAGGAGAACCACCTCTCGAGGCTCTCTGCTGTGGCCCCCGGACGTCGGTGCACCTGCGGGTGCCGACGGGGTGTTCTGGCGTTCCAGCTGGTCTACCGACCCAGGCCTCTTCCCCGGACAGCTGCCCGAGAGCCAGGGCTTAGCCACCCTTGTGTCCTTGTGTCTTTCAGCGGGCCTGGCTGGCAAGGTTCTTGGCGCGTCTCCCACCAGGAGAGGTGAGCGGAAGCCTCTGGGCTCCGAGGGAGGCCCCAGACCCCTTGGCCTGGCATCGGGAAGCGGGGACCCCAGCAGGGACTCCGCAGCTGGGCCTGGGCTGGGGATGCGGGTCCTCATTGTCCGGACGGCACCGAAGTCCCCGTGAGCGTGTGCCCCTGAGCCATCCCAGGGGCAGGGATCGCGAAACGTGGGCCGGGGGGCTGACAAGGCCTGGAAAGCGCGGGCTGGCCGCCCAAGGCCCAGGTGCACCCGAGGCCTCCTGATCAATTGCGGCGTGTCCGGGGGGCCCAGAAAGGGAGTGGACGTGAGACCCGTGGTCTCGGAGGCCACTGTGCCCTTCAGCAACACCTTGTTGCTCAAGGCCCGGCCCATGGCAGGTTTCTGCGGGCTGCACTGGCCCGAGCTCCTGTCCCGTCCTGCAGACGACCAAGGCGTTTGGGGCCCCGGGAGGCCACTTCCGAAGAGCCCACGAGGATTCGTTGAGCTGGCCAGACGGCACGGTTCCACTGGGGCGGGGGGGCAGAAACTGCACGTCCCAGGCCACAGGAGCCGTTGGGGCTCAGCCTCTCACCTGAGACTCTCAAGCACCCGGGATAGGGTCGTGGTGAAGCGGCACTGCACGGGCCGAGTCAGGTCCCTCGTCCAGAGCGGCCAGCGGGCGGTGTGCCTTGCTGCCGTGGTGGAGAGTGACCTGGCTTTCCCCGCTCGGCCGTGGGGGAGCCCTGGGCCCCGGCAACCTTTGGCTTCCCGGGCAGGGGCTCAGGTCCTTGGCTCCCAGGTGGCTCCAGGAGAGGGTGGGCGGCGTCCTGGCCAAACCTCCCGGGCCGCCGCTCTTGGCTCGCCACTCCGGGAGACAGCGGGGACCCGGCCAAAGCCCTGTGGTCCATGCCATGGTCAGGGGCCGTTCTCCAGAAGGCTGGGCTCCCACAGGGACCACGGTCTCCATTGCTTTGGGATGCCCCGGAAAGGGCAGCCGGGCCCTTGGGCCCGGCTCCTTCCTGGCGGACACCTGCCATGCTTGGCTCCGAACTCTGCCGGGCCCCCAGTGGCCAGGACTCCGGGAAAGGGGGCCCTGGGCCGCACGGCAGGCGCTTCAGACCAGGACGTTTGGACAGCTGGTCTCTCCGTCTCTCCTTAGAAACCCATCCACAATCGAGAAGCTCGCCCAGATGAGCACGTCTTGCTTGGCCCCGCCCTGCCCAGAGGTCTCACGTCTCAGGACCCGGGGGCATGGACGCGGTGCGGAATGCAGCCCCGGTAAGCAGCTTCGGGGTGCCCCGAGGCCGCACGCATCGCCACCAGCTTGCTTGGGTCAGTGATGAGAACTCAAGTGGTCTCGAAGAGCGATGATGACCTAAAAATCATGCTCAATAGGATTACGCTGAGGCCCAAGACAGGCGTCTGTGCCGGGATCAGCCTCCCCCAGACCCTGGGGACCCTGGAGGTGCGCCGCAGTTGTGGGCGTGAGGCCATCGTACCCTCGGGGCTCCCCGTGCTGGCCCTGGCCTGTCTGTGCCCGTCAGGGGTCCGCTCGAGGTCGTGAGGCGTTCCGCCCGGCCTCCGGACCCAATCCACCTCGCAGGACAGCTCCCTCGGTGCCATTGCTTAGGAGACCGTTGCCCCTTGTGTCTTTCAGCGGGCCTCGGGGGCCGGAACTTGGTGCGGCGTGACCCAAGAGAGGTGAGTGGAAGACTCTGGGCCTGCAGGGAGATGCCAGGCGCCATGGGCATTGTCCGCGGAGCCCGGATCCCCGCACGGGCCCCTGCTCCAGCACTGTGCTAGGGATGGGGGCTGTGGTGGCCCACACAGCGTGGACCTGCCCATGCACAGCCGCCCTTCAGCAATCCCACGTGCAGGGAATGGGAAAGTTGGGCCAGGTCACTGGCAACGACTGGGGGCTGGGGGCATGCCGCCGTCGTCCCACATGGACCTGAGGCCTCCTTGTACGTCCAGCTGTGTCCTGTGCGCCCGAGAAGAGAGCGGACGTGAGTCCCTTGGTGTCAGGGCCCTCTGTCCCCTTCAGCGAGTGGTTGTCGCTCGAGTCACCCCAGCCGATGGTTCTGGAGAGGGCTGGAGAGGGCAGAGCTCATGAAGAATGCAGCAGACGCCCAAGTGTAAGCAGGGCACGGGAGGCTGCTGAAGTACAGCCCTCGAATGTTTCCTCGGATTTCCCGAGTCAGCAAGGTTTCCCTGGCCCAGGGGAAGAGTGGCGAGCCCCGGGCCACAGCAGGCCGTGGGGCTGAGCCGGTCCTCTGAGGCCCCCAGAGGAAGCGCCGCCACAAGGGGAGAGTCAGGACCCTCCTGCAGGGCGGGCCGCGGTCTCCCGCCTTGCGCTGCTTGGTGGGAGACGGTGAGACGCGATTCCCTTTTTCGCCCTGGGCGATCAGGGCCTGGGGGCCACCGCTGGCTGCGAGTGCCAGGGCCCGGGTCCCTAGACCACCGCGGTCCCCATGTGTGGGAAGGCGTCCTTCGGGCCCTCACATCCGGGTGCGCCACGCTTTGCTTGGGGCCCCGGCAGACATCGGGGGAGCACTGGAAATCCCTGTGCTCCAGGCCATGCTCTGGGGCCTTTCTCAGCAAGGGGAGGCTCCCACGGGGGCCCGGATCTCCGTGGATTTGGGAAGGCCAGGGATGGGCAGCGGGTCCCTTGTGTCCTGCCCCTTGCCCGCGGACCCGAGCCCTGGGTGGGTCAGCCGCCCGCCTGGACAGCACCGGCCAGGGCTTCGGGCTGGAGAGTTCTTGGCGGCATGGCACGGGCCAGCGAGCACGCCGTTCCGACGGCCGGCCTCCCCCTCCCTCCTTAGGCCCCCATCCCCAAGCGAGGATCTGGCCCTGACCACCAAGTCTTGCATCGCCCAGCCCCGCCGCCAGGTCCCATGCCTCAGGAAGCCGGGGTATGGCGCTGTCCTGAGAGCAGCCTCGGTAAGCAGCTTCTGGGTGGTAGGGGACCTCCCGCGTCGCCTCGGGCGTGCTTGGGTCAATGATGAGAACTCATATGGTCTCGAAGAGCGATGAGGACCTAAAAATCACGCTCAATAGGATTACGCTGAGGCCCAAGGCAGGGGACCGTGCCGGGGTCAGCCTCCCCCAGAGCGTCGGGGCAGTGAGGGTGCGCTGCAGGTGGCCGCGGGAGGAGAACCACCTCTCGAGGCTCTCTGCTGTGGCCCCCGGACGTCGGTGCACCTGCGGGTGCCGACGGGGTGTTCTGGCGTTCCAGCTGGTCTACCGACCCAGGCCTCTTCCCCGGACAGCTGCCCGAGAGCCAGGGCTTAGCCACCCTTGTGTCCTTGTGTCTTTCAGCGGGCCTGGCTGGCAAGGTTCTTGGCGCGTCTCCCACCAGGAGAGGTGAGCGGAAGCCTCTGGGCTCCGAGGGAGGCCCCAGACCCCTTGGCCTGGCATCGGGAAGCGGGGACCCCAGCAGGGACTCCGCAGCTGGGCCTGGGCTGGGGATGCGGGTCCTCATTGTCCGGACGGCACCGAAGTCCCCGTGAGCGTGTGCCCCTGAGCCATCCCAGGGGCAGGGATCGCGAAACGTGGGCCGGGGGGCTGACAAGGCCTGGAAAGCGCGGGCTGGCCGCCCAAGGCCCAGGTGCACCCGAGGCCTCCTGATCAATTGCGGCGTGTCCGGGGGGCCCAGAAAGGGAGTGGACGTGAGACCCGTGGTCTCGGAGGCCACTGTGCCCTTCAGCAACACCTTGTTGCTCAAGGCCCGGCCCATGGCAGGTTTCTGCGGGCTGCACTGGCCCGAGCTCCTGTCCCGTCCTGCAGACGACCAAGGCGTTTGGGGCCCCGGGAGGCCACTTCCGAAGAGCCCACGAGGATTCGTTGAGCTGGCCAGACGGCACGGTTCCACTGGGGCGGGGGGGCAGAAACTGCACGTCCCAGGCCACAGGAGCCGTTGGGGCTCAGCCTCTCACCTGAGACTCTCAAGCACCCGGGATAGGGTCGTGGTGAAGCGGCACTGCACGGGCCGAGTCAGGTCCCTCGTCCAGAGCGGCCAGCGGGCGGTGTGCCTTGCTGCCGTGGTGGAGAGTGACCTGGCTTTCCCCGCTCGGCCGTGGGGGAGCCCTGGGCCCCGGCAACCTTTGGCTTCCCGGGCAGGGGCTCAGGTCCTTGGCTCCCAGGTGGCTCCAGGAGAGGGTGGGCGGCGTCCTGGCCAAACCTCCCGGGCCGCCGCTCTTGGCTCGCCACTCCGGGAGACAGCGGGGACCCGGCCAAAGCCCTGTGGTCCATGCCATGGTCAGGGGCCGTTCTCCAGAAGGCTGGGCTCCCACAGGGACCACGGTCTCCATTGCTTTGGGATGCCCCGGAAAGGGCAGCCGGGCCCTTGGGCCCGGCTCCTTCCTGGCGGACACCTGCCATGCTTGGCTCCGAACTCTGCCGGGCCCCCAGTGGCCAGGACTCCGGGAAAGGGGGCCCTGGGCCGCACGGCAGGCGCTTCAGACCAGGACGTTTGGACAGCTGGTCTCTCCGTCTCTCCTTAGAAACCCATCCACAATCGAGAAGCTCGCCCAGATGAGCACGTCTTGCTTGGCCCCGCCCTGCCCAGAGGTCTCACGTCTCAGGACCCGGGGGCATGGACGCGGTGCGGAATGCAGCCCCGGTAAGCAGCTTCGGGGTGCCCCGAGGCCGCACGCATCGCCACCAGCTTGCTTGGGTCAGTGATGAGAACTCAAGTGGTCTCGAAGAGCGATGATGACCTAAAAATCATGCTCAATAGGATTACGCTGAGGCCCAAGACAGGCGTCTGTGCCGGGATCAGCCTCCCCCAGACCCTGGGGACCCTGGAGGTGCGCCGCAGTTGTGGGCGTGAGGCCATCGTACCCTCGGGGCTCCCCGTGCTGGCCCTGGCCTGTCTGTGCCCGTCAGGGGTCCGCTCGAGGTCGTGAGGCGTTCCGCCCGGCCTCCGGACCCAATCCACCTCGCAGGACAGCTCCCTCGGTGCCATTGCTTAGGAGACCGTTGCCCCTTGTGTCTTTCAGCGGGCCTCGGGGGCCGGAACTTGGTGCGGCGTGACCCAAGAGAGGTGAGTGGAAGACTCTGGGCCTGCAGGGAGATGCCAGGCGCCATGGGCATTGTCCGCGGAGCCCGGATCCCCGCACGGGCCCCTGCTCCAGCACTGTGCTAGGGATGGGGGCTGTGGTGGCCCACACAGCGTGGACCTGCCCATGCACAGCCGCCCTTCAGCAATCCCACGTGCAGGGAATGGGAAAGTTGGGCCAGGTCACTGGCAACGACTGGGGGCTGGGGGCATGCCGCCGTCGTCCCACATGGACCTGAGGCCTCCTTGTACGTCCAGCTGTGTCCTGTGCGCCCGAGAAGAGAGCGGACGTGAGTCCCTTGGTGTCAGGGCCCTCTGTCCCCTTCAGCGAGTGGTTGTCGCTCGAGTCACCCCAGCCGATGGTTCTGGAGAGGGCTGGAGAGGGCAGAGCTCATGAAGAATGCAGCAGACGCCCAAGTGTAAGCAGGGCACGGGAGGCTGCTGAAGTACAGCCCTCGAATGTTTCCTCGGATTTCCCGAGTCAGCAAGGTTTCCCTGGCCCAGGGGAAGAGTGGCGAGCCCCGGGCCACAGCAGGCCGTGGGGCTGAGCCGGTCCTCTGAGGCCCCCAGAGGAAGCGCCGCCACAAGGGGAGAGTCAGGACCCTCCTGCAGGGCGGGCCGCGGTCTCCCGCCTTGCGCTGCTTGGTGGGAGACGGTGAGACGCGATTCCCTTTTTCGCCCTGGGCGATCAGGGCCTGGGGGCCACCGCTGGCTGCGAGTGCCAGGGCCCGGGTCCCTAGACCACCGCGGTCCCCATGTGTGGGAAGGCGTCCTTCGGGCCCTCACATCCGGGTGCGCCACGCTTTGCTTGGGGCCCCGGCAGACATCGGGGGAGCACTGGAAATCCCTGTGCTCCAGGCCATGCTCTGGGGCCTTTCTCAGCAAGGGGAGGCTCCCACGGGGGCCCGGATCTCCGTGGATTTGGGAAGGCCAGGGATGGGCAGCGGGTCCCTTGTGTCCTGCCCCTTGCCCGCGGACCCGAGCCCTGGGTGGGTCAGCCGCCCGCCTGGACAGCACCGGCCAGGGCTTCGGGCTGGAGAGTTCTTGGCGGCATGGCACGGGCCAGCGAGCACGCCGTTCCGACGGCCGGCCTCCCCCTCCCTCCTTAGGCCCCCATCCCCAAGCGAGGATCTGGCCCTGACCACCAAGTCTTGCATCGCCCAGCCCCGCCGCCAGGTCCCATGCCTCAGGAAGCCGGGGTATGGCGCTGTCCTGAGAGCAGCCTCGGTAAGCAGCTTCTGGGTGGTAGGGGACCTCCCGCGTCGCCTCGGGCGTGCTTGGGTCAATGATGAGAACTCATATGGTCTCGAAGAGCGATGAGGACCTAAAAATCACGCTCAATAGGATTACGCTGAGGCCCAAGGCAGGGGACCGTGCCGGGGTCAGCCTCCCCCAGAGCGTCGGGGCAGTGAGGGTGCGCTGCAGGTGGCCGCGGGAGGAGAACCACCTCTCGAGGCTCTCTGCTGTGGCCCCCGGACGTCGGTGCACCTGCGGGTGCCGACGGGGTGTTCTGGCGTTCCAGCTGGTCTACCGACCCAGGCCTCTTCCCCGGACAGCTGCCCGAGAGCCAGGGCTTAGCCACCCTTGTGTCCTTGTGTCTTTCAGCGGGCCTGGCTGGCAAGGTTCTTGGCGCGTCTCCCACCAGGAGAGGTGAGCGGAAGCCTCTGGGCTCCGAGGGAGGCCCCAGACCCCTTGGCCTGGCATCGGGAAGCGGGGACCCCAGCAGGGACTCCGCAGCTGGGCCTGGGCTGGGGATGCGGGTCCTCATTGTCCGGACGGCACCGAAGTCCCCGTGAGCGTGTGCCCCTGAGCCATCCCAGGGGCAGGGATCGCGAAACGTGGGCCGGGGGGCTGACAAGGCCTGGAAAGCGCGGGCTGGCCGCCCAAGGCCCAGGTGCACCCGAGGCCTCCTGATCAATTGCGGCGTGTCCGGGGGGCCCAGAAAGGGAGTGGACGTGAGACCCGTGGTCTCGGAGGCCACTGTGCCCTTGAGCAACACCTTGTTGCTCAAGGCCCGGCCCATGGCAGGTTTCTGCGGGCTGCACTGGCCCGAGCTCCTGTCCCGTCCTGCAGACGACCAAGGCGTTTGGGGCCCCGGGAGGCCACTTCCGAAGAGCCCACGAGGATTCGTTGAGCTGGCCAGACGGCACGGTTCCACTGGGGCGGGGGGGCAGAAACTGCACGTCCCAGGCCACAGGAGCCGTTGGGGCTCAGCCTCTCACCTGAGACTCTCAAGCACCCGGGATAGGGTCGTGGTGAAGCGGCACTGCACGGGCCGAGTCAGGTCCCTCGTCCAGAGCGGCCAGCGGGCGGTGTGCCTTGCTGCCGTGGTGGAGAGTGACCTGGCTTTCCCCGCTCGGCCGTGGGGGAGCCCTGGGCCCCGGCAACCTTTGGCTTCCCGGGCAGGGGCTCAGGTCCTTGGCTCCCAGGTGGCTCCAGGAGAGGGTGGGCGGCGTCCTGGCCAAACCTCCCGGGCCGCCGCTCTTGGCTCGCCACTCCGGGAGACAGCGGGGACCCGGCCAAAGCCCTGTGGTCCATGCCATGGTCAGGGGCCGTTCTCCAGAAGGCTGGGCTCCCACAGGGACCACGGTCTCCATTGCTTTGGGATGCCCCGGAAAGGGCAGCCGGGCCCTTGGGCCCGGCTCCTTCCTGGCGGACACCTGCCATGCTTGGCTCCGAACTCTGCCGGGCCCCCAGTGGCCAGGACTCCGGGAAAGGGGGCCCTGGGCCGCACGGCAGGCGCTTCAGACCAGGACGTTTGGACAGCTGGTCTCTCCGTCTCTCCTTAGAAACCCATCCACAATCGAGAAGCTCGCCCAGATGAGCACGTCTTGCTTGGCCCCGCCCTGCCCAGAGGTCTCACGTCTCAGGACCCGGGGGCATGGACGCGGTGCGGAATGCAGCCCCGGTAAGCAGCTTCGGGGTGCCCCGAGGCCGCACGCATCGCCACCAGCTTGCTTGGGTCAGTGATGAGAACTCAAGTGGTCTCGAAGAGCGATGATGACCTAAAAATCATGCTCAATAGGATTACGCTGAGGCCCAAGACAGGCGTCTGTGCCGGGATCAGCCTCCCCCAGACCCTGGGGACCCTGGAGGTGCGCCGCAGTTGTGGGCGTGAGGCCATCGTACCCTCGGGGCTCCCCGTGCTGGCCCTGGCCTGTCTGTGCCCGTCAGGGGTCCGCTCGAGGTCGTGAGGCGTTCCGCCCGGCCTCCGGACCCAATCCACCTCGCAGGACAGCTCCCTCGGTGCCATTGCTTAGGAGACCGTTGCCCCTTGTGTCTTTCAGCGGGCCTCGGGGGCCGGAACTTGGTGCGGCGTGACCCAAGAGAGGTGAGTGGAAGACTCTGGGCCTGCAGGGAGATGCCAGGCGCCATGGGCATTGTCCGCGGAGCCCGGATCCCCGCACGGGCCCCGGCTCCAGCACTGTGCTAGGGATGGGGGCTGTGGTGGCCCACACAGCGTGGACCTGCCCATGCACAGCCGCCCTTCAGCAATCCCACGTGCAGGGAATGGGAAAGTTGGGCCAGGTCACTGGCAACGACTGGGGGCTGGGGGCATGCCGCCGTCGTCCCACATGGACCTGAGGCCTCCTTGTACGTCCAGCTGTGTCCTGTGCGCCCGAGAAGAGAGCGCACGTGAGTCCCTTGGTGTCAGGGCCCTCTGTCCCCTTCAGCGAGTGGTTGTCGCTCGAGTCACCCCAGCCGATGGTTCTGGAGAGGGCTGGAGAGGGCAGAGCTCATGAAGAATGCAGCAGACGCCCAAGTGTAAGCAGGGCACGGGAGGCTGCTGAAGTACAGCCCTCGAATGTTTCCTCGGATTTCCCGAGTCAGCAAGGTTTCCCTGGCCCAGGGGAAGAGTGGCGAGCCCCGGGCCACAGCAGGCCGTGGGGCTGAGCCGGTCCTCTGAGGCCCCCAGAGGAAGCGCCGCCACAAGGGGAGAGTCAGGACCCTCCTGCAGGGCGGGCCGCGGTCTCCTGCCTTGCGCTGCTTGGTGGGAGACGGTGAGACGCGATTCCCTTTTTCGCCCTGGGCGATCAGGGCCTGGGGGCCACCGCTGGCTGCAAGTGCCAGGGCCCGGGTCCCTAGACCACCGCGGTCCCCATGTGTGGGAAGGCGTCCTTCGGGCCCTCACATCCGGGTGCGCCACGCTTTGCTTGGGGCCCCGGCAGACATCGGGGGAGCACTGGAAATCCCTGTGCTCCAGGCCATGCTCTGGGGCCTTTCCTAGCAAGGGGAGGCTCCCACGGGGGCCCGGATCTCCGTGGATTTGGGAAGGCCAGGGATGGGCAGCGGGTCCCTTGTGTCCTGCCCCTTGCCCGCGGACCCGAGCCCTGGGTGGGTCAGCCGCCCGCCTGGACAGCACCGGCCAGGGCTTCGGGCTGGAGAGTTCTTGGCGGCATGGCACGGGCCAGCGAGCACGCCGTTCCGACGGCCGGCCTCCCCCTCCCTCCTTAGGCCCCCATCCCCAAGCGAGGATCTGGCCCTGACCACCAAGTCTTGCATCGCCCAGCCCCGCCGCCAGGTCCCATGCCTCAGGAAGCCGGGGTATGGCGCTGTCCTGAGAGCAGCCTCGGTAAGCAGCTTCTGGGTGGTAGGGGACCTCCCGCGTCGCCTCGGGCGTGCTTGGGTCAATGATGAGAACTCATATGGTCTCGAAGAGCGATGAGGACCTAAAAATCACGCTCAATAGGATTACGCTGAGGCCCAAGGCAGGGGACCGTGCCGGGGTCAGCCTCCCCCAGAGCGTCGGGGCAGTGAGGGTGCGCTGCAGGTGGCCGCGGGAGGAGAACCACCTCTAGAGGCTCTCTGCTGTGGCCCCCGGACGTCGGTGCACCTGCGGGTGCCGACGGGGTGTTCTGGCGTTCCAGCTGGTCTACCGACCCAGGCCTCTTCCCCGGACAGCTGCCCGAGAGCCAGGGCTTAGCCACCCTTGTGTCCTTGTGTCTTTCAGCGGGCCTGGCTGGCAAGGTTCTTGGCGCGTCTCCCACCAGGAGAGGTGAGCGGAAGCCTCTGGGCTCCGAGGGAGGCCCCAGACCCCTTGGCCTGGCATCGGGAAGCGGGGACCCCAGCAGGGACTCCGCAGCTGGGCCTGGGCTGGGGATGCGGGTCCTCATTGTCCGGACGGCACCGAAGTCCCCGTGAGCGTGTGCCCCTGAGCCATCCCAGGGGCAGGGATCGCGAAACGTGGGCCGGGGGGCTGACAAGGCCTGGAAAGCGCGGGCTGGCCGCCCAAGGCCCAGGTGCACCCGAGGCCTCCTGATCAATTGCGGCGTGTCCGGGGGGCCCAGAAAGGGAGTGGACGTGAGACCCGTGGTCTCGGAGGCCACTGTGCCCTTGAGCAACACCTTGTTGCTCAAGGCCCGGCCCATGGCAGGTTTCTGCGGGCTGCACTGGCCCGAGCTCCTGTCCCGTCCTGCAGACGACCAAGGCGTTTGGGGCCCCGGGAGGCCACTTCCGAAGAGCCCACGAGGATTCGTTGAGCTGGCCAGACGGCACGGTTCCACTGGGGCGGGGGGGCAGAAACTGCACGTCCCAGGCCACAGGAGCCGTTGGGGCTCAGCCTCTCACCTGAGACTCTCAAGCACCCGGGATAGGGTCGTGGTGAAGCGGCACTGCACGGGCCGAGTCAGGTCCCTCGTCCAGAGCGGCCAGCGGGCGGTGTGCCTTGCTGCCGTGGTGGAGAGTGACCTGGCTTTCCCCGCTCGGCCGTGGGGGAGCCCTGGGCCCCGGCAACCTTTGGCTTCCCGGGCAGGGGCTCAGGTCCTTGGCTCCCAGGTGGCTCCAGGAGAGGGTGGGCGGCGTCCTGGCCAAACCTCCCGGGCCGCCGCTCTTGGCTCGCCACTCCGGGAGACAGCGGGGACCCGGCCAAAGCCCTGTGGTCCATGCCATGGTCAGGGGCCGTTCTCCAGAAGGCTGGGCTCCCACAGGGACCACGGTCTCCATTGCTTTGGGATGCCCCGGAAAGGGCAGCCGGGCCCTTGGGCCCGGCTCCTTCCTGGCGGACACCTGCCATGCTTGGCTCCGAACTCTGCCGGGCCCCCAGTGGCCAGGACTCCGGGAAAGGGGGCCCTGGGCCGCACGGCAGGCGCTTCAGACCAGGACGTTTGGACAGCTGGTCTCTCCGTCTCTCCTTAGAAACCCATCCACAATCGAGAAGCTCGCCCAGATGAGCACGTCTTGCTTGGCCCCGCCCTGCCCAGAGGTCTCACGTCTCAGGACCCGGGGGCATGGACGCGGTGCGGAATGCAGCCCCGGTAAGCAGCTTCGGGGTGCCCCGAGGCCGCACGCATCGCCACCAGCTTGCTTGGGTCAGTGATGAGAACTCAAGTGGTCTCGAAGAGCGATGATGACCTAAAAATCATGCTCAATAGGATTACGCTGAGGCCCAAGACAGGCGTCTGTGCCGGGATCAGCCTCCCCCAGACCCTGGGGACCCTGGAGGTGCGCCGCAGTTGTGGGCGTGAGGCCATCGTACCCTCGGGGCTCCCCGTGCTGGCCCTGGCCTGTCTGTGCCCGTCAGGGGTCCGCTCGAGGTCGTGAGGCGTTCCGCCCGGCCTCCGGACCCAATCCACCTCGCAGGACAGCTCCCTCGGTGCCATTGCTTAGGAGACCGTTGCCCCTTGTGTCTTTCAGCGGGCCTCGGGGGCCGGAACTTGGTGCGGCGTGACCCAAGAGAGGTGAGTGGAAGACTCTGGGCCTGCAGGGAGATGCCAGGCGCCATGGGCATTGTCCGCGGAGCCCGGATCCCCGCACGGGCCCCGGCTCCAGCACTGTGCTAGGGATGGGGGCTGTGGTGGCCCACACAGCGTGGACCTGCCCATGCACAGCCGCCCTTCAGCAATCCCACGTGCAGGGAATGGGAAAGTTGGGCCAGGTCACTGGCAACGACTGGGGGCTGGGGGCATGCCGCCGTCGTCCCACATGGACCTGAGGCCTCCTTGTACGTCCAGCTGTGTCCTGTGCGCCCGAGAAGAGAGCGGACGTGAGTCCCTTGGTGTCAGGGCCCTCTGTCCCCTTCAGCGAGTGGTTGTCGCTCGAGTCACCCCAGCCGATGGTTCTGGAGAGGGCTGGAGAGGGCAGAGCTCATGAAGAATGCAGCAGACGCCCAAGTGTAAGCAGGGCACGGGAGGCTGCTGAAGTACAGCCCTCGAATGTTTCCTCGGATTTCCCGAGTCAGCAAGGTTTCCCTGGCCCAGGGGAAGAGTGGCGAGCCCCGGGCCACAGCAGGCCGTGGGGCTGAGCCGGTCCTCTGAGGCCCCCAGAGGAAGTGCCGCCACAAGGGGAGAGTCAGGACCCTCCTGCAGGGCGGGCCGCGGTCTCCCGCCTTGCGCTGCTTGGTGGGAGACGGTGAGACGCGATTCCCTTTTTCGCCCTGGGCGATCAGGGCCTGGGGGCCACCGCTGGCTGCGAGTGCCAGGGCCCGGGTCCCTAGACCACCGCGGTCCCCATGTGTGGGAAGGCGTCCTTCGGGCCCTCACATCCGGGTGCGCCACGCTTTGCTTGGGGCCCCGGCAGACATCGGGGGAGCACTGGAAATCCCTGTGCTCCAGGCCATGCTCTGGGGCCTTTCTCAGCAAGGGGAGGCTCCCACGGGGGCCCGGATCTCCGTGGATTTGGGAAGGCCAGGGATGGGCAGCGGGTCCCTTGTGTCCTGCCCCTTGCCCGAGGACCCGAGCCCTGGGTGGGTCAGCCGCCCGCCTGGACAGCACCGGCCAGGGCTTCGGGCTGGAGAGTTCTTGGCGGCATGGCACGGGCCAGCGAGCACGCCGTTCCGACGGCCGTCCTCCCCCTCCCTCCTTAGGCCCCCATCCCCAAGCGAGGATCTGGCCCTGACCACCAAGTCTTGCATCGCCCAGCCCCGCCGCCAGGTCCCATGCCTCAGGAAGCCGGGGTATGGCGCTGTCCTGAGAGCAGCCTCGGTAAGCAGCTTCTGGGTGGTAGGGGACCTCCCCCGTCGCCTCGGGCGTGCTTGGGTCAATGATGAGAACTCATATGGTCTCGAAGAGCGATGAGGACCTAAAAATCACGCTCAATAGGATTACGCTGAGGCCCAAGGCAGGGGACCGTGCCGGGGTCAGCCTCCCCCAGAGCGTCGGGGCAGTGAGGGTGCGCTGCAGGTGGCCGCGGGAGGAGAACCACCTCTCGAGGCTCTCTGCTGTGGCCCCCGGACGTCGGTGCACCTGCGGGTGCCGACGGGGTGTTCTGGCGTTCCAGCTGGTCTACCGACCCAGGCCTCTTCCCCGGACAGCTGCCCGAGAGCCAGGGCTTAGCCACCCTTGTGTCCTTGTGTCTTTCAGCGGGCCTGGCTGGCAAGGTTCTTGGCGCGTCTCCCACCAGGAGAGGTGAGCGGAAGCCTCTGGGCTCCGAGGGAGGCCCCAGACCCCTTGGCCTGGCATCGGGAAGCGGGGACCCCAGCAGGGACTCCGCAGCTGGGCCTGGGCTGGGGATGCGGGTCCTCATTGTCCGGACGGCACCGAAGTCCCCGTGAGCGTGTGCCCCTGAGCCATCCCAGGGGCAGGGATCGCGAAACGTGGGCCGGGGGGCTGACAAGGCCTGGAAAGCGCGGGCTGGCCGCCCAAGGCCCAGGTGCACCCGAGGCCTCCTGATCAATTGCGGCGTGTCCGGGGGGCCCAGAAAGGGAGTGGACGTGAGACCCGTGGTCTCGGAGGCCACTGTGCCCTTCAGCAACACCTTGTTGCTCAAGGCCCGGCCCATGGCAGGTTTCTGCGGGCTGCACTGGCCCGAGCTCCTGTCCCGTCCTGCAGACGACCAAGGCGTTTGGGGCCCCGGGAGGCCACTTCCGAAGAGCCCACGAGGATTCGTTGAGCTGGCCAGACGGCACGGTTCCACTGGGGCGGGGGGGCAGAAACTGCACGTCCCAGGCCACAGCAGCCGTTGGGGCTCAGCCTCTCACCTGAGACTCTCAAGCACCCGGGATAGGGTCGTGGTGAAGCGGCACTGCACGGGCCGAGTCAGGTCCCTCGTCCAGAGCGGCCAGCGGGCGGTGTGCCTTGCTGCCGTGGTGGAGAGTGACCTGGCTTTCCCCGCTCGGCCGTGGGGGAGCCCTGGGCCCCGGCAACCTTTGGCTTCCCGGGCAGGGGCTCAGGTCCTTGGCTCCCAGGTGGCTCCAGGAGAGGGTGGGCGGCGTCCTGGCCAAACCTCCCGGGCCGCCGCTCTTGGCTCGCCACTCCGGGAGACAGCGGGGACCCGGCCAAAGCCCTGTGGTCCATGCCATGGTCAGGGGCCGTTCTCCAGAAGGCTGGGCTCCCACAGGGACCACGGTCTCCATTGCTTTGGGATGCCCCGGAAAGGGCAGCCGGGCCCTTGGGCCCGGCTCCTTCCTGGCGGACACCTGCCATGCTTGGCTCCGAACTCTGCCGGGCCCCCAGTGGCCAGGACTCCGGGAAAGGGGGCCCTGGGCCGCACGGCAGGCGCTTCAGACCAGGACGTTTGGACAGCTGGTCTCTCCGTCTCTCCTTAGAAACCCATCCACAATCGAGAAGCTCGCCCAGATGAGCACGTCTTGCTTGGCCCCGCCCTGCCCAGAGGTCTCACGTCTCAGGACCCGGGGGCATGGACGCGGTGCGGAATGCAGCCCCGGTAAGCAGCTTCGGGGTGCCCCGAGGCCGCACGCATCGCCACCAGCTTGCTTGGGTCAGTGATGAGAACTCAAGTGGTCTCGAAGAGCGATGATGACCTAAAAATCATGCTCAATAGGATTACGCTGAGGCCCAAGACAGGCGTCTGTGCCGGGATCAGCCTCCCCCAGACCCTGGGGACCCTGGAGGTGCGCCGCAGTTGTGGGCGTGAGGCCATCGTACCCTCGGGGCTCCCCGTGCTGGCCCTGGCCTGTCTGTGCCCGTCAGGGGTCCGCTCGAGGTCGTGAGGCGTTCCGCCCGGCCTCCGGACCCAATCCACCTCGCAGGACAGCTCCCTCGGTGCCATTGCTTAGGAGACCGTTGCCCCTTGTGTCTTTCAGCGGGCCTCGGGGGCCGGAACTTGGTGCGGCGTGACCCAAGAGAGGTGAGTGGAAGACTCTGGGCCTGCAGGGAGATGCCAGGCGCCATGGGCATTGTCCGCGGAGCCCGGATCCCCGCACGGGCCCCGGCTCCAGCACTGTGCTAGGGATGGGGGCTGTGGTGGCCCACACAGCGTGGACCTGCCCATGCACAGCCGCCCTTCAGCAATCCCACGTGCAGGGAATGGGAAAGTTGGGCCAGGTCACTGGCAACGACTGGGGGCTGGGGGCATGCCGCCGTCGTCCCACATGGACCTGAGGCCTCCTTGTACGTCCAGCTGTGTCCTGTGCGCCCGAGAAGAGAGCGGACGTGAGTCCCTTGGTGTCAGGGCCCTCTGTCCCCTTCAGCGAGTGGTTGTCGCTCGAGTCACCCCAGCCGATGGTTCTGGAGAGGGCTGGAGAGGGCAGAGCTCATGAAGAATGCAGCAGACGCCCAAGTGTAAGCAGGGCACGGGAGGCTGCTGAAGTACAGCCCTCGAATGTTTCCTCGGATTTCCCGAGTCAGCAAGGTTTCCCTGGCAAAGGGGAAGAGTGGCGAGCCCCGGGCCACAGCAGGCCATGGGGCTGAGCCGGTCCTCTGAGGCCCCCAGAGGAAGCGCCGCCACAAGGGGAGAGTCAGGACCCTCCTGCAGGGCGGGCCGCGGTCTCCCGCCTTGCGCTGCTTGGTGGGAGACGGTGAGACGCGATTCCCTTTTTCGCCCTGGGCGATCAGGGCCTGGGGGCCACCGCTGGCTGCGAGTGCCAGGGCCCGCGTCCCTAGACCACCGCGGTCCCCATGTGTGGGAAGGCGTCCTTCGGGCCCTCACATCCGGGGGCGCCACGCTTTGCTTGGGGCCCCAGCAGACATCGGGGGAGCACTGGAAATCCCTGTGCTCCAGGCCATGCTCTGGGGCCTTTCTCAGCAAGGGGAGGCTCCCACGGGGGCCCGGATCTCCGTGGATTTGGGAAGGCCAGGGATGGGCAGCGGGTCCCTTGTGTCCTGCCCCTTGCCCGCGGACCCGAGCCCTGGGTGGGTCAGCCGCCCGCCTGGACAGCACCGGCCAGGGCTTCGGGCTGGAGAGTTCTTGGCGGCATGGCACGGGCCAGCGAGCACGCCGTTCCGACGGCCGGCCTCCCCCTCCCTCCTTAGGCCCCCATCCCCAAGCGAGGATCTGGCCCTGACCACCAGGTCTTGCATCGCCCAGCCCCGCCGCCAGGTCCCATGCCTCAGGAAGCCGGGGTATGGCGCTGTCCTGAGAGCAGCCTCGGTAAGCAGCTTCTGGGTGGTAGGGGACCTCCCGCGTCGCCTCGGGCGTGCTTGGGTCAATGATGAGAACTCATATGGTCTCGAAGAGCGATGAGGACCTAAAAATCACGCTCAATAGGATTACGCTGAGGCCCAAGGCAGGGGACCGTGCCGGGGTCAGCCTCCCCCAGAGTGTCGGGGCAGTGAGGGTGCGCTGCAGGTGGCCGCGGGAGGAGAACCACCTCTCGAGGCTCTCTGCTGTGGCCCCCGGACGTCGGTGCACCTGCGGGTGCCGACGGGGTGTTCTGGCGTTCCAGCTGGTCTACCGACCCAGGCCTCTTCCCCGGACAGCTGCCCGAGAGCCAGGGCTTAGCCACCCTTGTGTCCTTGTGTCTTTCAGCGGGCCTGGCTGGCAAGGTTCTTGGCGCGTCTCCCACCAGGAGAGGTGAGCGGAAGCCTCTGGGCTCCGAGGGAGGCCCCAGACCCCTTGGCCTGGCATCGGGAAGCGGGGACCCCAGCAGGGACTCCGCAGCTGGGCCTGGGCTGGGGATGCGGGTCCTCATTGTCCGGACGGCACCGAAGTCCCCGTGAGCGTGTGCCCCTGAGCCATCCCAGGGGCAGGGATCGCGAAACGTGGGCCGGGGGGCTGACAAGGCCTGGAAAGCGCGGGCTGGCCGCCCAAGGCCCAGGTGCACCCGAGGCCTCCTGATCAATTGCGGCGTGTCCGGGGGGCCCAGAAAGGGAGTGGACGTGAGACCCGTGGTCTCGGAGGCCACTGTGCCCTTGAGCAACACCTTGTTGCTCAAGGCCCGGCCCATGGCAGGTTTCTGCGGGCTGCACTGGCCCGAGCTCCTGTCCCGTCCTGCAGACGACCAAGGCGTTTGGGGCCCCGGGAGGCCACTTCCGAAGAGCCCACGAGGATTCGTTGAGCTGGCCAGATGGCACGGTTCCACTGGGGCGGGGGGGCAGAAACTGCACGTCCCAGGCCACAGCAGCCGTTGGGGCTCAGCCTCTCACCTGAGACTCTCAAGCACCCGGGATAGGGTCGTGGTGAAGCGGCACTGCACGGGCCGAGTCAGGTCCCTCGTCCAGAGCGGCCAGCGGGCGGTGTGCCTTGCTGCCGTGGTGGATAGTGACCTGGCTTTCCCCGCTCGGCCGTGGGGGAGCCCTGGGCCCCGGCAACCTTTGGCTTCCCGGGCAGGGGCTCAGGTCCTTGGCTCCCAGGTGGCTCCAGGAGAGGGTGGGCGGCGTCCTGGCCAAACCTCCCGGGCCGCCGCTCTTGGCTCGCCACTCCGGGAGACAGCGGGGACCCGGCCAAAGCCCTGTGGTCCATGCCATGGTCAGGGGCCGTTCTCCAGAAGGCTGGGCTCCCACAGGGACCACGGTCTCCATTGCTTTGGGATGCCCCGGAAAGGGCAGCCGGGCCCTTGGGCCCGGCTCCTTCCTGGCGGACACCTGCCATGCTTGGCTCCGAACTCTGCCGGGCCCCCAGTGGCCAGGACTCCGGGAAAGGGGGCCCTGGGCCGCACGGCAGGCGCTTCAGACCAGGACGTTTGGACAGCTGGTCTCTCCGTCTCTCCTTAGAAACCCATCCACAATCGAGAAGCTCGCCCAGATGAGCACGTCTTGCTTGGCCCCGCCCTGCCCAGAGGTCTCACGTCTCAGGACCCGGGGGCATGGACGCGGTGCGGAATGCAGCCCCGGTAAGCAGCTTCGGGGTGCCCCGAGGCCGCACGCATCGCCACCAGCTTGCTTGGGTCAGTGATGAGAACTCAAGTGGTCTCGAAGAGCGATGATGACCTAAAAATCATGCTCAATAGGATTACGCTGAGGCCCAAGACAGGCGTCTGTGCCGGGATCAGCCTCCCCCAGACCCTGGGGACCCTGGAGGTGCGCCGCAGTTGTGGGCGTGAGGCCATCGTACCCTCGGGGCTCCCCGTGCTGGCCCTGGCCTGTCTGTGCCCGTCAGGGGTCCGCTCGAGGTCGTGAGGCGTTCCGCCCGGCCTCCGGACCCAATCCACCTCGCAGGACAGCTCCCTCGGTGCCATTGCTTAGGAGACCGTTGCCCCTTGTGTCTTTCAGCGGGCCTCGGGGGCCGGAACTTGGTGCGGCGTGACCCAAGAGAGGTGAGTGGAAGACTCTGGGCCTGCAGGGAGATGCCAGGCGCCATGGGCATTGTCCGCGGAGCCCGGATCCCCGCACGGGCCCCGGCTCCAGCACTGTGCTAGGGATGGGGGCTGTGGTGGCCCACACAGCGTGGACCTGCCCATGCACAGCCGCCCTTCAGCAATCCCACGTGCAGGGAATGGGAAAGTTGGGCCAGGTCACTGGCAACGACTGGGGGCTGGGGGCATGCCGCCGTCGTCCCACATGGACCTGAGGCCTCCTTGTACGTCCAGCTGTGTCCTGTGCGCCCGAGAAGAGAGCGGACGTGAGTCCCTTGGTGTCAGGGCCCTCTGTCCCCTTCAGCGAGTGGTTGTCGCTCGAGTCACCCCAGCCGATGGTTCTGGAGAGGGCTGGAGAGGGCAGAGCTCATGAAGAATGCAGCAGACGCCCAAGTGTAAGCAGGGCACGGGAGGCTGCTGAAGTACAGCCCTCGAATGTTTCCTCGGATTTCCCGAGTCAGCAAGGTTTCCCTGGCCCAGGGGAAGAGTGGCGAGCCCCGGGCCACAGCAGGCCGTGGGGCTGAGCCGGTCCTCTGAGGCCCCCAGAGGAAGCGCCGCCACAAGGGGAGAGTCAGGACCCTCCTGCAGGGCGGGCCGCGGTCTCCCGCCTTGCGCTGCTTGGTGGGAGACGGTGAGACGCGATTCCCTTTTTCGCCCTGGGCGATCAGGGCCTGGGGGCCACCGCTGGCTGCGAGTGCCAGGGCCCGGGTCCCTAGACCACTGCGGTCCCCATGTGTGGGAAGGCGTCCTTCGGGCCCTCACATCCGGGTGCGCCACGCTTTGCTTGGGGCCCCGGCAGACATCGGGGGAGCACTGGAAATCCCTGTGCTCCAGGCCATGCTCTGGGGCCTTTCTCAGCAAGGGGAGGCTCCCACGGGGGCCCGGATCTCCGTGGATTTGGGAAGGCCAGGGATGGGCAGCGGGTCCCTTGTGTCCTGCCCCTTGCCCGCGGACCCGAGCCCTGGGTGGGTCAGCCGCCCGCCTGGACAGCACCGGCCAGGGCTTCGGGCTGGAGAGTTCTTGGCGGCATGGCACGGGCCAGCGAGCACGCCGTTCCGACGGCCGGCCTCCCCCTCCCTCCTTAGGCCCCCATCCCCAAGCGAGGATCTGGCCCTGACCACCAAGTCTTGCATCGCCCAGCCCCGCCGCCAGGTCCCATGCCTCAGGAAGCCGGGGTATGGCGCTGTCCTGAGAGCAGCCTCGGTAAGCAGCTTCTGGGTGGTAGGGGACCTCCCGCGTCGCCTCGGGCGTGCTTGGGTCAATGATGAGAACTCATATGGTCTCGAAGAGCGATGAGGACCTAAAAATCACGCTCAATAGGATTACGCTGAGGCCCAAGGCAGGGGACCGTGCCGGGGTCAGCCTCCCCCAGAGCGTCGGGGCAGTGAGGGTGCGCTGCAGGTGGCCGCGGGAGGAGAACCACCTCTCGAGGCTCTCTGCTGTGGCCCCCGGACGTCGGTGCACCTGCGGGTGCCGACGGGGTGTTCTGGCGTTCCAGCTGGTCTACCGACCCAGGCCTCTTCCCCGGACAGCTGCCCGAGAGCCAGGGCTTAGCCACCCTTGTGTCCTTGTGTCTTTCAGCGGGCCTGGCTGGCAAGGTTCTTGGCGCGTCTCCCACCAGGAGAGGTGAGCGGAAGCCTCTGGGCTCCGAGGGAGGCCCCAGACCCCTTGGCCTGGCATCGGGAAGCGGGGACCCCAGCAGGGACTCCGCAGCTGGGCCTGGGCTGGGGATGCGGGTCCTCATTGTCCGGACGGCACCGAAGTCCCCGTGAGCGTGTGCCCCTGAGCCATCCCAGGGGCAGGGATCGCGAAACGTGGGCCGGGGGGCTGACAAGGCCTGGAAAGCGCGGGCTGGCCGCCCAAGGCCCAGGTGCACCCGAGGCCTCCTGATCAATTGCGGCGTGTCCGGGGGGCCCAGAAAGGGAGTGGACGTGAGACCCGTGGTCTCGGAGGCCACTGTGCCCTTGAGCAACACCTTGTTGCTCAAGGCCCGGCCCATGGCAGGTTTCTGCGGGCTGCACTGGCCCGAGCTCCTGTCCCGTCCTGCAGACGACCAAGGCGTTTGGGGCCCCGGGAGGCCACTTCCGAAGAGCCCACGAGGATTCGTTGAGCTGGCCAGACGGCACGGTTCCACTGGGGCGGGGGGGCAGAAATTGCACGTCCCAGGCCACAGGAGCCGTTGGGGCTCAGCCTCTCACCTGAGACTCTCAAGCACCCGGGATAGGGTCGTGGTGAAGCGGCACTGCACGGGCCGAGTCAGGTCCCTCGTCCAGAGCGGCCAGCGGGCGGTGTGCCTTGCTGCCGTGGTGGAGAGTGACCTGGCTTTCCCCGCTCGGCCGTGGGGGAGCCCTGGGCCCCGGCAACCTTTGGCTTCCCGGGCAGGGGCTCAGGTCCTTGGCTCCCAGGTGGCTCCAGGAGAGGGTGGGCGGCGTCCTGGCCAAACCTCCCGGGCCGCCGCTCTTGGCTCGCCACTCCGGGAGACAGCGGGGACCCGGCCAAAGCCCTGTGGTCCATGCCATGGTCAGGGGCCGTTCTCCAGAAGGCTGGGCTCCCACAGGGACCACGGTCTCCATTGCTTTGGGATGCCCCGGAAAGGGCAGCCGGGCCCTTGGGCCCGGCTCCTTCCTGGCGGACACCTGCCATGCTTGGCTCCGAACTCTGCCGGGCCCCCAGTGGCCAGGACTCCGGGAAAGGGGGCCCTGGGCCGCACGGCAGGCGCTTCAGACCAGGACGTTTGGACAGCTGGTCTCTCCGTCTCTCCTTAGAAACCCATCCACAATCGAGAAGCTCGCCCAGATGAGCACGTCTTGCTTGGCCCCGCCCTGCCCAGAGGTCTCACGTCTCAGGACCCGGGGGCATGGACGCGGTGCGGAATGCAGCCCCGGTAAGCAGCTTCGGGGTGCCCCGAGGCCGCACGCATCGCCACCAGCTTGCTTGGGTCAGTGATGAGAACTCAAGTGGTCTCGAAGAGCGATGATGACCTAAAAATCATGCTCAATAGGATTACGCTGAGGCCCAAGACAGGCGTCTGTGCCGGGATCAGCCTCCCCCAGACCCTGGGGACCCTGGAGGTGCGCCGCAGTTGTGGGCGTGAGGCCATCGTACCCTCGGGGCTCCCCGTGCTGGCCCTGGCCTGTCTGTGCCCGTCAGGGGTCCGCTCGAGGTCGTGAGGCGTTCCGCCCGGCCTCCGGACCCAATCCACCTCGCAGGACAGCTCCCTCGGTGCCATTGCTTAGGAGACCGTTGCCCCTTGTGTCTTTCAGCGGGCCTCGGGGGCCGGAACTTGGTGCGGCGTGACCCAAGAGAGGTGAGTGGAAGACTCTGGGCCTGCAGGGAGATGCCAGGCGCCATGGGCATTGTCCGCGGAGCCCGGATCCCCGCACGGGCCCCGGCTCCAGCACTGTGCTAGGGATGGGGGCTGTGGTGGCCCACACAGCGTGGACCTGCCCATGCACAGCCGCCCTTCAGCAATCCCACGTGCAGGGAATGGGAAAGTTGGGCCAGGTCACTGGCAACGACTGGGGGCTGGGGGCATGCCGCCGTCGTCCCACATGGACCTGAGGCCTCCTTGTACGTCCAGCTGTGTCCTGTGCGCCCGAGAAGAGAGCGCACGTGAGTCCCTTGGTGTCAGGGCCCTCTGTCCCCTTCAGCGAGTGGTTGTCGCTCGAGTCACCCCACCCGATGGTTCTGGAGAGGGCTGGAGAGGGCAGAGCTCATGAAGAATGCAGCAGACGCCCAAGTGTAAGCAGGGCACGGGAGGCTGCTGAAGTACAGCCCTCGAATGTTTCCTCGGATTTCCCGAGTCAGCAAGGTTTCCCTGGCCCAGGGGAAGAGTGGCGAGCCCCGGGCCACAGCAGGCCGTGGGGCTGAGCCGGTCCTCTGAGGCCCCCAGAGGAAGTGCCGCCACAAGGGGAGAGTCAGGACCCTCCTGCAGGGCGGGCCGCGGTCTCCTGCCTTGCGCTGCTTGGTGGGAGACGGTGAGACGCGATTCCCTTTTTCGCCCTGGGCGATCAGGGCCTGGGGGCCACCGCTGGCTGCAAGTGCCAGGGCCCGGGTCCCTAGACCACCGCGGTCCCCATGTGTGGGAAGGCGTCCTTCGGGCCCTCACATCCGGGTGCGCCACGCTTTGCTTGGGGCCCCGGCAGACATCGGGGGAGCACTGGAAATCCCTGTGCTCCAGGCCATGCTCTGGGGCCTTTCCTAGCAAGGGGAGGCTCCCACGGGGGCCCGGATCTCCGTGGATTTGGGAAGGCCAGGGATGGGCAGCGGGTCCCTTGTGTCCTGCCCCTTGCCCGCGGACCCGAGCCCTGGGTGGGTCAGCCGCCCGCCTGGACAGCACCGGCCAGGGCTTCGGGCTGGAGAGTTCTTGGCGGCATGGCACGGGCCAGCGAGCACGCCGTTCCGACGGCCGGCCTCCCCCTCCCTCCTTAGGCCCCCATCCCCAAGCGAGGATCTGGCCCTGACCACCAAGTCTTGCATCGCCCAGCCCCGCCGCCAGGTCCCATGCCTCAGGAAGCCGGGGTATGGCGCTGTCCTGAGAGCAGCCTCGGTAAGCAGCTTCTGGGTGGTAGGGGACCTCCCGCGTCGCCTCGGGCGTGCTTGGGTCAATGATGAGAACTCATATGGTCTCGAAGAGCGATGAGGACCTAAAAATCACGCTCAATAGGATTACGCTGAGGCCCAAGGCAGGGGACCGTGCCGGGGTCAGCCTCCCCCAGAGCGTCGGGGCAGTGAGGGTGCGCTGCAGGTGGCCGCGGGAGGAGAACCACCTCTAGAGGCTCTCTGCTGTGGCCCCCGGACGTCGGTGCACCTGCGGGTGCCGACGGGGTGTTCTGGCGTTCCAGCTGGTCTACCGACCCAGGCCTCTTCCCCGGACAGCTGCCCGAGAGCCAGGGCTTAGCCACCCTTGTGTCCTTGTGTCTTTCAGCGGGCCTGGCTGGCAAGGTTCTTGGCGCGTCTCCCACCAGGAGAGGTGAGCGGAAGCCTCTGGGCTCCGAGGGAGGCCCCAGACCCCTTGGCCTGGCATCGGGAAGCGGGGACCCCAGCAGGGACTCCGCAGCTGGGCCTGGGCTGGGGATGCGGGTCCTCATTGTCCGGACGGCACCGAAGTCCCCGTGAGCGTGTGCCCCTGAGCCATCCCAGGGGCAGGGATCGCGAAACGTGGGCCGGGGGGCTGACAAGGCCTGGAAAGCGCGGGCTGGCCGCCCAAGGCCCAGGTGCACCCGAGGCCTCCTGATCAATTGCGGCGTGTCCGGGGGGCCCAGAAAGGGAGTGGACGTGAGACCCGTGGTCTCGGAGGCCACTGTGCCCTTGAGCAACACCTTGTTGCTCAAGGCCCGGCCCATGGCAGGTTTCTGCGGGCTGCACTGGCCCGAGCTCCTGTCCCGTCCTGCAGACGACCAAGGCGTTTGGGGCCCCGGGAGGCCACTTCCGAAGAGCCCACGAGGATTCGTTGAGCTGGCCAGACGGCACGGTTCCACTGGGGCGGGGGGGCAGAAACTGCACGTCCCAGGCCACAGGAGCCGTTGGGGCTCAGCCTCTCACCTGAGACTCTCAAGCACCCGGGATAGGGTCGTGGTGAAGCGGCACTGCACGGGCCGAGTCAGGTCCCTCGTCCAGAGCGGCCAGCGGGCGGTGTGCCTTGCTGCCGTGGTGGAGAGTGACCTGGCTTTCCCCGCTCGGCCGTGGGGGAGCCCTGGGCCCCGGCAACCTTTGGCTTCCCGGGCAGGGGCTCAGGTCCTTGGCTCCCAGGTGGCTCCAGGAGAGGGTGGGCGGCGTCCTGGCCAAACCTCCCGGGCCGCCGCTCTTGGCTCGCCACTCCGGGAGACAGCGGGGACCCGGCCAAAGCCCTGTGGTCCATGCCATGGTCAGGGGCCGTTCTCCAGAAGGCTGGGCTCCCACAGGGACCACGGTCTCCATTGCTTTGGGATGCCCCGGAAAGGGCAGCCGGGCCCTTGGGCCCGGCTCCTTCCTGGCGGACACCTGCCATGCTTGGCTCCGAACTCTGCCGGGCCCCCAGTGGCCAGGACTCCGGGAAAGGGGGCCCTGGGCCGCACGGCAGGCGCTTCAGACCAGGACGTTTGGACAGCTGGTCTCTCCGTCTCTCCTTAGAAACCCATCCACAATCGAGAAGCTCGCCCAGATGAGCACGTCTTGCTTGGCCCCGCCCTGCCCAGAGGTCTCACGTCTCAGGACCCGGGGGCATGGACGCGGTGCGGAATGCAGCCCCGGTAAGCAGCTTCGGGGTGCCCCGAGGCCGCACGCATCGCCACCAGCTTGCTTGGGTCAGTGATGAGAACTCAAGTGGTCTCGAAGAGCGATGATGACCTAAAAATCATGCTCAATAGGATTACGCTGAGGCCCAAGACAGGCGTCTGTGCCGGGATCAGCCTCCCCCAGACCCTGGGGACCCTGGAGGTGCGCCGCAGTTGTGGGCGTGAGGCCATTGTACCCTCGGGGCTCCCCGTGCTGGCCCTGGCCTGTCTGTGCCCGTCAGGGGTCCGCTCGAGGTCGTGAGGCGTTCCGCCCGGCCTCCGGACCCAATCCACCTCGCAGGACAGCTCCCTCGGTGCCATTGCTTAGGAGACCGTTGCCCCTTGTGTCTTTCAGCGGGCCTCGGGGGCCGGAACTTGGTGCGGCGTGACCCAAGAGAGGTGAGTGGAAGACTCTGGGCCTGCAGGGAGATGCCAGGCGCCATGGGCATTGTCCGCGGAGCCCGGATCCCCGCACGGGCCCCGGCTCCAGCACTGTGCTAGGGATGGGGGCTGTGGTGGCCCACACAGCGTGGACCTGCCCATGCACAGCCGCCCTTCAGCAATCCCACGTGCAGGGAATGGGAAAGTTGGGCCAGGTCACTGGCAACGACTGGGGGCTGGGGGCATGCCGCCGTCGTCCCACATGGACCTGAGGCCTCCTTGTACGTCCAGCTGTGTCCTGTGCGCCCGAGAAGAGAGCGGACGTGAGTCCCTTGGTGTCAGGGCCCTCTGTCCCCTTCAGCGAGTGGTTGTCGCTCGAGTCACCCCAGCCGATGGTTCTGGAGAGGGCTGGAGAGGGCAGAGCTCATGAAGAATGCAGCAGACGCCCAAGTGTAAGCAGGGCACGGGAGGCTGCTGAAGTACAGCCCTCGAATGTTTCCTCGGATTTCCCGAGTCAGCAAGGTTTCCCTGGCCCAGGGGAAGAGTGGCGAGCCCCGGGCCACAGCAGGCCGTGGGGCTGAGCCGGTCCTCTGAGGCCCCCAGAGGAAGTGCCGCCACAAGGGGAGAGTCAGGACCCTCCTGCAGGGCGGGCCGCGGTCTCCCGCCTTGCGCTGCTTGGTGGGAGACGGTGAGACGCGATTCCCTTTTTCGCCCTGGGCGATCAGGGCCTGGGGGCCACCGCTGGCTGCGAGTGCCAGGGCCCGGGTCCCTAGACCACCGCGGTCCCCATGTGTGGGAAGGCGTCCTTCGGGCCCTCACATCCGGGTGCGCCACGCTTTGCTTGGGGCCCCGGCAGACATCGGGGGAGCACTGGAAATCCCTGTGCTCCAGGCCATGCTCTGGGGCCTTTCTCAGCAAGGGGAGGCTCCCACGGGGGCCCGGATCTCCGTGGATTTGGGAAGGCCAGGGATGGGCAGCGGGTCCCTTGTGTCCTGCCCCTTGCCCGAGGACCCGAGCCCTGGGTGGGTCAGCCGCCCGCCTGGACAGCACCGGCCAGGGCTTCGGGCTGGAGAGTTCTTGGCGGCATGGCACGGGCCAGCGAGCACGCCGTTCCGACGGCCGTCCTCCCCCTCCCTCCTTAGGCCCCCATCCCCAAGCGAGGATCTGGCCCTGACCACCAAGTCTTGCATCGCCCAGCCGCGCCGCCAGGTCCCATGCCTCAGGAAGCCGGGGTATGGCGCTGTCCTGAGAGCAGCCTCGGTAAGCAGCTTCTGGGTGGTAGGGGACCTCCCGCGTCGCCTCGGGCGTGCTTGGGTCAATGATGAGAACTCATATGGTCTCGAAGAGCGATGAGGACCTAAAAATCACGCTCAATAGGATTACGCTGAGGCCCAAGGCAGGGGACCGTGCCGGGGTCAGCCTCCCCCAGAGCGTCGGGGCAGTGAGGGTGCGCTGCAGGTGGCCGCGGGAGGAGAACCACCTCTCGAGGCTCTCTGCTGTGGCCCCCGGACGTCGGTGCACCTGCGGGTGCCGACGGGGTGTTCTGGCGTTCCAGCTGGTCTACCGACCCAGGCCTCTTCCCCGGACAGCTGCCCGAGAGCCAGGGCTTAGCCACCCTTGTGTCCTTGTGTCTTTCAGCGGGCCTGGCTGGCAAGGTTCTTGGCGCGTCTCCCACCAGGAGAGGTGAGCGGAAGCCTCTGGGCTCCGAGGGAGGCCCCAGACCCCTTGGCCTGGCATCGGGAAGCGGGGACCCCAGCAGGGACTCCGCAGCTGGGCCTGGGCTGGGGATGCGGGTCCTCATTGTCCGGACGGCACCGAAGTCCCCGTGAGCGTGTGCCCCTGAGCCATCCCAGGGGCAGGGATCGCGAAACGTGGGCCGGGGGGCTGACAAGGCCTGGAAAGCGCGGGCTGGCCGCCCAAGGCCCAGGTGCACCCGAGGCCTCCTGATCAATTGCGGCGTGTCCGGGGGGCCCAGAAAGGGAGTGGACGTGAGACCCGTGGTCTCGGAGGCCACTGTGCCCTTGAGCAACACCTTGTTGCTCAAGGCCCGGCCCATGGCAGGTTTCTGCGGGCTGCACTGGCCCGAGCTCCTGTCCCGTCCTGCAGACGACCAAGGCGTTTGGGGCCCCGGGAGGCCACTTCCGAAGAGCCCACGAGGATTCGTTGAGCTGGCCAGACGGCACGGTTCCACTGGGGCGGGGGGGCAGAAACTGCACGTCCCAGGCCACAGCAGCCGTTGGGGCTCAGCCTCTCACCTGAGACTCTCAAGCACCCGGGATAGGGTCGTGGTGAAGCGGCACTGCACGGGCCGAGTCAGGTCCCTCGTCCAGAGCGGCCAGCGGGCGGTGTGCCTTGCTGCCGTGGTGGAGAGTGACCTGGCTTTCCCCGCTCGGCCGTGGGGGAGCCCTGGGCCCCGGCAACCTTTGGCTTCCCGGGCAGGGGCTCAGGTCCTTGGCTCCCAGGTGGCTCCAGGAGAGGGTGGGCGGCGTCCTGGCCAAACCTCCCGGGCCGCCGCTCTTGGCTCGCCACTCCGGGAGACAGCGGGGACCCGGCCAAAGCCCTGTGGTCCATGCCATGGTCAGGGGCCGTTCTCCAGAAGGCTGGGCTCCCACAGGGACCACGGTCTCCATTGCTTTGGGATGCCCCGGAAAGGGCAGCCGGGCCCTTGGGCCCGGCTCCTTCCTGGCGGACACCTGCCATGCTTGGCTCCGAACTCTGCCGGGCCCCCAGTGGCCAGGACTCCGGGAAAGGGGGCCCTGGGCCGCACGGCAGGCGCTTCAGACCAGGACGTTTGGACAGCTGGTCTCTCCGTCTCTCCTTAGAAACCCATCCACAATCGAGAAGCTCGCCCAGATGAGCACGTCTTGCTTGGCCCCGCCCTGCCCAGAGGTCTCACGTCTCAGGACCCGGGGGCATGGACGCGGTGCGGAATGCAGCCCCGGTAAGCAGCTTCGGGGTGCCCCGAGGCCGCACGCATCGCCACCAGCTTGCTTGGGTCAGTGATGAGAACTCAAGTGGTCTCGAAGAGCGATGATGACCTAAAAATCATGCTCAATAGGATTACGCTGAGGCCCAAGACAGGCGTCTGTGCCGGGATCAGCCTCCCCCAGACCCTGGGGACCCTGGAGGTGCGCCGCAGTTGTGGGCGTGAGGCCATCGTACCCTCGGGGCTCCCCGTGCTGGCCCTGGCCTGTCTGTGCCCGTCAGGGGTCCGCTCGAGGTCGTGAGGCGTTCCGCCCGGCCTCCGGACCCAATCCACCTCGCAGGACAGCTCCCTCGGTGCCATTGCTTAGGAGACCGTTGCCCCTTGTGTCTTTCAGCGGGCCTCGGGGGCCGGAACTTGGTGCGGCGTGACCCAAGAGAGGTGAGTGGAAGACTCTGGGCCTGCAGGGAGATGCCAGGCGCCATGGGCATTGTCCGCGGAGCCCGGATCCCCGCACGGGCCCCGGCTCCAGCACTGTGCTAGGGATGGGGGCTGTGGTGGCCCACACAGCGTGGACCTGCCCATGCACAGCCGCCCTTCAGCAATCCCACGTGCAGGGAATGGGAAAGTTGGGCCAGGTCACTGGCAACGACTGGGGGCTGGGGGCATGCCGCCGTCGTCCCACATGGACCTGAGGCCTCCTTGTACGTCCAGCTGTGTCCTGTGCGCCCGAGAAGAGAGCGGACGTGAGTCCCTTGGTGTCAGGGCCCTCTGTCCCCTTCAGCGAGTGGTTGTCGCTCGAGTCACCCCAGCCGATGGTTCTGGAGAGGGCTGGAGAGGGCAGAGCTCATGAAGAATGCAGCAGACGCCCAAGTGTAAGCAGGGCACGGGAGGCTGCTGAAGTACAGCCCTCGAATGTTTCCTCGGATTTCCCGAGTCAGCAAGGTTTCCCTGGCAAAGGGGAAGAGTGGCGAGCCCCGGGCCACAGCAGGCCATGGGGCTGAGCCGGTCCTCTGAGGCCCCCAGAGGAAGCGCCGCCACAAGGGGAGAGTCAGGACCCTCCTGCAGGGCGGGCCGCGGTCTCCCGCCTTGCGCTGCTTGGTGGGAGACGGTGAGACGCGATTCCCTTTTTCGCCCTGGGCGATCAGGGCCTGGGGGCCACCGCTGGCTGCGAGTGCCAGGGCCCGCGTCCCTAGACCACCGCGGTCCCCATGTGTGGGAAGGCGTCCTTCGGGCCCTCACATCCGGGGGCGCCACGCTTTGCTTGGGGCCCCAGCAGACATCGGGGGAGCACTGGAAATCCCTGTGCTCCAGGCCATGCTCTGGGGCCTTTCTCAGCAAGGGGAGGCTCCCACGGGGGCCCGGATCTCCGTGGATTTGGGAAGGCCAGGGATGGGCAGCGGGTCCCTTGTGTCCTGCCCCTTGCCCGCGGACCCGAGCCCTGGGTGGGTCAGCCGCCCGCCTGGACAGCACCGGCCAGGGCTTCGGGCTGGAGAGTTCTTGGCGGCATGGCACGGGCCAGCGAGCACGCCGTTCCGACGGCCGTCCTCCCACTCCCTCCTTAGGCCCCCATCCCCAAGCGAGGATCTGGCCCTGACCACCAAGTCTTGCATCGCCCAGCCCCGCCGCCAGGTCCCATGCCTCAGGAAGCCGGGGTATGGCGCTGTCCTGAGAGCAGCCTCGGTAAGCAGCTTCTGGGTGGCAGGGGACCTCCCGCGTCGCCTCGGGCGTGCTTGGGTCAATGATGAGAACTCATATGGTCTCGAAGAGCGATGAGGACCTAAAAATCACGCTCAATAGGATTACGCTGAGGCCCAAGGCAGGGGACCGTGCCGGGGTCAGCCTCCCCCAGAGCGTCGGGGCAGTGAGGGTGCGCTGCAGGTGGCCGCGGGAGGAGAACCACCTCTCGAGGCTCTCTGCTGTGGCCCCCGGACGTCGGTGCACCTGCGGGTGCCGACGGGGTGTTCTGGCGTTCCAGCTGGTCTACCGACCCAGGCCTCTTCCCCGGACAGCTGCCCGAGAGCCAGGGCTTAGCCACCCTTGTGTCCTTGTGTCTTTCAGCGGGCCTGGCTGGCAAGGTTCTTGGCGCGTCTCCCACCAGGAGAGGTGAGCGGAAGCCTCTGGGCTCCGAGGGAGGCCCCAGACCCCTTGGCCTGGCATCGGGAAGCGGGGACCCCAGCAGGGACTCCGCAGCTGGGCCTGGGCTGGGGATGCGGGTCCTCATTGTCCGGACGGCACCGAAGTCCCCGTGAGCGTGTGCCCCTGAGCCATCCCAGGGGCAGGGATCGCGAAACGTGGGCCGGGGGGCTGACAAGGCCTGGAAAGCGCGGGCTGGCCGCCCAAGGCCCAGGTGCACCCGAGGCCTCCTGATCAATTGCGGCGTGTCCGGGGGGCCCAGAAAGGGAGTGGACGTGAGACCCGTGGTCTCGGAGGCCACTGTGCCCTTGAGCAACACCTTGTTGCTCAAGGCCCGGCCCATGGCAGGTTTCTGCGGGCTGCACTGGCCCGAGCTCCTGTCCCGTCCTGCAGACGACCAAGGCGTTTGGGGCCCCGGGAGGCCACTTCCGAAGAGCCCACGAGGATTCGTTGAGCTGGCCAGACGGCACGGTTCCACTGGGGCGGGGGGGCAGAAACTGCACGTCCCAGGCCACAGGAGCCGTTGGGGCTCAGCCTCTCACCTGAGACTCTCAAGCACCCGGGATAGGGTCGTGGTGAAGCGGCACTGCACGGGCCGAGTCAGGTCCCTCGTCCAGAGCGGCCAGCGGGCGGTGTGCCTTGCTGCCGTGGTGGAGAGTGACCTGGCTTTCCCCGCTCGGCCGTGGGGGAGCCCTGGGCCCCGGCAACCTTTGGCTTCCCGGGCAGGGGCTCAGGTCCTTGGCTCCCAGGTGGCTCCAGGAGAGGGTGGGCGGCG
Source organism: Meles meles (assembly GCF_922984935.1). NCBI lineage: Eukaryota > Metazoa > Chordata > Mammalia > Carnivora > Mustelidae > Meles > Meles meles. The sequence goes on from NC_060071.1 coordinate 24,538,347, forward strand.
TCCTGGCCAAACCTCCCGGGCCGCCGCTCTTGGCTCGCCACTCCGGGAGACAGCGGGGACCCGGCCAAAGCCCTGTGGTCCATGCCATGGTCAGGGGCCGTTCTCCAGAAGGCTGGGCTCCCACAGGGACCACGGTCTCCATTGCTTTGGGATGCCCCGGAAAGGGCAGCCGGGCCCTTGGGCCCGGCTCCTTCCTGGCGGACACCTGCCATGCTTGGCTCCGAACTCTGCCGGGCCCCCAGTGGCCAGGACTCCGGGAAAGGGGGCCCTGGGCCGCACGGCAGGCGCTTCAGACCAGGACGTTTGGACAGCTGGTCTCTCCGTCTCTCCTTAGAAACCCATCCACAATCGAGAAGCTCGCCCAGATGAGCACGTCTTGCTTGGCCCCGCCCTGCCCAGAGGTCTCACGTCTCAGGACCCGGGGGCATGGACGCGGTGCGGAATGCAGCCCCGGTAAGCAGCTTCGGGGTGCCCCGAGGCCGCACGCATCGCCACCAGCTTGCTTGGGTCAGTGATGAGAACTCAAGTGGTCTCGAAGAGCGATGATGACCTAAAAATCATGCTCAATAGGATTACGCTGAGGCCCAAGACAGGCGTCTGTGCCGGGATCAGCCTCCCCCAGACCCTGGGGACCCTGGAGGTGCGCCGCAGTTGTGGGCGTGAGGCCATCGTACCCTCGGGGCTCCCCGTGCTGGCCCTGGCCTGTCTGTGCCCGTCAGGGGTCCGCTCGAGGTCGTGAGGCGTTCCGCCCGGCCTCCGGACCCAATCCACCTCGCAGGACAGCTCCCTCGGTGCCATTGCTTAGGAGACCGTTGCCCCTTGTGTCTTTCAGCGGGCCTCGGGGGCCGGAACTTGGTGCGGCGTGACCCAAGAGAGGTGAGTGGAAGACTCTGGGCCTGCAGGGAGATGCCAGGCGCCATGGGCATTGTCCGCGGAGCCCGGATCCCCGCACGGGCCCCGGCTCCAGCACTGTGCTAGGGATGGGGGCTGTGGTGGCCCACACAGCGTGGACCTGCCCATGCACAGCCGCCCTTCAGCAATCCCACGTGCAGGGAATGGGAAAGTTGGGCCAGGTCACTGGCAACGACTGGGGGCTGGGGGCATGCCGCCGTCGTCCCACATGGACCTGAGGCCTCCTTGTACGTCCAGCTGTGTCCTGTGCGCCCGAGAAGAGAGCGCACGTGAGTCCCTTGGTGTCAGGGCCCTCTGTCCCCTTCAGCGAGTGGTTGTCGCTCGAGTCACCCCAGCCGATGGTTCTGGAGAGGGCTGGAGAGGGCAGAGCTCATGAAGAATGCAGCAGACGCCCAAGTGTAAGCAGGGCACGGGAGGCTGCTGAAGTACAGCCCTCGAATGTTTCCTCGGATTTCCCGAGTCAGCAAGGTTTCCCTGGCCCAGGGGAAGAGTGGCGAGCCCCGGGCCACAGCAGGCCATGGGGCTGAGCCGGTCCTCTGAGGCCCCCAGAGGAAGCGCCGCCACAAGGGGAGAGTCAGGACCCTCCTGCAGGGCGGGCCGCGGTCTCCCGCCTTGCGCTGCTTGGTGGGAGACGGTGAGACGCGATTCCCTTTTTCGCCCTGGGCGATCAGGGCCTGGGGGCCACCGCTGGCTGCGAGTGCCAGGGCCCGGGTCCCTAGACCACCGCGGTCCCCATGTGTGGGAAGGCGTCCTTCGGGCCCTCACATCCGGGTGCGCCACGCTTTGCTTGGGACCCCGGCAGACATCGGGGGAGCACTGGAAATCCCTGTGCTCCAGGCCATGCTCTGGGGCCTTTCTCAGCAAGGGGAGGCTCCCACGGGGGCCCGGATCTCCGTGGATTTGGGAAGGCCAGGGATGGGCAGCGGGTCCCTTGTGTCCTGCCCCTTGCCCGCGGACCCGAGCCCTGGGTGGGTCAGCCGCCCGCCTGGACAGCACCGGCCAGGGCTTCGGGCTGGAGAGTTCTTGGCGGCATGGCACGGGCCAGCGAGCACGCCGTTCCGACGGCCGGCCTCCCCCTCCCTCCTTAGGCCCCCATCCCCAAGCGAGGATCTGGCCCTGACCACCAGGTCTTGCATCGCCCAGCCCCGCCGCCATGTCCCATGCCTCAGGAAGCCGGGGTATGGCGCTGTCCTGAGAGCAGCCTCGGTAAGCAGCTTCTGGGTGGTAGGGGACCTCCCGCGTCGCCTCGGGCGTGCTTGGGTCAATGATGAGAACTCATATGGTCTCGAAGAGCGATGAGGACCTAAAAATCACGCTCAATAGGATTACGCTGAGGCCCAAGGCAGGGGACCGTGCCGGGGTCAGCCTCCCCCAGAGTGTCGGGGCAGTGAGGGTGCGCTGCAGGTGGCCGCGGGAGGAGAACCACCTCTCGAGGCTCTCTGCTGTGGCCCCCGGACGTCGGTGCACCTGCGGGTGCCGACGGGGTGTTCTGGCGTTCCAGCTGGTCTACCGACCCAGGCCTCTTCCCCGGACAGCTGCCCGAGAGCCAGGGCTTAGCCACCCTTGTGTCCTTGTGTCTTTCAGCGGGCCTGGCTGGCAAGGTTCTTGGCGCGTCTCCCACCAGGAGAGGTGAGCGGAAGCCTCTGGGCTCCGAGGGAGGCCCCAGACCCCTTGGCCTGGCATCGGGAAGCGGGGACCCCAGCAGGGACTCCGCAGCTGGGCCTGGGCTGGGGATGCGGGTCCTCATTGTCCGGACGGCACCGAAGTCCCCGTGAGCGTGTGCCCCTGAGCCATCCCAGGGGCAGGGATCGCGAAACGTGGGCCGGGGGGCTGACAAGGCCTGGAAAGCGCGGGCTGGCCGCCCAAGGCCCAGGTGCACCCGAGGCCTCCTGATCAATTGCGGCGTGTCCGGGGGGCCCAGAAAGGGAGTGGACGTGAGACCCGTGGTCTCGGAGGCCACTGTGCCCTTGAGCAACACCTTGTTGCTCAAGGCCCGGCCCATGGCAGGTTTCTGCGGGCTGCACTGGCCCGAGCTCCTGTCCCGTCCTGCAGACGACCAAGGCGTTTGGGGCCCCGGGAGGCCACTTCCGAAGAGCCCACGAGGATTCGTTGAGCTGGCCAGACGGCACGGTTCCACTGGGGCGGGGGGGCAGAAACTGCACGTCCCAGGCCACAGCAGCCGTTGGGGCTCAGCCTCTCACCTGAGACTCTCAAGCACCCGGGATAGGGTCGTGGTGAAGCGGCACTGCACGGGCCGAGTCAGGTCCCTCGTCCAGAGCGGCCAGCGGGCGGTGTGCCTTGCTGCCGTGGTGGAGAGTGACCTGGCTTTCCCCGCTCGGCCGTGGGGGAGCCCTGGGCCCCGGCAACCTTTGGCTTCCCGGGCAGGGGCTCAGGTCCTTGGCTCCCAGGTGGCTCCAGGAGAGGGTGGGCGGCGTCCTGGCCAAACCTCCCGGGCCGCCGCTCTTGGCTCGCCACTCCGGGAGACAGCGGGGACCCGGCCAAAGCCCTGTGGTCCATGCCATGGTCAGGGGCCGTTCTCCAGAAGGCTGGGCTCCCACAGGGACCACGGTCTCCATTGCTTTGGGATGCCCCGGAAAGGGCAGCCGGGCCCTTGGGCCCGGCTCCTTCCTGGCGGACACCTGCCATGCTTGGCTCCGAACTCTGCCGGGCCCCCAGTGGCCAGGACTCCGGGAAAGGGGGCCCTGGGCCGCACGGCAGGCGCTTCAGACCAGGACGTTTGGACAGCTGGTCTCTCCGTCTCTCCTTAGAAACCCATCCACAATCGAGAAGCTCGCCCAGATGAGCACGTCTTGCTTGGCCCCGCCCTGCCCAGAGGTCTCACGTCTCAGGACCCGGGGGCATGGACGCGGTGCGGAATGCAGCCCCGGTAAGCAGCTTCGGGGTGCCCCGAGGCCGCACGCATCGCCACCAGCTTGCTTGGGTCAGTGATGAGAACTCAAGTGGTCTCGAAGAGCGATGATGACCTAAAAATCATGCTCAATAGGATTACGCTGAGGCCCAAGACAGGCGTCTGTGCCGGGATCAGCCTCCCCCAGACCCTGGGGACCCTGGAGGTGCGCCGCAGTTGTGGGCGTGAGGCCATCGTACCCTCGGGGCTCCCCGTGCTGGCCCTGGCCTGTCTGTGCCCGTCAGGGGTCCGCTCGAGGTCGTGAGGCGTTCCGCCCGGCCTCCGGACCCAATCCACCTCGCAGGACAGCTCCCTCGGTGCCATTGCTTAGGAGACCGTTGCCCCTTGTGTCTTTCAGCGGGCCTCGGGGGCCGGAACTTGGTGCGGCGTGACCCAAGAGAGGTGAGTGGAAGACTCTGGGCCTGCAGGGAGATGCCAGGCGCCATGGGCATTGTCCGCGGAGCCCGGATCCCCGCACGGGCCCCGGCTCCAGCACTGTGCTAGGGATGGGGGCTGTGGTGGCCCACACAGCGTGGACCTGCCCATGCACAGCCGCCCTTCAGCAATCCCACGTGCAGGGAATGGGAAAGTTGGGCCAGGTCACTGGCAACGACTGGGGGCTGGGGGCATGCCGCCGTCGTCCCACATGGACCTGAGGCCTCCTTGTACATCCAGCTGTGTCCTGTGCGCCCGAGAAGAGAGCGGACGTGAGTCCCTTGGTGTCAGGGCCCTCTGTCCCCTTCAGCGAGTGGTTGTCGCTCGAGATACCCCAGCCGATGGTTCTGGAGAGGGCTGGAGAGGGCAGAGCTCATGAAGAATGCAGCAGACGCCCAAGTGTAAGCAGGGCACGGGAGGCTGCTGAAGTACAGCCCTCGAATGTTTCCTCGGATTTCCCGAGTCAGCAAGGTTTCCCTGGCCCAGGGGAAGAGTGGCGAGCCCCGGGCCACAGCAGGCCATGGGGCTGAGCCGGTCCTCTGAGGCCCCCATAGGAAGCGCCGCCACAAGGGGAGAGTCAGGACCCTCCTGCAGGGCGGGCCGCGGTCTCCTGCCTTGCGCTGCTTGGTGGGAGACGGTGAGACGCGATTCCCTTTTTCGCCCTGGGCGATCAGGGCCTGGGGGCCACCGCTGGCTGCGAGTGCCAGGGCCCGGGTCCCTAGACCACCGCGGTCCCCATGTGTGGGAAGGCGTCCTTCGGGCCCTCACATCCGGGTGCGCCACGCTTTGCTTGGGGCCCCGGCAGACATCGGGGGAGCACTGGAAATCCCTGTGCTCCAGGCCATGCTCTGGGGCCTTTCTCAGCAAGGGGAGGCTCCCACGGGGGCCCGGATCTCCGTGGATTTGGGAAGGCCAGGGATGGGCAGCGGGTCCCTTGTGTCCTGCCCCTTGCCCGCGGACCCGAGCCCTGGGTGGGTCAGCCGCCCGCCTGGACAGCACCGGCCAGGGCTTCGGGCTGGAGAGTTCTTGGCGGCATGGCACGGGCCAGCGAGCACGCCGTTCCGACGGCCGGCCTCCCCCTCCCTCCTTAGGCCCCCATCCCCAAGCGAGGATCTGGCCCTGACCACCAAGTCTTGCATCGCCCAGCCCCGCCGCCAGGTCCCATGCCTCAGGAAGCCGGGGTATGGCGCTGTCCTGAGAGCAGCCTCGGTAAGCAGCTTCTGGGTGGTAGGGGACCTCCCGCGTCGCCTCGGGCGTGCTTGGGTCAATGATGAGAACTCATATGGTCTCGAAGAGCGATGAGGACCTAAAAATCACGCTCAATAGGATTACGCTGAGGCCCAAGGCAGGGGACCGTGCCGGGGTCAGCCTCCCCCAGAGCGTCGGGGCAGTGAGGGTGCGCTGCAGGTGGCCGCGGGAGGAGAACCACCTCTCGAGGCTCTCTGCTGTGGCCCCCGGACGTCGGTGCACCTGCGGGTGCCGACGGGGTGTTCTGGCGTTCCAGCTGGTCTACCGACCCAGGCCTCTTCCCCGGACAGCTGCCCGAGAGCCAGGGCTTAGCCACCCTTGTGTCCTTGTGTCTTTCAGCGGGCCTGGCTGGCAAGGTTCTTGGCGCGTCTCCCACCAGGAGAGGTGAGCGGAAGCCTCTGGGCTCCGAGGGAGGCCCCAGACCCCTTGGCCTGGCATCGGGAAGCGGGGACCCCAGCAGGGACTCCGCAGCTGGGCCTGGGCTGGGGATGCGGGTCCTCATTGTCCGGACGGCACCGAAGTCCCCGTGAGCGTGTGCTCCTGAGCCATCCCAGGGGCAGGGATCGCGAAACGTGGGCCGGGGGGCTGACAAGGCCTGGAAAGCGCGGGCTGGCCGCCCAAGGCCCAGGTGCACCCGAGGCCTCCTGATCAATTGCGGCGTGTCCGGGGGGCCCAGAAAGGGAGTGGACGTGAGACCCGTGGTCTCGGAGGCCACTGTGCCCTTGAGCAACACCTTGTTGCTCAAGGCCCGGCCCATGGCAGGTTTCTGCGGGCTGCACTGGCCCGAGCTCCTGTCCCGTCCTGCAGACGACCAAGGCGTTTGGGGCCCCGGGAGGCCACTTCCGAAGAGCCCACGAGGATTCGTTGAGCTGGCCAGACGGCACGGTTCCACTGGGGCGGAGGGGCAGAAACTGCACGTCCCAGGCCACAGCAGCCGTTGGGGCTCAGCCTCTCACCTGAGACTCTCAAGCACCCGGGATAGGGTCGTGGTGAAGCGGCACTGCACGGGCCGAGTCAGGTCCCTCGTCCAGAGCGGCCAGCGGGCGGTGTGCCTTGCTGCCGTGGTGGAGAGTGACCTGGCTTTCCCCGCTCGGCCGTGGGGGAGCCCTGGGCCCCGGCAACCTTTGGCTTCCCGGGCAGGGGCTCAGGTCCTTGGCTCCCAGGTGGCTCCAGGAGAGGGTGGGCGGCGTCCTGGCCAAACCTCCCGGGCCGCCGCTCTTGGCTCGCCACTCCGGGAGACAGCGGGGACCCGGCCAAAGCCCTGTGGTCCATGCCATGGTCAGGGGCCGTTCTCCAGAAGGCTGGGCTCCCACAGGGACCACGGTCTCCATTGCTTTGGGATGCCCCTGAAAGGGCAGCCGGGCCCTTGGGCCCGGCTCCTTCCTGGCGGACACCTGCCATGCTTGGCTCCGAACTCTGCCGGGCCCCCAGTGGCCAGGACTCCGGGAAAGGGGGCCCTGGGCCGCACGGCAGGCGCTTCAGACCAGGACGTTTGGACAGCTGGTCTCTCCGTCTCTCCTTAGAAACCCATCCACAATCGAGAAGCTCGCCCAGATGAGCACGTCTTGCTTGGCCCCGCCCTGCCCAGAGGTCTCACGTCTCAGGACCCGGGGGCATGGACGCGGTGCGGAATGCAGCCCCGGTAAGCAGCTTCGGGGTGCCCCGAGGCCGCACGCATCGCCACCAGCTTGCTTGGGTCAGTGATGAGAACTCAAGTGGTCTCGAAGAGCGATGATGACCTAAAAATCATGCTCAATAGGATTACGCTGAGGCCCAAGACAGGCGTCTGTGCCGGGATCAGCCTCCCCCAGACCCTGGGGACCCTGGAGGTGCGCCGCAGTTGTGGGCGTGAGGCCATCGTACCCTCGGGGCTCCCCGTGCTGGCCCTGGCCTGTCTGTGCCCGTCAGGGGTCCGCTCGAGGTCGTGAGGCGTTCCGCCCGGCCTCCGGACCCAATCCACCTCGCAGGACAGCTCCCTCGGTGCCATTGCTTAGGAGACCGTTGCCCCTTGTGTCTTTCAGCGGGCCTCGGGGGCCGGAACTTGGTGCGGCGTGACCCAAGAGAGGTGAGTGGAAGACTCTGGGCCTGCAGGGAGATGCCAGGCGCCATGGGCATTGTCCGCGGAGCCCGGATCCCCGCACGGGCCCCGGCTCCAGCACTGTGCTAGGGATGGGGGCTGTGGTGGCCCACACAGCGTGGACCTGCCCATGCACAGCCGCCCTTCAGCAATCCCACGTGCAGGGAATGGGAAAGTTGGGCCAGGTCACTGGCAACGACTGGGGGCTGGGGGCATGCCGCCGTCGTCCCACATGGACCTGAGGCCTCCTTGTACGTCCAGCTGTGTCCTGTGCGCCCGAGAAGAGAGCGGACGTGAGTCCCTTGGTGTCAGGGCCCTCTGTCCCCTTCAGCGAGTGGTTGTCGCTCGAGTCACCCCAGCCGATGGTTCTGGAGAGGGCTGGAGAGGGCAGAGCTCATGAAGAATGCAGCAGACGACCAAGTGTAAGCAGGGCACGGGAGGCTGCTGAAGTACAGCCCTCGAATGTTTCCTCGGATTTCCCGAGTCAGCAAGGTTTCCCTGGCCCAGGGGAAGAGTGGCGAGCCCCGGGCCACAGCAGGCCATGGGGCTGAGCCGGTCCTCTGAGGCCCCCAGAGGAAGCGCCGCCACAAGGGGAGAGTCAGGACCCTCCTGCAGGGCGGGCCGCGGTCTCCCGCCTTGCGCTGCTTGGTGGGAGACGGTGAGACGCGATTCCCTTTTTCGCCCTGGGCGATCAGGGCCTGGGGGCCACCGTTGGCTGCGAGTGCCAGGGCCCGGGTCCCTAGACCACCGCGGTCCCCATGTGTGGGAAGGCGTCCTTCGGGCCCTCACGTCCGGGTGCGCCACGCTTTGCTTGGGGCCCCGGCAGACATCGGGGGAGCACTGGAAATCCCTGTGCTCCAGGCCATGCTCTGGGGCCTTTCCTAGCAAGGGGAGGCTCCCACGGGGGCCCGGATCTCCGTGGATTTGGGAAGGCCAGGGATGGGCAGCGGGTCCCTTGTGTCCTGCCCCTTGCCCGCGGACCCGAGCCCTGGGTGGGTCAGCCGCCCGCCTGGACAGCACCGGCCAGGGCTTCGGGCTGGAGAGTTCTTGGCGGCATGGCACGGGCCAGCGAGCACGCCGTTCCGACGGCCGGCCTCCCCCTCCCTCCTTAGGCCCCCATCCCCAAGCGAGGATCTGGCCCTGACCACCAAGTCTTGCATCGCCCAGCCCCGCCGCCAGGTCCCATGCCTCAGGAAGCCGGGGTATGGCGCCGTCCTGAGAGCAGCCTCGGTAAGCAGCTTCTGGGTGGTAGGGGACCTCCCGCGTCGCCTCGGGCGTGCTTGGGTCAATGATGAGAACTCATATGGTCTCGAAGAGCGATGAGGACCTAAAAATCACGCTCAATAGGATTACGCTGAGGCCCAAGGCAGGGGACCGTGCCGGGGTCAGCCTCCCCCAGAGCGTCGGGGCAGTGAGGGTGCGCTGCAGGTGGCCGCGGGAGGAGAACCACCTCTCGAGGCTCTCTGCTGTGGCCCCCGGACGTCGGTGCACCTGCGGGTGCCGACGGGGTGTTCTGGCGTTCCAGCTGGTCTACCGACCCAGGCCTCTTCCCCGGACAGCTGCCCGAGAGCCAGGGCTTAGCCACCCTTGTGTCCTTGTGTCTTTCAGCGGGCCTGGCTGGCAAGGTTCTTGGCGCGTCTCCCACCAGGAGAGGTGAGCGGAAGCCTCTGGGCTCCGAGGGAGGCCCCAGACCCCTTGGCCTGGCATCGGGAAGCGGGGACCCCAGCAGGGACTCCGCAGCTGGGCCTGGGCTGGGGATGCGGGTCCTCATTGTCCGGACGGCACCGAAGTCCCCGTGAGCGTGTGCCCCTGAGCCATCCCAGGGGCAGGGATCGCGAAACGTGGGCCGGGGGGCTGACAAGGCCTGGAAAGCGCGGGCTGGCCGCCCAAGGCCCAGGTGCACCCGAGGCCTCCTGATCAATTGCGGCGTGTCCGGGGGGCCCAGAAAGGGAGTGGACGTGAGACCCGTGGTCTCGGAGGCCACTGTGCCCTTCAGCAACACCTTGTTGCTCAAGGCCCGGCCCATGGCAGGTTTCTGCGGGCTGCACTGGCCCGAGCTCCTGTCCCGTCCTGCAGACGACCAAGGCGTTTGGGGCCCCGGGAGGCCACTTCCGAAGAGCCCACGAGGATTCGTTGAGCTGGCCAGACGGCACGGTTCCACTGGGGCGGGGGGGCAGAAACTGCACGTCCCAGGCCACAGGAGCCGTTGGGGCTCAGCCTCTCACCTGAGACTCTCAAGCACCCGGGATAGGGTCGTGGTGAAGCGGCACTGCACGGGCCGAGTCAGGTCCCTCGTCCAGAGCGGCCAGCGGGCGGTGTGCCTTGCTGCCGTGGTGGAGAGTGACCTGGCTTTCCCCGCTCGGCCGTGGGGGAGCCCTGGGCCCCGGCAACCTTTGGCTTCCCGGGCAGGGGCTCAGGTCCTTGGCTCCCAGGTGGCTCCAGGAGAGGGTGGGCGGCGTCCTGGCCAAACCTCCCGGGCCGCCGCTCTTGGCTCGCCACTCCGGGAGACAGCGGGGACCCGGCCAAAGCCCTGTGGTCCATGCCATGGTCAGGGGCCGTTCTCCAGAAGGCTGGGCTCCCACAGGGACCACGGTCTCCATTGCTTTGGGATGCCCCGGAAAGGGCAGCCGGGCCCTTGGGCCCGGCTTCTTCCTGGCGGACACCTGCCATGCTTGGCTCCGAACTCTGCCGGGCCCCCAGTGGCCAGGACTCCGGGAAAGGGGGCCCTGGGCCGCACGGCAGGCGCTTCAGACCAGGACGTTTGGACAGCTGGTCTCTCCGTCTCTCCTTAGAAACCCATCCACAATCGAGAAGCTCGCCCAGATGAGCACGTCTTGCTTGGCCCCGCCCTGCCCAGAGGTCTCACGTCTCAGGACCCGGGGGCATGGACGCGGTGCGGAATGCAGCCCCGGTAAGCAGCTTCGGGGTGCCCCGAGGCCGCACGCATCGCCACCAGCTTGCTTGGGTCAGTGATGAGAACTCAAGTGGTCTCGAAGAGCGATGATGACCTAAAAATCATGCTCAATAGGATTACGCTGAGGCCCAAGACAGGCGTCTGTGCCGGGATCAGCCTCCCCCAGACCCTGGGGACCCTGGAGGTGCGCCGCAGTTGTGGGCGTGAGGCCATCGTACCCTCGGGGCTCCCCGTGCTGGCCCTGGCCTGTCTGTGCCCGTCAGGGGTCCGCTCGAGGTCGTGAGGCGTTTTGCCCGGCCTCTGGACCCAATCCACCTCGCAGGACAGCTCCCTCGGTGCCATTGCTTAGGAGACCGTTGCCCCTTGTGTCTTTCAGCGGGCCTCGGGGGCCGGAACTTGGTGCGGCGTGACCCAAGAGAGGTGAGTGGAAGACTCTGGGCCTGCAGGGAGATGCCAGGCGCCATGGGCATTGTCCGCGGAGCCCGGATCCCCGCACGGGCCCCGGCTCCAGCACTGTGCTAGGGATGGGGGCTGTGGTGGCCCACACAGCGTGGACCTGCCCATGCACAGCCGCCCTTCAGCAATCCCACGTGCAGGGAATGGGAAAGTTGGGCCAGGTCACTGGCAACGACTGGGGGCTGGGGGCATGCCGCCGTCGTCCCACATGGACCTGAGGCCTCCTTGTACGTCCAGCTGTGTCCTGTGCGCCCGAGAAGAGAGCGGACGTGAGTCCCTTGGTGTCAGGGCCCTCTGTCCCCTTCAGCGAGTGGTTGTCGCTCGAGTCACCCCAGCCGATGGTTCTGGAGAGGGCTGGAGAGGGCAGAGCTCATGAAGAATGCAGCAGACGCCCAAGTGTAAGCAGGGCACGGGAGGCTGCTGAAGTACAGCCCTCGAATGTTTCCTCGGATTTCCCGAGTCAGCAAGGTTTCCCTGGCCCAGGGGAAGAGTGGCGAGCCCCGGGCCACAGCAGGCCATGGGGCTGAGCCGGTCCTCTGAGGCCCCCAGAGGAAGCGCCGCCACAAGGGGAGAGTCAGGACCCTCCTGCAGGGCGGGCCGCGGTCTCCCGCCTTGCGCTGCTTGGTGGGAGACGGTGAGACGCGATTCCCTTTTTCGCCCTGGGCGATCAGGGCCTGGGGGCCACCGTTGGCTGCGAGTGCCAGGGCCCGGGTCCCTAGACCACCGCGGTCCCCATGTGTGGGAAGGCGTCCTTCGGGCCCTCACTTCCGGGTGCGCCACGCTTTGCTTGGGGCCCCGGCAGACATCGGGGGAGCACTGGAAATCCCTGTGCTCCAGGCCATGCTCTGGGGCCTTTCCTAGCAAGGGGAGGCTCCCACGGGGGCCCGGATCTCCGTGGATTTGGGAAGGCCAGGGATGGGCAGCGGGTCCCTTGTGTCCTGCCCCTTGCCCGCGGACCCGAGCCCTGGGTGGGTCAGCCGCCCGCCTGGACAGCACCGGCCAGGGCTTCGGGCTGGAGAGTTCTTGGCGGCATGGCACGGGCCAGCGAGCACGCCGTTCCGACGGCCGGCCTCCCCCTCCCTCCTTAGGCCCCCATCCCCAAGCGAGGATCTGGCCCTGACCACCAAGTCTTGCATCGCCCAGCCCCGCCGCCAGGTCCCATGCCTCAGGAAGCCGGGGTATGGCGCCGTCCTGAGAGCAGCCTCGGTAAGCAGCTTCTGGGTGGTAGGGGACCTCCCCCGTCGCCTCGGGCGTGCTTGGGTCAATGATGAGAACTCATATGGTCTCGAAGAGCGATGAGGACCTAAAAATCACGCTCAATAGGATTACGCTGAGGCCCAAGGCAGGGGACCGTGCCGGGGTCAGCCTCCCCCAGAGCGTCGGGGCAGTGAGGGTGCGCTGCAGGTGGCCGCGGGAGGAGAACCACCTCTCGAGGCTCTCTGCTGTGGCCCCCGGACGTCGGTGCACCTGCGGGTGCCGACGGGGTGTTCTGGCGTTCCAGCTGGTCTACCGACCCAGGCCTCTTCCCCGGACAGCTGCCCGAGAGCCAGGGCTTAGCCACCCTTGTGTCCTTGTGTCTTTCAGCGGGCCTGGCTGGCAAGGTTCTTGGCGCGTCTCCCACCAGGAGAGGTGAGCGGAAGCCTCTGGGCTCCGAGGGAGGCCCCAGACCCCTTGGCCTGGCATCGGGAAGCGGGGACCCCAGCAGGGACTCCGCAGCTGGGCCTGGGCTGGGGATGCGGGTCCTCATTGTCCGGACGGCACCGAAGTCCCCGTGAGCGTGTGCCCCTGAGCCATCCCAGGGGCAGGGATCGCGAAACGTGGGCCGGGGGGCTGACAAGGCCTGGAAAGCGCGGGCTGGCCGCCCAAGGCCCAGGTGCACCCGAGGCCTCCTGATCAATTGCGGCGTGTCCGGGGGGCCCAGAAAGGGAGTGGACGTGAGACCCGTGGTCTCGGAGGCCACTGTGCCCTTGAGCAACACCTTGTTGCTCAAGGCCCGGCCCATGGCAGGTTTCTGCGGGCTGCACTGGCCCGAGCTCCTGTCCCGTCCTGCAGACGACCAAGGCGTTTGGGGCCCCGGGAGGCCACTTCCGAAGAGCCCACGAGGATTCGTTGAGCTGGCCAGACGGCACGGTTCCACTGGGGCGGGGGGGCAGAAACTGCACGTCCCAGGCCACAGCAGCCGTTGGGGCTCAGCCTCTCACCTGAGACTCTCAAGCACCCGGGATAGGGTCGTGGTGAAGCGGCACTGCACGGGCCGAGTCAGGTCCCTCGTCCAGAGCGGCCAGCGGGCGGTGTGCCTTGCTGCCGTGGTGGAGAGTGACCTGGCTTTCCCCGCTCGGCCGTGGGGGAGCCCTGGGCCCCGGCAACCTTTGGCTTCCCGGGCAGGGGCTCAGGTCCTTGGCTCCCAGGTGGCTCCAGGAGAGGGTGGGCGGCGTCCTGGCCAAACCTCCCGGGCCGCCGCTCTTGGCTCGCCACTCCGGGAGACAGCGGGGACCCGGCCAAAGCCCTGTGGTCCATGCCATGGTCAGGGGCCGTTCTCCAGAAGGCTGGGCTCCCACAGGGACCACGGTCTCCATTGCTTTGGGATGCCCCGGAAAGGGCAGCCGGGCCCTTGGGCCCGGCTCCTTCCTGGCGGACACCTGCCATGCTTGGCTCCGAACTCTGCCGGGCCCCCAGTGGCCAGGACTCCGGGAAAGGGGGCCCTGGGCCGCACGGCAGGCGCTTCAGACCAGGACGTTTGGACAGCTGGTCTCTCCGTCTCTCCTTAGAAACCCATCCACAATCGAGAAGCTCGCCCAGATGAGCACGTCTTGCTTGGCCCCGCCCTGCCCAGAGGTCTCACGTCTCAGGACCCGGGGGCATGGACGCGGTGCGGAATGCAGCCCCGGTAAGCAGCTTCGGGGTGCCCCGAGGCCGCACGCATCGCCACCAGCTTGCTTGGGTCAGTGATGAGAACTCAAGTGGTCTCGAAGAGCGATGATGACCTAAAAATCATGCTCAATAGGATTACGCTGAGGCCCAAGACAGGCGTCTGTGCCGGGATCAGCCTCCCCCAGACCCTGGGGACCCTGGAGGTGCGCCGCAGTTGTGGGCGTGAGGCCATCGTACCCTCGGGGCTCCCCGTGCTGGCCCTGGCCTGTCTGTGCCCGTCAGGGGTCCGCTCGAGGTCGTGAGGCGTTCCGCCCGGCCTCCGGACCCAATCCACCTCGCAGGACAGCTCCCTCGGTGCCATTGCTTAGGAGACCGTTGCCCCTTGTGTCTTTCAGCGGGCCTCGGGGGCCGGAACTTGGTGCGGCGTGACCCAAGAGAGGTGAGTGGAAGACTCTGGGCCTGCAGGGAGATGCCAGGCGCCATGGGCATTGTCCGCGGAGCCCGGATCCCCGCACGGGCCCCGGCTCCAGCACTGTGCTAGGGATGGGGGCTGTGGTGGCCCACACAGCGTGGACCTGCCCATGCACAGCCGCCCTTCAGCAATCCCACGTGCAGGGAATGGGAAAGTTGGGCCAGGTCACTGGCAACGACTGGGGGCTGGGGGCATGCCGCCGTCGTCCCACATGGACCTGAGGCCTCCTTGTACATCCAGCTGTGTCCTGTGCGCCCGAGAAGAGAGCGGACGTGAGTCCCTTGGTGTCAGGGCCCTCTGTCCCCTTCAGCGAGTGGTTGTCGCTCGAGTCACCCCAGCCGATGGTTCTGGAGAGGGCTGGAGAGGGCAGAGCTCATGAAGAATGCAGCAGACGCCCAAGTGTAAGCAGGGCACGGGAGGCTGCTGAAGTACAGCCCTCGAATGTTTCCTCGGATTTCCCGAGTCAGCAAGGTTTCCCTGGCCCAGGGGAAGAGTGGCGAGCCCCGGGCCACAGCAGGCCATGGGGCTGAGCCGGTCCTCTGAGGCCCCCAGAGGAAGCGCCGCCACAAGGGGAGAGTCAGGACCCTCCTGCAGGGCGGGCCGCGGTCTCCCGCCTTGCGCTGCTTGGTGGGAGACGGTGAGACGCGATTCCCTTTTTCGCCCTGGGCGATCAGGGCCTGGGGGCCACCGTTGGCTGCGAGTGCCAGGGCCCGGGTCCCTAGACCACCGCGGTCCCCATGTGTGGGAAGGCGTCCTTCGGGCCCTCACTTCCGGGTGCGCCACGCTTTGCTTGGGGCCCCGGCAGACATCGGGGGAGCACTGGAAATCCCTGTGCTCCAGGCCATGCTCTGGGGCCTTTCCTAGCAAGGGGAGGCTCCCACGGGGGCCCGGATCTCCGTGGATTTGGGAAGGCCAGGGATGGGCAGCGGGTCCCTTGTGTCCTGCCCCTTGCCCGCGGACCCGAGCCCTGGGTGGGTCAGCCGCCCGCCTGGACAGCACCGGCCAGGGCTTCGGGCTGGAGAGTTCTTGGCGGCATGGCACGGGCCAGCGAGCACGCCGTTCCGCCGGCCGGCCTCCCCCTCCCTCCTTAGGCCCCCATCCCCAAGCGAGGATCTGGCCCTGACCACCAAGTCTTGCATCGCCCAGCCCCGCCGCCAGGTCCCATGCCTCAGGAAGCCGGGGTATGGCGCTGTCCTGAGAGCAGCCTCGGTAAGCAGCTTCTGGGTGGTAGGGGACCTCCCCCGTCGCCTCGGGCGTGCTTGGGTCAATGATGAGAACTCATATGGTCTCGAAGAGCGATGAGGACCTAAAAATCACGCTCAATAGGATTACGCTGAGGCCCAAGGCAGGGGACCGTGCCGGGGTCAGCCTCCCCCAGAGCGTCGGGGCAGTGAGGGTGCGCTGCAGGTGGCCGCGGGAGGAGAACCACCTCTCGAGGCTCTCTGCTGTGGCCCCCGGACGTCGGTGCACCTGCGGGTGCCGACGGGGTGTTCTGGCGTTCCAGCTGGTCTACCGACCCAGGCCTCTTCCCCGGACAGCTGCCCGAGAGCCAGGGCTTAGCCACCCTTGTGTCCTTGTGTCTTTCAGCGGGCCTGGCTGGCAAGGTTCTTGGCGCGTCTCCCACCAGGAGAGGTGAGCGGAAGCCTCTGGGCTCCGAGGGAGGCCCCAGACCCCTTGGCCTGGCATCGGGAAGCGGGGACCCCAGCAGGGACTCCGCAGCTGGGCCTGGGCTGGGGATGCGGGTCCTCATTGTCCGGACGGCACCGAAGTCCCCGTGAGCGTGTGCCCCTGAGCCATCCCAGGGGCAGGGATCGCGAAACGTGGGCCGGGGGGCTGACAAGGCCTGGAAAGCGCGGGCTGGCCGCCCAAGGCCCAGGTGCACCCGAGGCCTCCTGATCAATTGCGGCGTGTCCGGGGGGCCCAGAAAGGGAGTGGACGTGAGACCCGTGGTCTCGGAGGCCACTGTGCCCTTGAGCAACACCTTGTTGCTCAAGGCCCGGCCCATGGCAGGTTTCTGCGGGCTGCACTGGCCCGAGCTCCTGTCCCGTCCTGCAGACGACCAAGGCGTTTGGGGCCCCGGGAGGCCACTTCCGAAGAGCCCACGAGGATTCGTTGAGCTGGCCAGACGGCACGGTTCCACTGGGGCGGGGGGGCAGAAACTGCACGTCCCAGGCCACAGCAGCCGTTGGGGCTCAGCCTCTCACCTGAGACTCTCAAGCACCCGGGATAGGGTCGTGGTGAAGCGGCACTGCACGGGCCGAGTCAGGTCCCTCGTCCAGAGCGGCCAGCGGGCGGTGTGCCTTGCTGCCGTGGTGGAGAGTGACCTGGCTTTCCCCGCTCGGCCGTGGGGGAGCCCTGGGCCCCGGCAACCTTTGGCTTCCCGGGCAGGGGCTCAGGTCCTTGGCTCCCAGGTGGCTCCAGGAGAGGGTGGGCGGCGTCCTGGCCAAACCTCCCGGGCCGCCGCTCTTGGCTCGCCACTCCGGGAGACAGCGGGGACCCGGCCAAAGCCCTGTGGTCCATGCCATGGTCAGGGGCCGTTCTCCAGAAGGCTGGGCTCCCACAGGGACCACGGTCTCCATTGCTTTGGGATGCCCCGGAAAGGGCAGCCGGGCCCTTGGGCCCGGCTCCTTCCTGGCGGACACCTGCCATGCTTGGCTCCGAACTCTGCCGGGCCCCCAGTGGCCAGGACTCCGGGAAAGGGGGCCCTGGGCCGCACGGCAGGCGCTTCAGACCAGGACGTTTGGACAGCTGGTCTCTCCGTCTCTCCTTAGAAACCCATCCACAATCGAGAAGCTCGCCCAGATGAGCACGTCTTGCTTGGCCCCGCCCTGCCCAGAGGTCTCACGTCTCAGGACCCGGGGGCATGGACGCGGTGCGGAATGCAGCCCCGGTAAGCAGCTTCGGGGTGCCCCGAGGCCGCACGCATCGCCACCAGCTTGCTTGGGTCAGTGATGAGAACTCAAGTGGTCTCGAAGAGCGATGATGACCTAAAAATCATGCTCAATAGGATTACGCTGAGGCCCAAGACAGGCGTCTGTGCCGGGATCAGCCTCCCCCAGACCCTGGGGACCCTGGAGGTGCACCGCAGTTGTGGGCGTGAGGCCATCGTACCCTCGGGGCTCCCCGTGCTGGCCCTGGCCTGTCTGTGCCCGTCAGGGGTCCGCTCGAGGTCGTGAGGCGTTCCGCCCGGCCTCCGGACCCAATCCACCTCGCAGGACAGCTCCCTCGGTGCCATTGCTTAGGAGACCGTTGCCCCTTGTGTCTTTCAGCGGGCCTCGGGGGCCGGAACTTGGTGCGGCGTGACCCAAGAGAGGTGAGTGGAAGACTCTGGGCCTGCAGGGAGATGCCAGGCGCCATGGGCATTGTCCGCGGAGCCCGGATCCCCGCACGGGCCCCGGCTCCAGCACTGTGCTAGGGATGGGGGCTGTGGTGGCCCACACAGCGTGGACCTGCCCATGCACAGCCGCCCTTCAGCAATCCCACGTGCAGGGAATGGGAAAGTTGGGCCAGGTCACTGGCAACGACTGGGGGCTGGGGGCATGCCGCCGTCGTCCCACATGGACCTGAGGCCTCCTTGTACGTCCAGCTGTGTCCTGTGCGCCCGAGAAGAGAGCGGACGTGAGTCCCTTGGTGTCAGGGCCCTCTGTCCCCTTCAGCGAGTGGTTGTCGCTCGAGTCACCCCAGCCGATGGTTCTGGAGAGGGCTGGAGAGGGCAGAGCTCATGAAGAATGCAGCAGACGCCCAAGTGTAAGCAGGGCACGGGAGGCTGCTGAAGTACAGCCCTCGAATGTTTCCTCGGATTTCCCGAGTCAGCAAGGTTTCCCTGGCCCAGGGGAAGAGTGGCGAGCCCCGGGCCACAGCAGGCCATGGGGCTGAGCCGGTCCTCTGAGGCCCCCAGAGGAAGCGCCGCCACAAGGGGAGAGTCAGGACCCTCCTGCAGGGCGGGCCGCGGTCTCCCGCCTTGCGCTGCTTGGTGGGAGACGGTGAGACGCGATTCCCTTTTTCGCCCTGGGCGATCAGGGCCTGGGGGCCACCGCTGGCTGCGAGTGCCAGGGCCCGGGTCCCTAGACCACCGCGGTCCCCATGGGTGGGAAGGCGTCCTTCGGGCCCTCACATCCGGGTGCGCCACGCTTTGCTTGGGGCCCCGGCAGACATCGGGGGAGCACTGGAAATCCCTGTGCTCCAGGCCAGGCTCTGGGGCCTTTCTCAGCAAGGGGAGGCTCCCGCGGGGGCCCGGATCTCCGTGGATTTGGGAAGGCCAGGGATGGGCAGCGGGTCCCTTGTGTCCTGCCCCTTGCCCGCGGACCCGAGCCATGGGTGGGTCAGCCGCCCGCCTGGACAGCACCGGCAAGGGCTTCGGGCTGGAGAGTTCTTGGCGGCATGGCACGGGCCAGCGAGCACGCCGTTCCGACGGCCGGCCTCCCCCTCCCTCCTTAGGCCCCCATCCCCAAGCGAGGATCTGGCCCTGACCACCAGGTCTTGCATCGCCCAGCCCCGCCGCCAGGTCCCATGCCTCAGGAAGCCGGGGTATGGCGCTGTCCTGAGAGCAGCCTCGGTAAGCAGCTTCTGGGTGGTAGGGGACCTCCCGCGTCGCCTCGGGCGTGCTTGGGTCAATGATGAGAACTCATATGGTCTCGAAGAGCGATGAGGACCTAAAAATCACGCTCAATAGGATTACGCTGAGGCCCAAGGCAGGGGACCGTGCCGGGGTCAGCCTCCCCCAGAGCGTCGGGGCAGTGAGGGTGCGCTGCAGGTGGCCGCGGGAGGAGAACCACCTCTCGAGGCTCTCTGCTGTGGCCCCCGGACGTCGGTGCACCTGCGGGTGCCGACGGGGTGTTCTGGCGTTCCAGCTGGTCTACCGACCCAGGCCTCTTCCCCGGACAGCTGCCCGAGAGCCAGGGCTTAGCCACCCTTGTGTCCTTGTGTCTTTCAGCGGGCCTGGCTGGCAAGGTTCTTGGCGCGTCTCCCACCAGGAGAGGTGAGCGGAAGCCTCTGGGCTCCGAGGGAGGCCCCAGACCCCTTGGCCTGGCATCGGGAAGCGGGGACCCCAGCAGGGACTCCGCAGCTGGGCCTGGGCTGGGGATGCGGGTCCTCATTGTCCGGACGGCACCGAAGTCCCCGTGAGCGTGTGCCCCTGAGCCATCCCAGGGGCAGGGATCGCGAAACGTGGGCCGGGGGGCTGACAAGGCCTGGAAAGCGCGGGCTGGCCGCCCAAGGCCCAGGTGCACCCGAGGCCTCCTGATCAATTGCGGCGTGTCCGGGGGGCCCAGAAAGGGAGTGGACGTGAGACCCGTGGTCTCGGAGGCCACTGTGCCCTTCAGCAACACCTTGTTGCTCAAGGCCCGGCCCATGGCAGGTTTCTGCGGGCTGCACTGGCCCGAGCTCCTGTCCCGTCCTGCAGACGACCAAGGCGTTTGGGGCCCCGGGAGGCCACTTCCGAAGAGCCCACGAGGATTCGTTGAGCTGGCCAGACGGCACGGTTCCACTGGGGCGGGGGGGCAGAAACTGCACGTCCCAGGCCACAGCAGCCGTTGGGGCTCAGCCTCTCACCTGAGACTCTCAAGCACCCGGGATAGGGTCGTGGTGAAGCGGCACTGCACGGGCCGAGTCAGGTCCCTCGTCCAGAGCGGCCAGCGGGCGGTGTGCCTTGCTGCCGTGGTGGAGAGTGACCTGGCTTTCCCCGCTCGGCCGTGGGGGAGCCCTGGGCCCCGGCAACCTTTGGCTTCCCGGGCAGGGGCTCAGGTCCTTGGCTCCCAGGTGGCTCCAGGAGAGGGTGGGCGGCGTCCTGGCCAAACCTCCCGGGCCGCCGCTCTTGGCTCGCCACTCCGGGAGACAGCGGGGACCCGGCCAAAGCCCTGTGGTCCATGCCATGGTCAGGGGCCGTTCTCCAGAAGGCTGGGCTCCCACAGGGACCACGGTCTCCATTGCTTTGGGATGCCCCGGAAAGGGCAGCCGGGCCCTTGGGCCCGGCTCCTTCCTGGCGGACACCTGCCATGCTTGGCTCCGAACTCTGCCGGGCCCCCAGTGGCCAGGACTCCGGGAAAGGGGGCCCTGGGCCGCACGGCAGGCGCTTCAGACCAGGACGTTTGGACAGCTGGTCTCTCCGTCTCTCCTTAGAAACCCATCCACAATCGAGAAGCTCGCCCAGATGAGCACGTCTTGCTTGGCCCCGCCCTGCCCAGAGGTCTCACGTCTCAGGACCCGGGGGCATGGACGCGGTGCGGAATGCAGCCCCGGTAAGCAGCTTCGGGGTGCCCCGAGGCCGCACGCATCGCCACCAGCTTGCTTGGGTCAGTGATGAGAACTCAAGTGGTCTCGAAGAGCGATGATGACCTAAAAATCATGCTCAATAGGATTACGCTGAGGCCCAAGACAGGCGTCTGTGCCGGGATCAGCCTCCCCCAGACCCTGGGGACCCTGGAGGTGCGCCGCAGTTGTGGGCGTGAGGCCATCGTACCCTCGGGGCTCCCCGTGCTGGCCCTGGCCTGTCTGTGCCCGTCAGGGGTCCGCTCGAGGTCGTGAGGCGTTCCGCCCGGCCTCCGGACCCAATCCACCTCGCAGGACAGCTCCCTCGGTGCCATTGCTTAGGAGACCGTTGCCCCTTGTGTCTTTCAGCGGGCCTCGGGGGCCGGAACTTGGTGCGGCGTGACCCAAGAGAGGTGAGTGGAAGACTCTGGGCCTGCAGGGAGATGCCAGGCGCCATGGGCATTGTCCGCGGAGCCCGGATCCCCGCACGGGCCCCGGCTCCAGCACTGTGCTAGGGATGGGGGCTGTGGTGGCCCACACAGCGTGGACCTGCCCATGCACAGCCGCCCTTCAGCAATCCCACGTGCAGGGAATGGGAAAGTTGGGCCAGGTCACTGGCAACGACTGGGGGCTGGGGGCATGCCGCCGTCGTCCCACATGGACCTGAGGCCTCCTTGTACGTCCAGCTGTGTCCTGTGCGCCCGAGAAGAGAGCGGACGTGAGTCCCTTGGTGTCAGGGCCCTCTGTCCCCTTCAGCGAGTGGTTGTCGCTCGAGTCACCCCAGCCGATGGTTCTGGAGAGGGCTGGAGAGGGCAGAGCTCATGAAGAATGCAGCAGACGCCCAAGTGTAAGCAGGGCACGGGAGGCTGCTGAAGTACAGCCCTCGAATGTTTCCTCGGATTTCCCGAGTCAGCAAGGTTTCCCTGGCCCAGGGGAAGAGTGGCGAGCCCCGGGCCACAGCAGGCCATGGGGCTGAGCCGGTCCTCTGAGGCCCCCAGAGGAAGCGCCGCCACAAGGGGAGAGTCAGGACCCTCCTGCAGGGCGGGCCGCGGTCTCCCGCCTTGCGCTGCTTGGTGGGAGACGGTGAGACGCGATTCCCTTTTTCGCCCTGGGCGATCAGGGCCTGGGGGCCACCGCTGGCTGCGAGTGCCAGGGCCCGGGTCCCTAGACCACCGCGGTCCCCATGTGTGGGAAGGCGTCCTTCGGGCCCTCACATCCGGGTGCGCCACGCTTTGCTTGGGGCCCCGGCAGACATCGGGGGAGCACTGGAAATCCCTGTGCTCCAGGCCAGGCTCTGGGGCCTTTCTCAGCAAGGGGAGGCTCCCACGGGGGCCCGGATCTCCGTGGATTTGGGAAGGCCAGGGATGGGCAGCGGGTCCCTTGTGTCCTGCCCCTTGCCCGCGGACCCGAGCCCTGGGTGGGTCAGCCGCCCGCCTGGACAGCACCGGCCAGGGCTTCGGGCTGGAGAGTTCTTGGCGGCATGGCACGGGCCAGCGAGCACGCCGTTCCGACGGCCGGCCTCCCCCTCCCTCCTTAGGCCCCCATCCCCAAGCGAGGATCTGGCCCTGACCACCAAGTCTTGCATCGCCCAGCCCCGCCGCCAGGTCCCATGCCTCAGGAAGCCGGGGTATGGCGCCGTCCTGAGAGCAGCCTCGGTAAGCAGCTTCTGGGTGGTAGGGGACCTCCCGCGTCGCCTCGGGCGTGCTTGGGTCAATGATGAGAACTCATATGGTCTCGAAGAGCGATGAGGACCTAAAAATCACGCTCAATAGGATTACGCTGAGGCCCAAGGCAGGGGACCGTGCCGGGGTCAGCCTCCCCCAGAGCGTCGGGGCAGTGAGGGTGCGCTGCAGGTGGCCGCGGGAGGAGAACCACCTCTCGAGGCTCTCTGCTGTGGCCCCCGGACGTCGGTGCACCTGCGGGTGCCGACGGGGTGTTCTGGCGTTCCAGCTGGTCTACCGACCCAGGCCTCTTCCCCGGACAGCTGCCCGAGAGCCAGGGCTTAGCCACCCTTGTGTCCTTGTGTCTTTCAGCGGGCCTGGCTGGCAAGGTTCTTGGCGCGTCTCCCACCAGGAGAGGTGAGCGGAAGCCTCTGGGCTCCGAGGGAGGCCCCAGACCCCTTGGCCTGGCATCGGGAAGCGGGGACCCCAGCAGGGACTCCGCAGCTGGGCCTGGGCTGGGGATGCGGGTCCTCATTGTCCGGACGGCACCGAAGTCCCCGTGAGCGTGTGCCCCTGAGCCATCCCAGGGGCAGGGATCGCGAAACGTGGGCCGGGGGGCTGACAAGGCCTGGAAAGCGCGGGCTGGCCGCCCAAGGCCCAGGTGCACCCGAGGCCTCCTGATCAATTGCGGCGTGTCCGGGGGGCCCAGAAAGGGAGTGGACGTGAGACCCGTGGTCTCGGAGGCCACTGTGCCCTTGAGCAACACCTTGTTGCTCAAGGCCCGGCCCATGGCAGGTTTCTGCGGGCTGCACTGGCCCGAGCTCCTGTCCCGTCCTGCAGACGACCAAGGCGTTTGGGGCCCCGGGAGGCCACTTCCGAAGAGCCCACGAGGATTCGTTGAGCTGGCCAGACGGCACGGTTCCACTGGGGCGGGGGGGCAGAAACTGCACGTCCCAGGCCACAGCAGCCGTTGGGGCTCAGCCTCTCACCTGAGACTCTCAAGCACCCGGGATAGGGTCGTGGTGAAGCGGCACTGCACGGGCCGAGTCAGGTCCCTCGTCCAGAGCGGCCAGCGGGCGGTGTGCCTTGCTGCCGTGGTGGAGAGTGACCTGGCTTTCCCCGCTCGGCCGTGGGGGAGCCCTGGGCCCCGGCAACCTTTGGCTTCCCGGGCAGGGGCTCAGGTCCTTGGCTCCCAGGTGGCTCCAGGAGAGGGTGGGCGGCGTCCTGGCCAAACCTCCCGGGCCGCCGCTCTTGGCTCGCCACTCCGGGAGACAGCGGGGACCCGGCCAAAGCCCTGTGGTCCATGCCATGGTCAGGGGCCGTTCTCCAGAAGGCTGGGCTCCCACAGGGACCACGGTCTCCATTGCTTTGGGATGCCCCGGAAAGGGCAGCCGGGCCCTTGGGCCCGGCTCCTTCCTGGCGGACACCTGCCATGCTTGGCTCCGAACTCTGCCGGGCCCCCAGTGGCCAGGACTCCGGGAAAGGGGGCCCTGGGCCGCACGGCAGGCGCTTCAGACCAGGACGTTTGGACAGCTGGTCTCTCCGTCTCTCCTTAGAAACCCATCCACAATCGAGAAGCTCGCCCAGATGAGCACGTCTTGCTTGGCCCCGCCCTGCCCAGAGGTCTCACGTCTCAGGACCCGGGGGCATGGACGCGGTGCGGAATGCAGCCCCGGTAAGCAGCTTCGGGGTGCCCCGAGGCCGCACGCATCGCCACCAGCTTGCTTGGGTCAGTGATGAGAACTCAAGTGGTCTCGAAGAGCGATGATGACCTAAAAATCATGCTCAATAGGATTACGCTGAGGCCCAAGACAGGCGTCTGTGCCGGGATCAGCCTCCCCCAGACCCTGGGGACCCTGGAGGTGCGCCGCAGTTGTGGGCGTGAGGCCATCGTACCCTCGGGGCTCCCCGTGCTGGCCCTGGCCTGTCTGTGCCCGTCAGGGGTCCGCTCGAGGTCGTGAGGCGTTCCGCCCGGCCTCCGGACCCAATCCACCTCGCAGGACAGCTCCCTCGGTGCCATTGCTTAGGAGACCGTTGCCCCTTGTGTCTTTCAGCGGGCCTCGGGGGCCGGAACTTGGTGCGGCGTGACCCAAGAGAGGTGAGTGGAAGACTCTGGGCCTGCAGGGAGATGCCAGGCGCCATGGGCATTGTCCGCGGAGCCCGGATCCCCGCACGGGCCCCGGCTCCAGCACTGTGCTAGGGATGGGGGCTGTGGTGGCCCACACAGCGTGGACCTGCCCATGCACAGCCGCCCTTCAGCAATCCCACGTGCAGGGAATGGGAAAGTTGGGCCAGGTCACTGGCAACGACTGGGGGCTGGGGGCATGCCGCCGTCGTCCCACATGGACCTGAGGCCTCCTTGTACGTCCAGCTGTGTCCTGTGCGCCCGAGAAGAGAGCGGACGTGAGTCCCTTGGTGTCAGGGCCCTCTGTCCCCTTCAGCGAGTGGTTGTCGCTCGAGTCACCCCAGCCGATGGTTCTGGAGAGGGCTGGAGAGGGCAGAGCTCATGAAGAATGCAGCAGACGCCCAAGTGTAAGCAGGGCACGGGAGGCTGCTGAAGTACAGCCCTCGAATGTTTCCTCGGATTTCCCGAGTCAGCAAGGTTTCCCTGGCCCAGGGGAAGAGTGGCGAGCCCCGGGCCACAGCAGGCCATGGGGCTGAGCCGGTCCTCTGAGGCCCCCAGAGGAAGCGCCGCCACAAGGGGAGAGTCAGGACCCTCCTGCAGGGCGGGCCGCGGTCTCCCGCCTTGCGCTGCTTGGTGGGAGACGGTGAGACGCGATTCCCTTTTTCGCCCTGGGCGATCAGGGCCTGGGGGCCACCGCTGGCTGCGAGTGCCAGGGCCCGGGTCCCTAGACCACCGCGGTCCCCATGTGTGGGAAGGCGTCCTTCGGGCCCTCACATCCGGGTGCGCCACGCTTTGCTTGGGGCCCCGGCAGACATCGGGGGAGCACTGGAAATCCCTGTGCTCCAGGCCAGGCTCTGGGGCCTTTCCTAGCAAGGGGAGGCTCCCACGGGGGCCCGGATCTCCGTGGATTTGGGAAGGCCAGGGATGGGCAGCGGGTCCCTTGTGTCCTGCCCCTTGCCCGCGGACCCGAGCCCTGGGTGGGTCAGCCGCCCGCCTGGACAGCACCGGCCAGGGCTTCGGGCTGGAGAGTTCTTGGCGGCATGGCACGGGCCAGCGAGCACGCCGTTCCGACGGCCGGCCTCCCCCTCCCTCCTTAGGCCCCCATCCCCAAGCGAGGATCTGGCCCTGACCACCAAGTCTTGCATCGCCCAGCCCCGCCGCCAGGTCCCATGCCTCAGGAAGCCGGGGTATGGCGCTGTCCTGAGAGCAGCCTCGGTAAGCAGCTTCTGGGTGGTAGGGGACCTCCCGCGTCGCCTCGGGCGTGCTTGGGTCAATGATGAGAACTCATATGGTCTCGAAGAGCGATGAGGACCTAAAAATCACGCTCAATAGGATTACGCTGAGGCCCAAGGCAGGGGACCGTGCCGGGGTCAGCCTCCCCCAGAGCGTCGGGGCAGTGAGGGTGCGCTGCAGGTGGCCGCGGGAGGAGAACCACCTCTCGAGGCTCTCTGCTGTGGCCCCCGGACGTCGGTGCACCTGCGGGTGCCGACGGGGTGTTCTGGCGTTCCAGCTGGTCTACCGACCCAGGCCTCTTCCCCGGACAGCTGCCCGAGAGCCACGGCTTAGCCACCCTTGTGTCCTTGTATCTTTCAGCGGGCCTGGCTGTCAAGGTTCTTGGCGCGTCTCCCACCAGGAGAGGTGAGCGGAAGCCTCTGGGCTCCGAGGGAGGCCCCAGACCCCTTGGCCTGGCATCGGGAAGCGGGGACCCCAGCAGGGACTCCGCAGCTGGGCCTGGGCTGGGGATGCGGGTCCTCATTGTCCGGACGGCACCGAAGTCCCCGTGAGCGTGTGCCCCTGAGCCATCCCAGGGGCAGGGATCGCGAAACGTGGGCCGGGGGGCTGACAAGGCCTGGAAAGCGCGGGCTGGCCGCCCAAGGCCCAGGTGCACCCGAGGCCTCCTGATCAATTGCGGCGTGTCCGGGGGGCCCAGAAAGGGAGTGGACGTGAGACCCGTGGTCTCGGAGGCCACTGTGCCCTTCAGCAACACCTTGTTGCTCAAGGCCCGGCCCATGGCAGGTTTCTGCGGGCTGCACTGGCCCGAGCTCCTGTCCCGTCCTGCAGACGACCAAGGCGTTTGGGGCCCCGGGAGGCCACTTCCGAAGAGCCCACGAGGATTCGTTGAGCTGGCCAGACGGCACGGTTCCACTGGGGCGGGGGGGCAGAAACTGCACGTCCCAGGCCACAGGAGCCGTTGGGGCTCAGCCTCTCACCTGAGACTCTCAAGCACCCGGGATAGGGTCGTGGTGAAGCGGCACTGCACGGGCCGAGTCAGGTCCCTCGTCCAGAGCGGCCAGCGGGCGGTGTGCCTTGCTGCCGTGGTGGAGAGTGACCTGGCTTTCCCCGCTCGGCCGTGGGGGAGCCCTGGGCCCCGGCAACCTTTGGCTTCCCGGGCAGGGGCTCAGGTCCTTGGCTCCCAGGTGGCTCCAGGAGAGGGTGGGCGGCGTCCTGGCCAAACCTCCCGGGCCGCCGCTCTTGGCTCGCCACTCCGGGAGACAGCGGGGACCCGGCCAAAGCCCTGTGGTCCATGCCATGGTCAGGGGCCGTTCTCCAGAAGGCTGGGCTCCCACAGGGACCACGGTCTCCATTGCTTTGGGATGCCCCGGAAAGGGCAGCCGGGCCCTTGGGCCCGGCTCCTTCCTGGCGGACACCTGCCATGCTTGGCTCCGAACTCTGCCGGGCCCCCAGTGGCCAGGACTCCGGGAAAGGGGGCCCTGGGCCGCACGGCAGGCGCTTCAGACCAGGACGTTTGGACAGCTGGTCTCTCCGTCTCTCCTTAGAATCCCATCCACAATCGAGAAGCTCGCCCAGATGAGCACGTCTTGCTTGGCCCCGCCCTGCCCAGAGGTCTCACGTCTCAGGACCCGGGGGCATGGACGCGGTGCGGAATGCAGCCCCGGTAAGCAGCTTCGGGGTGCCCCGAGGCCGCACGCATCGCCACCAGCTTGCTTGGGTCAGTGATGAGAACTCAAGTGGTCTCGAAGAGCGATGATGACCTAAAAATCATGCTCAATAGGATTACGCTGAGGCCCAAGACAGGCGTCTGTGCCGGGATCAGCCTCCCCCAGACCCTGGGGACCCTGGAGGTGCGCCGCAGTTGTGGGCGTGAGGCCATCGTACCCTCGGGGCTCCCCGTGCTGGCCCTGGCCTGTCTGTGCCCGTCAGGGGTCCGCTCGAGGTCGTGAGGCGTTCCGCCCGGCCTCCGGACCCAATCCACCTCGCAGGACAGCTCCCTCGGTGCCATTGCTTAGGAGACCGTTGCCCCTTGTGTCTTTCAGCGGGCCTCGGGGGCCGGAACTTGGTGCGGCGTGACCCAAGAGAGGTGAGTGGAAGACTCTGGGCCTGCAGGGAGATGCCAGGCGCCATGGGCATTGTCCGCGGAGCCCGGATCCCCGCACGGGCCCCGGCTCCAGCACTGTGCTAGGGATGGGGGCTGTGGTGGCCCACACAGCGTGGACCTGCCCATGCACAGCCGCCCTTCAGCAATCCCACGTGCAGGGAATGGGAAAGTTGGGCCAGGTCACTGGCAACGACTGGGGGCTGGGGGCATGCCGCCGTCGTCCCACATGGACCTGAGGCCTCCTTGTACGTCCAGCTGTGTCCTGTGCGCCCGAGAAGAGAGCGGACGTGAGTCCCTTGGTGTCAGGGCCCTCTGTCCCCTTCAGCGAGTGGTTGTCGCTCGAGTCACCCCAGCCGATGGTTCTGGAGAGGGCTGGAGAGGGCAGAGCTCATGAAGAATGCAGCAGACGCCCAAGTGTAAGCAGGGCACGGGAGGCTGCTGAAGTACAGCCCTCGAATGTTTCCTCGGATTTCCCGAGTCAGCAAGGTTTCCCTGGCCCAGGGGAAGAGTGGCGAGCCCCGGGCCACAGCAGGCCGTGGGGCTGAGCCGGTCCTCTGAGGCCCCCAGAGGAAGCGCCGCCACAAGGGGAGAGTCAGGACCCTCCTGCAGGGCGGGCCGCGGTCTCCTGCCTTGCGCTGCTTGGTGGGAGACGGTGAGACGCGATTCCCTTTTTCGCCCTGGGCGATCAGGGCCTGGGGGCCACCGCTGGCTGCGAGTGCCAGGGCCCGGGTCCCTAGACCACCGCGGTCCCCATGTGTGGGAAGGCGTCCTTCGGGCCCTCACAATCGGGTGCGCCACGCTTTGCTTGGGGCCCCTGCAGACATCGGGGGAGCACTGGAAATCCCTGTGCTCCAGGCCATGCTCTGGGGCCTTTCCTAGCAAGGGGAGGCTCCCACGGGGGCCCGGATCTCCGTGGATTTGGGAAGGCCAGGGATGGGCAGCGGGTCCCTTGTGTCCTGCCCCTTGCCCGCGGACCCGAGCCATGGGTGGGTCAGCCGCCCGCCTGGACAGCACCGGCCAGGGCTTCGGGCTGGAGAGTTCTTGGCGGCATGGCACGGGCCAGCGAGCACGCCGTTCCGACGGCCGGCCTCCCCCTCCCTCCTTAGGCCCCCATCCCCAAGCGAGGATCTGGCCCTGACCACCAAGTCTTGCATCGCCCAGCCCCGCCGCCAGGTCCCATGCCTCAGGAAGCCGGGGTATGGCGCTGTCCTGAGAGCAGCCTCGGTAAGCAGCTTCTGGGTGGTAGGGGACCTCCCGCGTCGCCTCGGGCGTGCTTGGGTCAATGATGAGAACTCATATGGTCTCGAAGAGCGATGAGGACCTAAAAATCACGCTCAATAGGATTACGCTGAGGCCCAAGGCAGGGGACCGTGCCGGGGTCAGCCTCCCCCAGAGCGTCGGGGCAGTGAGGGTGCGCTGCAGGTGGCCGCGGGAGGAGAACCACCTCTCGAGGCTCTCTGCTGTGGCCCCCGGACGTCGGTGCACCTGCGGGTGCCGACGGGGTGTTCTGGCGTTCCAGCTGGTCTACCGACCCAGGCCTCTTCCCCGGACAGCTGCCCGAGAGCCAGGGCTTAGCCACCCTTGTGTCCTTGTGTCTTTCAGCGGGCCTGGCTGGCAAGGTTCTTGGCGCGTCTCCCACCAGGAGAGGTGAGCGGAAGCCTCTGGGCTCCGAGGGAGGCCCCAGACCCCTTGGCCTGGCATCGGGAAGCGGGGACCCCAGCAGGGACTCCGCAGCTGGGCCTGGGCTGGGGATGCGGGTCCTCATTGTCCGGACGGCACCGAAGTCCCCGTGAGCGTGTGCCCCTGAGCCATCCCAGGGGCAGGGATCGCGAAACGTGGGCCGGGGGGCTGACAAGGCCTGGAAAGCGCGGGCTGGCCGCCCAAGGCCCAGGTGCACCCGAGGCCTCCTGATCAATTGCGGCGTGTCCGGGGGGCCCAGAAAGGGAGTGGACGTGAGACCCGTGGTCTCGGAGGCCACTGTGCCCTTCAGCAACACCTTGTTGCTCAAGGCCCGGCCCATGGCAGGTTTCTGCGGGCTGCACTGGCCCGAGCTCCTGTCCCGTCCTGCAGACGACCAAGGCGTTTGGGGCCCCGGGAGGCCACTTCCGAAGAGCCCACGAGGATTCGTTGAGCTGGCCAGACGGCACGGTTCCACTGGGGCGGGGGGGCAGAAACTGCACGTCCCAGGCCACAGGAGCCGTTGGGGCTCAGCCTCTCACCTGAGACTCTCAAGCACCCGGGATAGGGTCGTGGTGAAGCGGCACTGCACGGGCCGAGTCAGGTCCCTCGTCCAGAGCGGCCAGCGGGCGGTGTGCCTTGCTGCCGTGGTGGAGAGTGACCTGGCTTTCCCCGCTCGGCCGTGGGGGAGCCCTGGGCCCCGGCAACCTTTGGCTTCCCGGGCAGGGGCTCAGGTCCTTGGCTCCCAGGTGGCTCCAGGAGAGGGTGGGCGGCGTCCTGGCCAAACCTCCCGGGCCGCCGCTCTTGGCTCGCCACTCCGGGAGACAGCGGGGACCCGGCCAAAGCCCTGTGGTCCATGCCATGGTCAGGGGCCGTTCTCCAGAAGGCTGGGCTCCCACAGGGACCACGGTCTCCATTGCTTTGGGATGCCCCGGAAAGGGCAGCCGGGCCCTTGGGCCCGGCTCCTTCCTGGCGGACACCTGCCATGCTTGGCTCCGAACTCTGCCGGGCCCCCAGTGGCCAGGACTCCGGGAAAGGGGGCCCTGGGCCGCACGGCAGGCGCTTCAGACCAGGACGTTTGGACAGCTGGTCTCTCCGTCTCTCCTTAGAAACCCATCCACAATCGAGAAGCTCGCCCAGATGAGCACGTCTTGCTTGGCCCCGCCCTGCCCAGAGGTCTCACGTCTCAGGACCCGGGGGCATGGACGCGGTGCGGAATGCAGCCCCGGTAAGCAGCTTCGGGGTGCCCCGAGGCCGCACGCATCGCCACCAGCTTGCTTGGGTCAGTGATGAGAACTCAAGTGGTCTCGAAGAGCGATGATGACCTAAAAATCATGCTCAATAGGATTACGCTGAGGCCCAAGACAGGCGTCTGTGCCGGGATCAGCCTCCCCCAGACCCTGGGGACCCTGGAGGTGCGCCGCAGTTGTGGGCGTGAGGCCATCGTACCCTCGGGGCTCCCCGTGCTGGCCCTGGCCTGTCTGTGCCCGTCAGGGGTCCGCTCGAGGTCGTGAGGCGTTCCGCCCGGCCTCCGGACCCAATCCACCTCGCAGGACAGCTCCCTCGGTGCCATTGCTTAGGAGACCGTTGCCCCTTGTGTCTTTCAGCGGGCCTCGGGGGCCGGAACTTGGTGCGGCGTGACCCAAGAGAGGTGAGTGGAAGACTCTGGGCCTGCAGGGAGATGCCAGGCGCCATGGGCATTGTCCGCGGAGCCCGGATCCCCGCACGGGCCCCTGCTCCAGCACTGTGCTAGGGATGGGGGCTGTGGTGGCCCACACAGCGTGGACCTGCCCATGCACAGCCGCCCTTCAGCAATCCCACGTGCAGGGAATGGGAA
Source organism: Meles meles (assembly GCF_922984935.1). Classification (NCBI taxonomy): domain Eukaryota; kingdom Metazoa; phylum Chordata; class Mammalia; order Carnivora; family Mustelidae; genus Meles; species Meles meles. Next base: position 24,569,523 of record NC_060071.1, read on the forward strand.
AGTTGGGCCAGGTCACTGGCAACGACTGGGGGCTGGGGGCATGCCGCCGTCGTCCCACATGGACCTGAGGCCTCCTTGTACGTCCAGCTGTGTCCTGTGCGCCCGAGAAGAGAGCGGACGTGAGTCCCTTGGTGTCAGGGCCCTCTGTCCCCTTCAGCGAGTGGTTGTCGCTCGAGTCACCCCAGCCGATGGTTCTGGAGAGGGCTGGAGAGGGCAGAGCTCATGAAGAATGCAGCAGACGCCCAAGTGTAAGCAGGGCACGGGAGGCTGCTGAAGTACAGCCCTCGAATGTTTCCTCGGATTTCCCGAGTCAGCAAGGTTTCCCTGGCCCAGGGGAAGAGTGGCGAGCCCCGGGCCACAGCAGGCCGTGGGGCTGAGCCGGTCCTCTGAGGCCCCCAGAGGAAGCGCCGCCACAAGGGGAGAGTCAGGACCCTCCTGCAGGGCGGGCCGCGGTCTCCCGCCTTGCGCTGCTTGGTGGGAGACGGTGAGACGCGATTCCCTTTTTCGCCCTGGGCGATCAGGGCCTGGGGGCCACCGCTGGCTGCGAGTGCCAGGGCCCGGGTCCCTAGACCACCGCGGTCCCCATGTGTGGGAAGGCGTCCTTCGGGCCCTCACATCCGGGTGCGCCACGCTTTGCTTGGGGCCCCGGCAGACATCGGGGGAGCACTGGAAATCCCTGTGCTCCAGGCCATGCTCTGGGGCCTTTCTCAGCAAGGGGAGGCTCCCACGGGGGCCCGGATCTCCGTGGATTTGGGAAGGCCAGGGATGGGCAGCGGGTCCCTTGTGTCCTGCCCCTTGCCCGCGGACCCGAGCCCTGGGTGGGTCAGCCGCCCGCCTGGACAGCACCGGCCAGGGCTTCGGGCTGGAGAGTTCTTGGCGGCATGGCACGGGCCAGCGAGCACGCCGTTCCGACGGCCGGCCTCCCCCTCCCTCCTTAGGCCCCCATCCCCAAGCGAGGATCTGGCCCTGACCACCAAGTCTTGCATCGCCCAGCCCCGCCGCCAGGTCCCATGCCTCAGGAAGCCGGGGTATGGCGCTGTCCTGAGAGCAGCCTCGGTAAGCAGCTTCTGGGTGGTAGGGGACCTCCCGCGTCGCCTCGGGCGTGCTTGGGTCAATGATGAGAACTCATATGGTCTCGAAGAGCGATGAGGACCTAAAAATCACGCTCAATAGGATTACGCTGAGGCCCAAGGCAGGGGACCGTGCCGGGGTCAGCCTCCCCCAGAGCGTCGGGGCAGTGAGGGTGCGCTGCAGGTGGCCGCGGGAGGAGAACCACCTCTCGAGGCTCTCTGCTGTGGCCCCCGGACGTCGGTGCACCTGCGGGTGCCGACGGGGTGTTCTGGCGTTCCAGCTGGTCTACCGACCCAGGCCTCTTCCCCGGACAGCTGCCCGAGAGCCAGGGCTTAGCCACCCTTGTGTCCTTGTGTCTTTCAGCGGGCCTGGCTGGCAAGGTTCTTGGCGCGTCTCCCACCAGGAGAGGTGAGCGGAAGCCTCTGGGCTCCGAGGGAGGCCCCAGACCCCTTGGCCTGGCATCGGGAAGCGGGGACCCCAGCAGGGACTCCGCAGCTGGGCCTGGGCTGGGGATGCGGGTCCTCATTGTCCGGACGGCACCGAAGTCCCCGTGAGCGTGTGCCCCTGAGCCATCCCAGGGGCAGGGATCGCGAAACGTGGGCCGGGGGGCTGACAAGGCCTGGAAAGCGCGGGCTGGCCGCCCAAGGCCCAGGTGCACCCGAGGCCTCCTGATCAATTGCGGCGTGTCCGGGGGGCCCAGAAAGGGAGTGGACGTGAGACCCGTGGTCTCGGAGGCCACTGTGCCCTTCAGCAACACCTTGTTGCTCAAGGTCCGGCCCATGGCAGGTTTCTGCGGGCTGCACTGGCCCGAGCTCCTGTCCCGTCCTGCAGACGACCAAGGCGTTTGGGGCCCCGGGAGGCCACTTCCGAAGAGCCCACGAGGATTCGTTGAGCTGGCCAGACGGCACGGTTCCACTGGGGCGGGGGGGCAGAAACTGCACGTCCCAGGCCACAGGAGCCGTTGGGGCTCAGCCTCTCACCTGAGACTCTCAAGCACCCGGGATAGGGTCGTGGTGAAGCGGCACTGCACGGGCCGAGTCAGGTCCCTCGTCCAGAGCGGCCAGCGGGCGGTGTGCCTTGCTGCCGTGGTGGAGAGTGACCTGGCTTTCCCCGCTCGGCCGTGGGGGAGCCCTGGGCCCCGGCAACCTTTGGCTTCCCGGGCAGGGGCTCAGGTCCTTGGCTCCCAGGTGGCTCCAGGAGAGGGTGGGCGGCGTCCTGGCCAAACCTCCCGGGCCGCCGCTCTTGGCTCGCCACTCCGGGAGACAGCGGGGACCCGGCCAAAGCCCTGTGGTCCATGCCATGGTCAGGGGCCGTTCTCCAGAAGGCTGGGCTCCCACAGGGACCACGGTCTCCATTGCTTTGGGATGCCCCGGAAAGGGCAGCCGGGCCCTTGGGCCCGGCTCCTTCCTGGCGGACACCTGCCATGCTTGGCTCCGAACTCTGCCGGGCCCCCAGTGGCCAGGACTCCGGGAAAGGGGGCCCTGGGCCGCACGGCAGGCGCTTCAGACCAGGACGTTTGGACAGCTGGTCTCTCCGTCTCTCCTTAGAAACCCATCCACAATCGAGAAGCTCGCCCAGATGAGCACGTCTTGCTTGGCCCCGCCCTGCCCAGAGGTCTCACGTCTCAGGACCCGGGGGCATGGACGCGGTGCGGAATGCAGCCCCGGTAAGCAGCTTCGGGGTGCCCCGAGGCCGCACGCATCGCCACCAGCTTGCTTGGGTCAGTGATGAGAACTCAAGTGGTCTCGAAGAGCGATGATGACCTAAAAATCATGCTCAATAGGATTACGCTGAGGCCCAAGACAGGCGTCTGTGCCGGGATCAGCCTCCCCCAGACCCTGGGGACCCTGGAGGTGCGCCGCAGTTGTGGGCGTGAGGCCATCGTACCCTCGGGGCTCCCCGTGCTGGCCCTGGCCTGTCTGTGCCCGTCAGGGGTCCGCTCGAGGTCGTGAGGCGTTCCGCCCGGCCTCCGGACCCAATCCACCTCGCAGGACAGCTCCCTCGGTGCCATTGCTTAGGAGACCGTTGCCCCTTGTGTCTTTCAGCGGGCCTCGGGGGCCGGAACTTGGTGCGGCGTGACCCAAGAGAGGTGAGTGGAAGACTCTGGGCCTGCAGGGAGATGCCAGGCGCCATGGGCATTGTCCGCGGAGCCCGGATCCCCGCACGGGCCCCTGCTCCAGCACTGTGCTAGGGATGGGGGCTGTGGTGGCCCACACAGCGTGGACCTGCCCATGCACAGCCGCCCTTCAGCAATCCCACGTGCAGGGAATGGGAAAGTTGGGCCAGGTCACTGGCAACGACTGGGGGCTGGGGGCATGCCGCCGTCGTCCCACATGGACCTGAGGCCTCCTTGTACGTCCAGCTGTGTCCTGTGCGCCCGAGAAGAGAGCGGACGTGAGTCCCTTGGTGTCAGGGCCCTCTGTCCCCTTCAGCGAGTGGTTGTCGCTCGAGTCACCCCAGCCGATGGTTCTGGAGAGGGCTGGAGAGGGCAGAGCTCATGAAGAATGCAGCAGACGCCCAAGTGTAAGCAGGGCACGGGAGGCTGCTGAAGTACAGCCCTCGAATGTTTCCTCGGATTTCCCGAGTCAGCAAGGTTTCCCTGGCCCAGGGGAAGAGTGGCGAGCCCCGGGCCACAGCAGGCCGTGGGGCTGAGCCGGTCCTCTGAGGCCCCCAGAGGAAGCGCCGCCACAAGGGGAGAGTCAGGACCCTCCTGCAGGGCGGGCCGCGGTCTCCCGCCTTGCGCTGCTTGGTGGGAGACGGTGAGACGCGATTCCCTTTTTCGCCCTGGGCGATCAGGGCCTGGGGGCCACCGCTGGCTGCGAGTGCCAGGGCCCGGGTCCCTAGACCACCGCGGTCCCCATGTGTGGGAAGGCGTCCTTCGGGCCCTCACATCCGGGTGCGCCACGCTTTGCTTGGGGCCCCGGCAGACATCGGGGGAGCACTGGAAATCCCTGTGCTCCAGGCCATGCTCTGGGGCCTTTCTCAGCAAGGGGAGGCTCCCACGGGGGCCCGGATCTCCGTGGATTTGGGAAGGCCAGGGATGGGCAGCGGGTCCCTTGTGTCCTGCCCCTTGCCCGCGGACCCGAGCCCTGGGTGGGTCAGCCGCCCGCCTGGACAGCACCGGCCAGGGCTTCGGGCTGGAGAGTTCTTGGCGGCATGGCACGGGCCAGCGAGCACGCCGTTCCGACGGCCGGCCTCCCCCTCCCTCCTTAGGCCCCCATCCCCAAGCGAGGATCTGGCCCTGACCACCAAGTCTTGCATCGCCCAGCCCCGCCGCCAGGTCCCATGCCTCAGGAAGCCGGGGTATGGCGCTGTCCTGAGAGCAGCCTCGGTAAGCAGCTTCTGGGTGGTAGGGGACCTCCCGCGTCGCCTCGGGCGTGCTTGGGTCAATGATGAGAACTCATATGGTCTCGAAGAGCGATGATGACCTAAAAATCATGCTCAATAGGATTACGCTGAGGCCCAAGGCAGGGGACCGTGCCGGGGTCAGCCTCCCCCAGAGCGTCGGGGCAGTGAGGGTGCGCTGCAGGTGGCCGCGGGAGGAGAACCACCTCTCGAGGCTCTCTGCTGTGGCCCCCGGACGTCGGTGCACCTGCGGGTGCCGACGGGGTGTTCTGGCGTTCCAGCTGGTCTACCGACCCAGGCCTCTTCCCCGGACAGCTGCCCGAGAGCCAGGGCTTAGCCACCCTTGTGTCCTTGTGTCTTTCAGCGGGCCTGGCTGGCAAGGTTCTTGGCGCGTCTCCCACCAGGAGAGGTGAGCGGAAGCCTCTGGGCTCCGAGGGAGGCCCCAGACCCCTTGGCCTGGCATCGGGAAGCGGGGACCCCAGCAGGGACTCCGCAGCTGGGCCTGGGCTGGGGATGCGGGTCCTCATTGTCCGGACGGCACCGAAGTCCCCGTGAGCGTGTGCCCCTGAGCCATCCCAGGGGCAGGGATCGCGAAACGTGGGCCGGGGGGCTGACAAGGCCTGGAAAGCGCGGGCTGGCCGCCCAAGGCCCAGGTGCACCCGAGGCCTCCTGATCAATTGCGGCGTGTCCGGGGGGCCCAGAAAGGGAGTGGACGTGAGACCCGTGGTCTCGGAGGCCACTGTGCCCTTCAGCAACACCTTGTTGCTCAAGGCCCGGCCCATGGCAGGTTTCTGCGGGCTGCACTGGCCCGAGCTCCTGTCCCGTCCTGCAGACGACCAAGGCGTTTGGGGCCCCGGGAGGCCACTTCCGAAGAGCCCACGAGGATTCGTTGAGCTGGCCAGACGGCACGGTTCCACTGGGGCGGGGGGGCAGAAACTGCACGTCCCAGGCCACAGGAGCCGTTGGGGCTCAGCCTCTCACCTGAGACTCTCAAGCACCCGGGATAGGGTCGTGGTGAAGCGGCACTGCACGGGCCGAGTCAGGTCCCTCGTCCAGAGCGGCCAGCGGGCGGTGTGCCTTGCTGCCGTGGTGGAGAGTGACCTGGCTTTCCCCGCTCGGCCGTGGGGGAGCCCTGGGCCCCGGCAACCTTTGGCTTCCCGGGCAGGGGCTCAGGTCCTTGGCTCCCAGGTGGCTCCAGGAGAGGGTGGGCGGCGTCCTGGCCAAACCTCCCGGGCCGCCGCTCTTGGCTCGCCACTCCGGGAGACAGCGGGGACCCGGCCAAAGCCCTGTGGTCCATGCCATGGTCAGGGGCCGTTCTCCAGAAGGCTGGGCTCCCACAGGGACCACGGTCTCCATTGCTTTGGGATGCCCCGGAAAGGGCAGCCGGGCCCTTGGGCCCGGCTCCTTCCTGGCGGACACCTGCCATGCTTGGCTCCGAACTCTGCCGGGCCCCCAGTGGCCAGGACTCCGGGAAAGGGGGCCCTGGGCCGCACGGCAGGCGCTTCAGACCAGGACGTTTGGACAGCTGGTCTCTCCGTCTCTCCTTAGAAACCCATCCACAATCGAGAAGCTCGCCCAGATGAGCACGTCTTGCTTGGCCCCGCCCTGCCCAGAGGTCTCACGTCTCAGGACCCGGGGGCATGGACGCGGTGCGGAATGCAGCCCCGGTAAGCAGCTTCGGGGTGCCCCGAGGCCGCACGCATCGCCACCAGCTTGCTTGGGTCAGTGATGAGAACTCAAGTGGTCTCGAAGAGCGATGATGACCTAAAAATCATGCTCAATAGGATTACGCTGAGGCCCAAGACAGGCGTCTGTGCCGGGATCAGCCTCCCCCAGACCCTGGGGACCCTGGAGGTGCGCCGCAGTTGTGGGCGTGAGGCCATCGTACCCTCGGGGCTCCCCGTGCTGGCCCTGGCCTGTCTGTGCCCGTCAGGGGTCCGCTCGAGGTCGTGAGGCGTTCCGCCCGGCCTCCGGACCCAATCCACCTCGCAGGACAGCTCCCTCGGTGCCATTGCTTAGGAGACCGTTGCCCCTTGTGTCTTTCAGCGGGCCTCGGGGGCCGGAACTTGGTGCGGCGTGACCCAAGAGAGGTGAGTGGAAGACTCTGGGCCTGCAGGGAGATGCCAGGCGCCATGGGCATTGTCCGCGGAGCCCGGATCCCCGCACGGGCCCCGGCTCCAGCACTGTGCTAGGGATGGGGGCTGTGGTGGCCCACACAGCGTGGACCTGCCCATGCACAGCCGCCCTTCAGCAATCCCACGTGCAGGGAATGGGAAAGTTGGGCCAGGTCACTGGCAACGACTGGGGGCTGGGGGCATGCCGCCGTCGTCCCACATGGACCTGAGGCCTCCTTGTACGTCCAGCTGTGTCCTGTGCGCCCGAGAAGAGAGCGCACGTGAGTCCCTTGGTGTCAGGGCCCTCTGTCCCCTTCAGCGAGTGGTTGTCGCTCGAGTCACCCCACCCGATGGTTCTGGAGAGGGCTGGAGAGGGCAGAGCTCATGAAGAATGCAGCAGACGCCCAAGTGTAAGCAGGGCACGGGAGGCTGCTGAAGTACAGCCCTCGAATGTTTCCTCGGATTTCCCGAGTCAGCAAGGTTTCCCTGGCCCAGGGGAAGAGTGGCGAGCCCCGGGCCACAGCAGGCCGTGGGGCTGAGCCGGTCCTCTGAGGCCCCCAGAGGAAGTGCCGCCACAAGGGGAGAGTCAGGACCCTCCTGCAGGGCGGGCCGCGGTCTCCTGCCTTGCGCTGCTTGGTGGGAGACGGTGAGACGCGATTCCCTTTTTCGCCCTGGGCGATCAGGGCCTGGGGGCCACCGCTGGCTGCAAGTGCCAGGGCCCGGGTCCCTAGACCACCGCGGTCCCCATGTGTGGGAAGGCGTCCTTCGGGCCCTCACATCCGGGTGCGCCACGCTTTGCTTGGGGCCCCGGCAGACATCGGGGGAGCACTGGAAATCCCTGTGCTCCAGGCCATGCTCTGGGGCCTTTCCTAGCAAGGGGAGGCTCCCACGGGGGCCCGGATCTCCGTGGATTTGGGAAGGCCAGGGATGGGCAGCGGGTCCCTTGTGTCCTGCCCCTTGCCCGCGGACCCGAGCCCTGGGTGGGTCAGCCGCCCGCCTGGACAGCACCGGCCAGGGCTTCGGGCTGGAGAGTTCTTGGCGGCATGGCACGGGCCAGCGAGCACGCCGTTCCGACGGCCGTCCTCCCCCTCCCTCCTTAGGCCCCCATCCCCAAGCGAGGATCTGGCCCTGACCACCAAGTCTTGCATCGCCCAGCCCCGCCGCCAGGTCCCATGCCTCAGGAAGCCGGGGTATGGCGCTGTCCTGAGAGCAGCCTCGGTAAGCAGCTTCTGGGTGGTAGGGGACCTCCCGCGTCGCCTCGGGCGTGCTTGGGTCAATGATGAGAACTCATATGGTCTCGAAGAGCGATGAGGACCTAAAAATCACGCTCAATAGGATTACGCTGAGGCCCAAGGCAGGGGACCGTGCCGGGGTCAGCCTCCCCCAGAGCGTCGGGGCAGTGAGGGTGCGCTGCAGGTGGCCGCGGGAGGAGAACCACCTCTAGAGGCTCTCTGCTGTGGCCCCCGGACGTCGGTGCACCTGCGGGTGCCGACGGGGTGTTCTGGCGTTCCAGCTGGTCTACCGACCCAGGCCTCTTCCCCGGACAGCTGCCCGAGAGCCAGGGCTTAGCCACCCTTGTGTCCTTGTGTCTTTCAGCGGGCCTGGCTGGCAAGGTTCTTGGCGCGTCTCCCACCAGGAGAGGTGAGCGGAAGCCTCTGGGCTCCGAGGGAGGCCCCAGACCCCTTGGCCTGGCATCGGGAAGCGGGGACCCCAGCAGGGACTCCGCAGCTGGGCCTGGGCTGGGGATGCGGGTCCTCATTGTCCGGACGGCACCGAAGTCCCCGTGAGCGTGTGCCCCTGAGCCATCCCAGGGGCAGGGATCGCGAAACGTGGGCCGGGGGGCTGACAAGGCCTGGAAAGCGCGGGCTGGCCGCCCAAGGCCCAGGTGCACCCGAGGCCTCCTGATCAATTGCGGCGTGTCCGGGGGGCCCAGAAAGGGAGTGGACGTGAGACCCGTGGTCTCGGAGGCCACTGTGCCCTTGAGCAACACCTTGTTGCTCAAGGCCCGGCCCATGGCAGGTTTCTGCGGGCTGCACTGGCCCGAGCTCCTGTCCCGTCCTGCAGACGACCAAGGCGTTTGGGGCCCCGGGAGGCCACTTCCGAAGAGCCCACGAGGATTCGTTGAGCTGGCCAGACGGCACGGTTCCACTGGGGCGGGGGGGCAGAAACTGCACGTCCCAGGCCACAGGAGCCGTTGGGGCTCAGCCTCTCACCTGAGACTCTCAAGCACCCGGGATAGGGTCGTGGTGAAGCGGCACTGCACGGGCCGAGTCAGGTCCCTCGTCCAGAGCGGCCAGCGGGCGGTGTGCCTTGCTGCCGTGGTGGAGAGTGACCTGGCTTTCCCCGCTCGGCCGTGGGGGAGCCCTGGGCCCCGGCAACCTTTGGCTTCCCGGGCAGGGGCTCAGGTCCTTGGCTCCCAGGTGGCTCCAGGAGAGGGTGGGCGGCGTCCTGGCCAAACCTCCCGGGCCGCCGCTCTTGGCTCGCCACTCCGGGAGACAGCGGGGACCCGGCCAAAGCCCTGTGGTCCATGCCATGGTCAGGGGCCGTTCTCCAGAAGGCTGGGCTCCCACAGGGACCACGGTCTCCATTGCTTTGGGATGCCCCGGAAAGGGCAGCCGGGCCCTTGGGCCCGGCTCCTTCCTGGCGGACACCTGCCATGCTTGGCTCCGAACTCTGCCGGGCCCCCAGTGGCCAGGACTCCGGGAAAGGGGGCCCTGGGCCGCACGGCAGGCGCTTCAGACCAGGACGTTTGGACAGCTGGTCTCTCCGTCTCTCCTTAGAAACCCATCCACAATCGAGAAGCTCGCCCAGATGAGCACGTCTTGCTTGGCCCCGCCCTGCCCAGAGGTCTCACGTCTCAGGACCCGGGGGCATGGACGCGGTGCGGAATGCAGCCCCGGTAAGCAGCTTCGGGGTGCCCCGAGGCCGCACGCATCGCCACCAGCTTGCTTGGGTCAGTGATGAGAACTCAAGTGGTCTCGAAGAGCGATGATGACCTAAAAATCATGCTCAATAGGATTACGCTGAGGCCCAAGACAGGCGTCTGTGCCGGGATCAGCCTCCCCCAGACCCTGGGGACCCTGGAGGTGCGCCGCAGTTGTGGGCGTGAGGCCATCGTACCCTCGGGGCTCCCCGTGCTGGCCCTGGCCTGTCTGTGCCCGTCAGGGGTCCGCTCGAGGTCGTGAGGCGTTCCGCCCGGCCTCCGGACCCAATCCACCTCGCAGGACAGCTCCCTCGGTGCCATTGCTTAGGAGACCGTTGCCCCTTGTGTCTTTCAGCGGGCCTCGGGGGCCGGAACTTGGTGCGGCGTGACCCAAGAGAGGTGAGTGGAAGACTCTGGGCCTGCAGGGAGATGCCAGGCGCCATGGGCATTGTCCGCGGAGCCCGGATCCCCGCACGGGCCCCGGCTCCAGCACTGTGCTAGGGATGGGGGCTGTGGTGGCCCACACAGCGTGGACCTGCCCATGCACAGCCGCCCTTCAGCAATCCCACGTGCAGGGAATGGGAAAGTTGGGCCAGGTCACTGGCAACGACTGGGGGCTGGGGGCATGCCGCCGTCGTCCCACATGGACCTGAGGCCTCCTTGTACGTCCAGCTGTGTCCTGTGCGCCCGAGAAGAGAGCGGACGTGAGTCCCTTGGTGTCAGGGCCCTCTGTCCCCTTCAGCGAGTGGTTGTCGCTCGAGTCACCCCAGCCGATGGTTCTGGAGAGGGCTGGAGAGGGCAGAGCTCATGAAGAATGCAGCAGACGCCCAAGTGTAAGCAGGGCACGGGAGGCTGCTGAAGTACAGCCCTCGAATGTTTCCTCGGATTTCCCGAGTCAGCAAGGTTTCCCTGGCCCAGGGGAAGAGTGGCGAGCCCCGGGCCACAGCAGGCCGTGGGGCTGAGCCGGTCCTCTGAGGCCCCCAGAGGAAGTGCCGCCACAAGGGGAGAGTCAGGACCCTCCTGCAGGGCGGGCCGCGGTCTCCCGCCTTGCGCTGCTTGGTGGGAGACGGTGAGACGCGATTCCCTTTTTCGCCCTGGGCGATCAGGGCCTGGGGGCCACCGCTGGCTGCGAGTGCCAGGGCCCGGGTCCCTAGACCACCGCGGTCCCCATGTGTGGGAAGGCGTCCTTCGGGCCCTCACATCCGGGTGCGCCACGCTTTGCTTGGGGCCCCGGCAGACATCGGGGGAGCACTGGAAATCCCTGTGCTCCAGGCCATGCTCTGGGGCCTTTCTCAGCAAGGGGAGGCTCCCACGGGGGCCCGGATCTCCGTGGATTTGGGAAGGCCAGGGATGGGCAGCGGGTCCCTTGTGTCCTGCCCCTTGCCCGAGGACCCGAGCCCTGGGTGGGTCAGCCGCCCGCCTGGACAGCACCGGCCAGGGCTTCGGGCTGGAGAGTTCTTGGCGGCATGGCACGGGCCAGCGAGCACGCCGTTCCGACGGCCGTCCTCCCCCTCCCTCCTTAGGCCCCCATCCCCAAGCGAGGATCTGGCCCTGACCACCAAGTCTTGCATCGCCCAGCCCCGCCGCCAGGTCCCATGCCTCAGGAAGCCGGGGTATGGCGCTGTCCTGAGAGCAGCCTCGGTAAGCAGCTTCTGGGTGGTAGGGGACCTCCCGCGTCGCCTCGGGCGTGCTTGGGTCAATGATGAGAACTCATATGGTCTCGAAGAGCGATGAGGACCTAAAAATCACGCTCAATAGGATTACGCTGAGGCCCAAGGCAGGGGACCGTGCCGGGGTCAGCCTCCCCCAGAGCGTCGGGGCAGTGAGGGTGCGCTGCAGGTGGCCGCGGGAGGAGAACCACCTCTCGAGGCTCTCTGCTGTGGCCCCCGGACGTCGGTGCACCTGCGGGTGCCGACGGGGTGTTCTGGCGTTCCAGCTGGTCTACCGACCCAGGCCTCTTCCCCGGACAGCTGCCCGAGAGCCAGGGCTTAGCCACCCTTGTGTCCTTGTGTCTTTCAGCGGGCCTGGCTGGCAAGGTTCTTGGCGCGTCTCCCACCAGGAGAGGTGAGCGGAAGCCTCTGGGCTCCGAGGGAGGCCCCAGACCCCTTGGCCTGGCATCGGGAAGCGGGGACCCCAGCAGGGACTCCGCAGCTGGGCCTGGGCTGGGGATGCGGGTCCTCATTGTCCGGACGGCACCGAAGTCCCCGTGAGCGTGTGCCCCTGAGCCATCCCAGGGGCAGGGATCGCGAAACGTGGGCCGGGGGGCTGACAAGGCCTGGAAAGCGCGGGCTGGCCGCCCAAGGCCCAGGTGCACCCGAGGCCTCCTGATCAATTGCGGCGTGTCCGGGGGGCCCAGAAAGGGAGTGGACGTGAGACCCGTGGTCTCGGAGGCCACTGTGCCCTTCAGCAACACCTTGTTGCTCAAGGCCCGGCCCATGGCAGGTTTCTGCGGGCTGCACTGGCCCGAGCTCCTGTCCCGTCCTGCAGACGACCAAGGCGTTTGGGGCCCCGGGAGGCCACTTCCGAAGAGCCCACGAGGATTCGTTGAGCTGGCCAGACGGCACGGTTCCACTGGGGCGGGGGGGCAGAAACTGCACGTCCCAGGCCACAGCAGCCGTTGGGGCTCAGCCTCTCACCTGAGACTCTCAAGCACCCGGGATAGGGTCGTGGTGAAGCGGCACTGCACGGGCCGAGTCAGGTCCCTCGTCCAGAGCGGCCAGCGGGCGGTGTGCCTTGCTGCCGTGGTGGAGAGTGACCTGGCTTTCCCCGCTCGGCCGTGGGGGAGCCCTGGGCCCCGGCAACCTTTGGCTTCCCGGGCAGGGGCTCAGGTCCTTGGCTCCCAGGTGGCTCCAGGAGAGGGTGGGCGGCGTCCTGGCCAAACCTCCCGGGCCGCCGCTCTTGGCTCGCCACTCCGGGAGACAGCGGGGACCCGGCCAAAGCCCTGTGGTCCATGCCATGGTCAGGGGCCGTTCTCCAGAAGGCTGGGCTCCCACAGGGACCACGGTCTCCATTGCTTTGGGATGCCCCGGAAAGGGCAGCCGGGCCCTTGGGCCCGGCTCCTTCCTGGCGGACACCTGCCATGCTTGGCTCCGAACTCTGCCGGGCCCCCAGTGGCCAGGACTCCGGGAAAGGGGGCCCTGGGCCGCACGGCAGGCGCTTCAGACCAGGACGTTTGGACAGCTGGTCTCTCCGTCTCTCCTTAGAAACCCATCCACAATCGAGAAGCTCGCCCAGATGAGCACGTCTTGCTTGGCCCCGCCCTGCCCAGAGGTCTCACGTCTCAGGACCCGGGGGCATGGACGCGGTGCGGAATGCAGCCCCGGTAAGCAGCTTCGGGGTGCCCCGAGGCCGCACGCATCGCCACCAGCTTGCTTGGGTCAGTGATGAGAACTCAAGTGGTCTCGAAGAGCGATGATGACCTAAAAATCATGCTCAATAGGATTACGCTGAGGCCCAAGACAGGCGTCTGTGCCGGGATCAGCCTCCCCCAGACCCTGGGGACCCTGGAGGTGCGCCGCAGTTGTGGGCGTGAGGCCATCGTACCCTCGGGGCTCCCCGTGCTGGCCCTGGCCTGTCTGTGCCCGTCAGGGGTCCGCTCGAGGTCGTGAGGCGTTCCGCCCGGCCTCCGGACCCAATCCACCTCGCAGGACAGCTCCCTCGGTGCCATTGCTTAGGAGACCGTTGCCCCTTGTGTCTTTCAGCGGGCCTCGGGGGCCGGAACTTGGTGCGGCGTGACCCAAGAGAGGTGAGTGGAAGACTCTGGGCCTGCAGGGAGATGCCAGGCGCCATGGGCATTGTCCGCGGAGCCCGGATCCCCGCACGGGCCCCGGCTCCAGCACTGTGCTAGGGATGGGGGCTGTGGTGGCCCACACAGCGTGGACCTGCCCATGCACAGCCGCCCTTCAGCAATCCCACGTGCAGGGAATGGGAAAGTTGGGCCAGGTCACTGGCAACGACTGGGGGCTGGGGGCATGCCGCCGTCGTCCCACATGGACCTGAGGCCTCCTTGTACGTCCAGCTGTGTCCTGTGCGCCCGAGAAGAGAGCGGACGTGAGTCCCTTGGTGTCAGGGCCCTCTGTCCCCTTCAGCGAGTGGTTGTCGCTCGAGTCACCCCAGCCGATGGTTCTGGAGAGGGCTGGAGAGGGCAGAGCTCATGAAGAATGCAGCAGACGCCCAAGTGTAAGCAGGGCACGGGAGGCTGCTGAAGTACAGCCCTCGAATGTTTCCTCGGATTTCCCGAGTCAGCAAGGTTTCCCTGGCAAAGGGGAAGAGTGGCGAGCCCCGGGCCACAGCAGGCCATGGGGCTGAGCCGGTCCTCTGAGGCCCCCAGAGGAAGCGCCGCCACAAGGGGAGAGTCAGGACCCTCCTGCAGGGCGGGCCGCGGTCTCCCGCCTTGCGCTGCTTGGTGGGAGACGGTGAGACGCGATTCCCTTTTTCGCCCTGGGCGATCAGGGCCTGGGGGCCACCGCTGGCTGCGAGTGCCAGGGCCCGCGTCCCTAGACCACCGCGGTCCCCATGTGTGGGAAGGCGTCCTTCGGGCCCTCACATCCGGGGGCGCCACGCTTTGCTTGGGGCCCCAGCAGACATCGGGGGAGCACTGGAAATCCCTGTGCTCCAGGCCATGCTCTGGGGCCTTTCTCAGCAAGGGGAGGCTCCCACGGGGGCCCGGATCTCCGTGGATTTGGGAAGGCCAGGGATGGGCAGCGGGTCCCTTGTGTCCTGCCCCTTGCCCGCGGACCCGAGCCCTGGGTGGGTCAGCCGCCCGCCTGGACAGCACCGGCCAGGGCTTCGGGCTGGAGAGTTCTTGGCGGCATGGCACGGGCCAGCGAGCACGCCGTTCCGACGGCCGTCCTCCCACTCCCTCCTTAGGCCCCCATCCCCAAGCGAGGATCTGGCCCTGACCACCAAGTCTTGCATCGCCCAGCCCCGCCGCCAGGTCCCATGCCTCAGGAAGCCGGGGTATGGCGCTGTCCTGAGAGCAGCCTCGGTAAGCAGCTTCTGGGTGGCAGGGGACCTCCCGCGTCGCCTCGGGCGTGCTTGGGTCAATGATGAGAACTCATATGGTCTCGAAGAGCGATGAGGACCTAAAAATCACGCTCAATAGGATTACGCTGAGGCCCAAGGCAGGGGACCGTGCCGGGGTCAGCCTCCCCCAGAGCGTCGGGGCAGTGAGGGTGCGCTGCAGGTGGCCGCGGGAGGAGAACCACCTCTCGAGGCTCTCTGCTGTGGCCCCCGGACGTCGGTGCACCTGCGGGTGCCGACGGGGTGTTCTGGCGTTCCAGCTGGTCTACCGACCCAGGCCTCTTCCCCGGACAGCTGCCCGAGAGCCAGGGCTTAGCCACCCTTGTGTCCTTGTGTCTTTCAGCGGGCCTGGCTGGCAAGGTTCTTGGCGCGTCTCCCACCAGGAGAGGTGAGCGGAAGCCTCTGGGCTCCGAGGGAGGCCCCAGACCCCTTGGCCTGGCATCGGGAAGCGGGGACCCCAGCAGGGACTCCGCAGCTGGGCCTGGGCTGGGGATGCGGGTCCTCATTGTCCGGACGGCACCGAAGTCCCCGTGAGCGTGTGCCCCTGAGCCATCCCAGGGGCAGGGATCGCGAAACGTGGGCCGGGGGGCTGACAAGGCCTGGAAAGCGCGGGCTGGCCGCCCAAGGCCCAGGTGCACCCGAGGCCTCCTGATCAATTGCGGCGTGTCCGGGGGGCCCAGAAAGGGAGTGGACGTGAGACCCGTGGTCTCGGAGGCCACTGTGCCCTTCAGCAACACCTTGTTGCTCAAGGCCCGGCCCATGGCAGGTTTCTGCGGGCTGCACTGGCCCGAGCTCCTGTCCCGTCCTGCAGACGACCAAGGCGTTTGGGGCCCCGGGAGGCCACTTCCGAAGAGCCCACGAGGATTCGTTGAGCTGGCCAGACGGCACGGTTCCACTGGGGCGGGGGGGCAGAAACTGCACGTCCCAGGCCACAGCAGCCGTTGGGGCTCAGCCTCTCACCTGAGACTCTCAAGCACCCGGGATAGGGTCGTGGTGAAGCGGCACTGCACGGGCCGAGTCAGGTCCCTCGTCCAGAGCGGCCAGCGGGCGGTGTGCCTTGCTGCCGTGGTGGAGAGTGACCTGGCTTTCCCCGCTCGGCCGTGGGGGAGCCCTGGGCCCCGGCAACCTTTGGCTTCCCGGGCAGGGGCTCAGGTCCTTGGCTCCCAGGTGGCTCCAGGAGAGGGTGGGCGGCGTCCTGGCCAAACCTCCCGGGCCGTCGCTCTTGGCTCGCCACTCCGGGAGACAGCGGGGACCCGGCCAAAGCCCTGTGGTCCATGCCATGGTCAGGGGCCGTTCTCCAGAAGGCTGGGCTCCCACAGGGACCACGGTCTCCATTGCTTTGGGATGCCCCGGAAAGGGCAGCCGGGCCCTTGGGCCCGGCTCCTTCCTGGCGGACACCTGCCATGCTTGGCTCCGAACTCTGCCGGGCCCCCAGTGGCCAGGACTCCGGGAAAGGGGGCCCTGGGCCGCACGGCAGGCGCTTCAGACCAGGACGTTTGGACAGCTGGTCTCTCCGTCTCTCCTTAGAAACCCATCCACAATCGAGAAGCTCGCCCAGATGAGCACGTCTTGCTTGGCCCCGCCCTGCCCAGAGGTCTCACGTCTCAGGACCCGGGGGCATGGACGCGGTGCGGAATGCAGCCCCGGTAAGCAGCTTCGGGGTGCCCCGAGGCCGCACGCATCGCCACCAGCTTGCTTGGGTCAGTGATGAGAACTCAAGTGGTCTCGAAGAGCGATGATGACCTAAAAATCATGCTCAATAGGATTACGCTGAGGCCCAAGACAGGCGTCTGTGCCGGGATCAGCCTCCCCCAGACCCTGGGGACCCTGGAGGTGCGCCGCAGTTGTGGGCGTGAGGCCATCGTACCCTCGGGGCTCCCCGTGCTGGCCCTGGCCTGTCTGTGCCCGTCAGGGGTCCGCTCGAGGTCGTGAGGCGTTCCGCCCGGCCTCCGGACCCAATCCACCTCGCAGGACAGCTCCCTCGGTGCCATTGCTTAGGAGACCGTTGCCCCTTGTGTCTTTCAGCGGGCCTCGGGGGCCGGAACTTGGTGCGGCGTGACCCAAGAGAGGTGAGTGGAAGACTCTGGGCCTGCAGGGAGATGCCAGGCGCCATGGGCATTGTCCGCGGAGCCCGGATCCCCGCACGGGCCCCGGCTCCAGCACTGTGCTAGGGATGGGGGCTGTGGTGGCCCACACAGCGTGGACCTGCCCATGCACAGCCGCCCTTCAGCAATCCCACGTGCAGGGAATGGGAAAGTTGGGCCAGGTCACTGGCAACGACTGGGGGCTGGGGGCATGCCGCCGTCGTCCCACATGGACCTGAGGCCTCCTTGTACGTCCAGCTGTGTCCTGTGCGCCCGAGAAGAGAGCGGACGTGAGTCCCTTGGTGTCAGGGCCCTCTGTCCCCTTCAGCGAGTGGTTGTCGCTCGAGTCACCCCAGCCGATGGTTCTGGAGAGGGCTGGAGAGGGCAGAGCTCATGAAGAATGCAGCAGACGCCCAAGTGTAAGCAGGGCACGGGAGGCTGCTGAAGTACAGCCCTCGAATGTTTCCTCGGATTTCCCGAGTCAGCAAGGTTTCCCTGGCAAAGGGGAAGAGTGGCGAGCCCCGGGCCACAGCAGGCCATGGGGCTGAGCCGGTCCTCTGAGGCCCCCAGAGGAAGCGCCGCCACAAGGGGAGAGTCAGGACCCTCCTGCAGGGCGGGCCGCGGTCTCCCGCCTTGCGCTGCTTGGTGGGAGACGGTGAGACGCGATTCCCTTTTTCGCCCTGGGCGATCAGGGCCTGGGGGCCACCGCTGGCTGCGAGTGCCAGGGCCCGCGTCCCTAGACCACCGCGGTCCCCATGTGTGGGAAGGCGTCCTTCGGGCCCTCACATCCGGGGGCGCCACGCTTTGCTTGGGGCCCCAGCAGACATCGGGGGAGCACTGGAAATCCCTGTGCTCCAGGCCATGCTCTGGGGCCTTTCTCAGCAAGGGGAGGCTCCCACGGGGGCCCGGATCTCCGTGGATTTGGGAAGGCCAGGGATGGGCAGCGGGTCCCTTGTGTCCTGCCCCTTGCCCGCGGACCCGAGCCCTGGGTGGGTCAGCCGCCCGCCTGGACAGCACCGGCCAGGGCTTCGGGCTGGAGAGTTCTTGGCGGCATGGCACGGGCCAGCGAGCACGCCGTTCCGACGGCCGTCCTCCCACTCCCTCCTTAGGCCCCCATCCCCAAGCGAGGATCTGGCCCTGACCACCAAGTCTTGCATCGCCCAGCCCCGCCGCCAGGTCCCATGCCTCAGGAAGCCGGGGTATGGCGCTGTCCTGAGAGCAGCCTCGGTAAGCAGCTTCTGGGTGGCAGGGGACCTCCCGCGTCGCCTCGGGCGTGCTTGGGTCAATGATGAGAACTCATATGGTCTCGAAGAGCGATGAGGACCTAAAAATCACGCTCAATAGGATTACGCTGAGGCCCAAGGCAGGGGACCGTGCCGGGGTCAGCCTCCCCCAGAGCGTCGGGGCAGTGAGGGTGCGCTGCAGGTGGCCGCGGGAGGAGAACCACCTCTCGAGGCTCTCTGCTGTGGCCCCCGGACGTCGGTGCACCTGCGGGTGCCGACGGGGTGTTCTGGCGTTCCAGCTGGTCTACCGACCCAGGCCTCTTCCCCGGACAGCTGCCCGAGAGCCAGGGCTTAGCCACCCTTGTGTCCTTGTGTCTTTCAGCGGGCCTGGCTGGCAAGGTTCTTGGCGCGTCTCCCACCAGGAGAGGTGAGCGGAAGCCTCTGGGCTCCGAGGGAGGCCCCAGACCCCTTGGCCTGGCATCGGGAAGCGGGGACCCCAGCAGGGACTCCGCAGCTGGGCCTGGGCTGGGGATGCGGGTCCTCATTGTCCGGACGGCACCGAAGTCCCCGTGAGCGTGTGCCCCTGAGCCATCCCAGGGGCAGGGATCGCGAAACGTGGGCCGGGGGGCTGACAAGGCCTGGAAAGCGCGGGCTGGCCGCCCAAGGCCCAGGTGCACCCGAGGCCTCCTGATCAATTGCGGCGTGTCCGGGGGGCCCAGAAAGGGAGTGGACGTGAGACCCGTGGTCTCGGAGGCCACTGTGCCCTTGAGCAACACCTTGTTGCTCAAGGCCCGGCCCATGGCAGGTTTCTGCGGGCTGCACTGGCCCGAGCTCCTGTCCCGTCCTGCAGACGACCAAGGCGTTTGGGGCCCCGGGAGGCCACTTCCGAAGAGCCCACGAGGATTCGTTGAGCTGGCCAGACGGCACGGTTCCACTGGGGCGGGGGGGCAGAAACTGCACGTCCCAGGCCACAGGAGCCGTTGGGGCTCAGCCTCTCACCTGAGACTCTCAAGCACCCGGGATAGGGTCGTGGTGAAGCGGCACTGCACGGGCCGAGTCAGGTCCCTCGTCCAGAGCGGCCAGCGGGCGGTGTGCCTTGCTGCCGTGGTGGAGAGTGACCTGGCTTTCCCCGCTCGGCCGTGGGGGAGCCCTGGGCCCCGGCAACCTTTGGCTTCCCGGGCAGGGGCTCAGGTCCTTGGCTCCCAGGTGGCTCCAGGAGAGGGTGGGCGGCGTCCTGGCCAAACCTCCCGGGCCGCCGCTCTTGGCTCGCCACTCCGGGAGACAGCGGGGACCCGGCCAAAGCCCTGTGGTCCATGCCATGGTCAGGGGCCGTTCTCCAGAAGGCTGGGCTCCCACAGGGACCACGGTCTCCATTGCTTTGGGATGCCCCGGAAAGGGCAGCCGGGCCCTTGGGCCCGGCTCCTTCCTGGCGGACACCTGCCATGCTTGGCTCCGAACTCTGCCGGGCCCCCAGTGGCCAGGACTCCGGGAAAGGGGGCCCTGGGCCGCACGGCAGGCGCTTCAGACCAGGACGTTTGGACAGCTGGTCTCTCCGTCTCTCCTTAGAAACCCATCCACAATCGAGAAGCTCGCCCAGATGAGCACGTCTTGCTTGGCCCCGCCCTGCCCAGAGGTCTCACGTCTCAGGACCCGGGGGCATGGACGCGGTGCGGAATGCAGCCCCGGTAAGCAGCTTCGGGGTGCCCCGAGGCCGCACGCATCGCCACCAGCTTGCTTGGGTCAGTGATGAGAACTCAAGTGGTCTCGAAGAGCGATGATGACCTAAAAATCATGCTCAATAGGATTACGCTGAGGCCCAAGACAGGCGTCTGTGCCGGGATCAGCCTCCCCCAGACCCTGGGGACCCTGGAGGTGCGCCGCAGTTGTGGGCGTGAGGCCATCGTACCCTCGGGGCTCCCCGTGCTGGCCCTGGCCTGTCTGTGCCCGTCAGGGGTCCGCTCGAGGTCGTGAGGCGTTCCGCCCGGCCTCCGGACCCAATCCACCTCGCAGGACAGCTCCCTCGGTGCCATTGCTTAGGAGACCGTTGCCCCTTGTGTCTTTCAGCGGGCCTCGGGGGCCGGAACTTGGTGCGGCGTGACCCAAGAGAGGTGAGTGGAAGACTCTGGGCCTGCAGGGAGATGCCAGGCGCCATGGGCATTGTCCGCGGAGCCCGGATCCCCGCACGGGCCCCGGCTCCAGCACTGTGCTAGGGATGGGGGCTGTGGTGGCCCACACAGCGTGGACCTGCCCATGCACAGCCGCCCTTCAGCAATCCCACGTGCAGGGAATGGGAAAGTTGGGCCAGGTCACTGGCAACGACTGGGGGCTGGGGGCATGCCGCCGTCGTCCCACATGGACCTGAGGCCTCCTTGTACGTCCAGCTGTGTCCTGTGCGCCCGAGAAGAGAGCGCACGTGAGTCCCTTGGTGTCAGGGCCCTCTGTCCCCTTCAGCGAGTGGTTGTCGCTCGAGTCACCCCAGCCGATGGTTCTGGAGAGGGCTGGAGAGGGCAGAGCTCATGAAGAATGCAGCAGACGCCCAAGTGTAAGCAGGGCACGGGAGGCTGCTGAAGTACAGCCCTCGAATGTTTCCTCGGATTTCCCGAGTCAGCAAGGTTTCCCTGGCCCAGGGGAAGAGTGGCGAGCCCCGGGCCACAGCAGGCCATGGGGCTGAGCCGGTCCTCTGAGGCCCCCAGAGGAAGCGCCGCCACAAGGGGAGAGTCAGGACCCTCCTGCAGGGCGGGCCGCGGTCTCCCGCCTTGCGCTGCTTGGTGGGAGACGGTGAGACGCGATTCCCTTTTTCGCCCTGGGCGATCAGGGCCTGGGGGCCACCGCTGGCTGCGAGTGCCAGGGCCCGGGTCCCTAGACCACCGCGGTCCCCATGTGTGGGAAGGCGTCCTTCGGGCCCTCACATCCGGGTGCGCCACGCTTTGCTTGGGACCCCGGCAGACATCGGGGGAGCACTGGAAATCCCTGTGCTCCAGGCCATGCTCTGGGGCCTTTCTCAGCAAGGGGAGGCTCCCACGGGGGCCCGGATCTCCGTGGATTTGGGAAGGCCAGGGATGGGCAGCGGGTCCCTTGTGTCCTGCCCCTTGCCCGCGGACCCGAGCCCTGGGTGGGTCAGCCGCCCGCCTGGACAGCACCGGCCAGGGCTTCGGGCTGGAGAGTTCTTGGCGGCATGGCACGGGCCAGCGAGCACGCCGTTCCGACGGCCGGCCTCCCCCTCCCTCCTTAGGCCCCCATCCCCAAGCGAGGATCTGGCCCTGACCACCAGGTCTTGCATCGCCCAGCCCCGCCGCCATGTCCCATGCCTCAGGAAGCCGGGGTATGGCGCTGTCCTGAGAGCAGCCTCGGTAAGCAGCTTCTGGGTGGTAGGGGACCTCCCGCGTCGCCTCGGGCGTGCTTGGGTCAATGATGAGAACTCATATGGTCTCGAAGAGCGATGAGGACCTAAAAATCACGCTCAATAGGATTACGCTGAGGCCCAAGGCAGGGGACCGTGCCGGGGTCAGCCTCCCCCAGAGTGTCGGGGCAGTGAGGGTGCGCTGCAGGTGGCCGCGGGAGGAGAACCACCTCTCGAGGCTCTCTGCTGTGGCCCCCGGACGTCGGTGCACCTGCGGGTGCCGACGGGGTGTTCTGGCGTTCCAGCTGGTCTACCGACCCAGGCCTCTTCCCCGGACAGCTGCCCGAGAGCCAGGGCTTAGCCACCCTTGTGTCCTTGTGTCTTTCAGCGGGCCTGGCTGGCAAGGTTCTTGGCGCGTCTCCCACCAGGAGAGGTGAGCGGAAGCCTCTGGGCTCCGAGGGAGGCCCCAGACCCCTTGGCCTGGCATCGGGAAGCGGGGACCCCAGCAGGGACTCCGCAGCTGGGCCTGGGCTGGGGATGCGGGTCCTCATTGTCCGGACGGCACCGAAGTCCCCGTGAGCGTGTGCCCCTGAGCCATCCCAGGGGCAGGGATCGCGAAACGTGGGCCGGGGGGCTGACAAGGCCTGGAAAGCGCGGGCTGGCCGCCCAAGGCCCAGGTGCACCCGAGGCCTCCTGATCAATTGCGGCGTGTCCGGGGGGCCCAGAAAGGGAGTGGACGTGAGACCCGTGGTCTCGGAGGCCACTGTGCCCTTGAGCAACACCTTGTTGCTCAAGGCCCGGCCCATGGCAGGTTTCTGCGGGCTGCACTGGCCCGAGCTCCTGTCCCGTCCTGCAGACGACCAAGGCGTTTGGGGCCCCGGGAGGCCACTTCCGAAGAGCCCACGAGGATTCGTTGAGCTGGCCAGACGGCACGGTTCCACTGGGGCGGGGGGGCAGAAACTGCACGTCCCAGGCCACAGCAGCCGTTGGGGCTCAGCCTCTCACCTGAGACTCTCAAGCACCCGGGATAGGGTCGTGGTGAAGCGGCACTGCACGGGCCGAGTCAGGTCCCTCGTCCAGAGCGGCCAGCGGGCGGTGTGCCTTGCTGCCGTGGTGGAGAGTGACCTGGCTTTCCCCGCTCGGCCGTGGGGGAGCCCTGGGCCCCGGCAACCTTTGGCTTCCCGGGCAGGGGCTCAGGTCCTTGGCTCCCAGGTGGCTCCAGGAGAGGGTGGGCGGCGTCCTGGCCAAACCTCCCGGGCCGCCGCTCTTGGCTCGCCACTCCGGGAGACAGCGGGGACCCGGCCAAAGCCCTGTGGTCCATGCCATGGTCAGGGGCCGTTCTCCAGAAGGCTGGGCTCCCACAGGGACCACGGTCTCCATTGCTTTGGGATGCCCCGGAAAGGGCAGCCGGGCCCTTGGGCCCGGCTCCTTCCTGGCGGACACCTGCCATGCTTGGCTCCGAACTCTGCCGGGCCCCCAGTGGCCAGGACTCCGGGAAAGGGGGCCCTGGGCCGCACGGCAGGCGCTTCAGACCAGGACGTTTGGACAGCTGGTCTCTCCGTCTCTCCTTAGAAACCCATCCACAATCGAGAAGCTCGCCCAGATGAGCACGTCTTGCTTGGCCCCGCCCTGCCCAGAGGTCTCACGTCTCAGGACCCGGGGGCATGGACGCGGTGCGGAATGCAGCCCCGGTAAGCAGCTTCGGGGTGCCCCGAGGCCGCACGCATCGCCACCAGCTTGCTTGGGTCAGTGATGAGAACTCAAGTGGTCTCGAAGAGCGATGATGACCTAAAAATCATGCTCAATAGGATTACGCTGAGGCCCAAGACAGGCGTCTGTGCCGGGATCAGCCTCCCCCAGACCCTGGGGACCCTGGAGGTGCGCCGCAGTTGTGGGCGTGAGGCCATCGTACCCTCGGGGCTCCCCGTGCTGGCCCTGGCCTGTCTGTGCCCGTCAGGGGTCCGCTCGAGGTCGTGAGGCGTTCCGCCCGGCCTCCGGACCCAATCCACCTCGCAGGACAGCTCCCTCGGTGCCATTGCTTAGGAGACCGTTGCCCCTTGTGTCTTTCAGCGGGCCTCGGGGGCCGGAACTTGGTGCGGCGTGACCCAAGAGAGGTGAGTGGAAGACTCTGGGCCTGCAGGGAGATGCCAGGCGCCATGGGCATTGTCCGCGGAGCCCGGATCCCCGCACGGGCCCCGGCTCCAGCACTGTGCTAGGGATGGGGGCTGTGGTGGCCCACACAGCGTGGACCTGCCCATGCACAGCCGCCCTTCAGCAATCCCACGTGCAGGGAATGGGAAAGTTGGGCCAGGTCACTGGCAACGACTGGGGGCTGGGGGCATGCCGCCGTCGTCCCACATGGACCTGAGGCCTCCTTGTACGTCCAGCTGTGTCCTGTGCGCCCGAGAAGAGAGCGGACGTGAGTCCCTTGGTGTCAGGGCCCTCTGTCCCCTTCAGCGAGTGGTTGTCGCTCGAGTCACCCCAGCCGATGGTTCTGGAGAGGGCTGGAGAGGGCAGAGCTCATGAAGAATGCAGCAGACGCCCAAGTGTAAGCAGGGCACGGGAGGCTGCTGAAGTACAGCCCTCGAATGTTTCCTCGGATTTCCCGAGTCAGCAAGGTTTCCCTGGCCCAGGGGAAGAGTGGCGAGCCCCGGGCCACAGCAGGCCATGGGGCTGAGCCGGTCCTCTGAGGCCCCCAGAGGAAGCGCCGCCACAAGGGGAGAGTCAGGACCCTCCTGCAGGGCGGGCCGCGGTCTCCTGCCTTGCGCTGCTTGGTGGGAGACGGTGAGACGCGATTCCCTTTTTCGCCCTGGGCGATCAGGGCCTGGGGGCCACCGCTGGCTGCGAGTGCCAGGGCCCGGGTCCCTAGACCACCGCGGTCCCCATGTGTGGGAAGGCGTCCTTCGGGCCCTCACATCCGGGTGCGCCACGCTTTGCTTGGGGCCCCGGCAGACATCGGGGGAGCACTGGAAATCCCTGTGCTCCAGGCCATGCTCTGGGGCCTTTCCTAGCAAGGGGAGGCTCCCACGGGGGCCCGGATCTCCGTGGATTTGGGAAGGCCAGGGATGGGCAGCGGGTCCCTTGTGTCCTGCCCCTTGCCCGCGGACCCGAGCCCTGGGTGGGTCAGCCGCCCGCCTGGACAGCACCGGCCAGGGCTTCGGGCTGGAGAGTTCTTGGCGGCATGGCACGGGCCAGCGAGCACGCCGTTCCGACGGCCGGCCTCCCCCTCCCTCCTTAGGCCCCCATCCCCAAGCGAGGATCTGGCCCTGACCACCAAGTCTTGCATCGCCCAGCCCCGCCGCCAGGTCCCATGCCTCAGGAAGCCGGGGTATGGCGCTGTCCTGAGAGCAGCCTCGGTAAGCAGCTTCTGGGTGGTAGGGGACCTCCCGCGTCGCCTCGGGCGTGCTTGGGTCAATGATGAGAACTCATATGGTCTCGAAGAGCGATGAGGACCTAAAAATCACGCTCAATAGGATTACGCTGAGGCCCAAGGCAGGGGACCGTGCCGGGGTCAGCCTCCCCCAGAGCGTCGGGGCAGTGAGGGTGCGCTGCAGGTGGCCGCGGGAGGAGAACCACCTCTCGAGGCTCTCTGCTGTGGCCCCCGGACGTCGGTGCACCTGCGGGTGCCGACGGGGTGTTCTGGCGTTCCAGCTGGTCTACCGACCCAGGCCTCTTCCCCGGACAGCTGCCCGAGAGCCAGGGCTTAGCCACCCTTGTGTCCTTGTGTCTTTCAGCGGGCCTGGCTGGCAAGGTTCTTGGCGCGTCTCCCACCAGGAGAGGTGAGCGGAAGCCTCTGGGCTCCGAGGGAGGCCCCAGACCCCTTGGCCTGGCATCGGGAAGCGGGGACCCCAGCAGGGACTCCGCAGCTGGGCCTGGGCTGGGGATGCGGGTCCTCATTGTCCGGACGGCACCGAAGTCCCCGTGAGCGTATGCCCCTGAGCCATCCCAGGGGCAGGGATCGCGAAACGTGGGCCGGGGGGCTGACAAGGCCTGGAAAGCGCGGGCTGGCCGCCCAAGGCCCAGGTGCACCCGAGGCCTCCTGATCAATTGCGGCGTGTCCGGGGGGCCCAGAAAGGGAGTGGACGTGAGACCCGTGGTCTCGGAGGCCACTGTGCCCTTGAGCAACACCTTGTTGCTCAAGGCCCGGCCCATGGCAGGTTTCTGCGGGCTGCACTGGCCCGAGCTCCTGTCCCGTCCTGCAGACGACCAAGGCGTTTGGGGCCCCGGGAGGCCACTTCCGAAGAGCCCACGAGGATTCGTTGAGCTG
The DNA here is from genome assembly GCF_922984935.1 of Meles meles. Taxonomy (NCBI): domain Eukaryota; kingdom Metazoa; phylum Chordata; class Mammalia; order Carnivora; family Mustelidae; genus Meles; species Meles meles. Next base: position 24,594,912 of record NC_060071.1, read on the forward strand.
GCCAGACGGCACGGTTCCACTGGGGCGGGGGGGCAGAAACTGCACGTCCCAGGCCACAGCAGCCGTTGGGGCTCAGCCTCTCACCTGAGACTCTCAAGCACCCGGGATAGGGTCGTGGTGAAGCGGCACTGCACGGGCCGAGTCAGGTCCCTCGTCCAGAGCGGCCAGCGGGCGGTGTGCCTTGCTGCCGTGGTGGAGAGTGACCTGGCTTTCCCCGCTCGGCCGTGGGGGAGCCCTGGGCCCCGGCAACCTTTGGCTTCCCGGGCAGGGGCTCAGGTCCTTGGCTCCCAGGTGGCTCCAGGAGAGGGTGGGCGGCGTCCTGGCCAAACCTCCCGGGCCGCCGCTCTTGGCTCGCCACTCCGGGAGACAGCGGGGACCCGGCCAAAGCCCTGTGGTCCATGCCATGGTCAGGGGCCGTTCTCCAGAAGGCTGGGCTCCCACAGGGACCACGGTCTCCATTGCTTTGGGATGCCCCGGAAAGGGCAGCCGGGCCCTTGGGCCCGGCTCCTTCCTGGCGGACACCTGCCATGCTTGGCTCCGAACTCTGCCGGGCCCCCAGTGGCCAGGACTCCGGGAAAGGGGGCCCTGGGCCGCACGGCAGGCGCTTCAGACCAGGACGTTTGGACAGCTGGTCTCTCCGTCTCTCCTTAGAAACCCATCCACAATCGAGAAGCTCGCCCAGATGAGCACGTCTTGCTTGGCCCCGCCCTGCCCAGAGGTCTCACGTCTCAGGACCCGGGGGCATGGACGCGGTGCGGAATGCAGCCCCGGTAAGCAGCTTCGGGGTGCCCCGAGGCCGCACGCATCGCCACCAGCTTGCTTGGGTCAGTGATGAGAACTCAAGTGGTCTCGAAGAGCGATGATGACCTAAAAATCATGCTCAATAGGATTACGCTGAGGCCCAAGACAGGCGTCTGTGCCGGGATCAGCCTCCCCCAGACCCTGGGGACCCTGGAGGTGCGCCGCAGTTGTGGGCGTGAGGCCATCGTACCCTCGGGGCTCCCCGTGCTGGCCCTGGCCTGTCTGTGCCCGTCAGGGGTCCGCTCGAGGTCGTGAGGCGTTCCGCCCGGCCTCCGGACCCAATCCACCTCGCAGGACAGCTCCCTCGGTGCCATTGCTTAGGAGACCGTTGCCCCTTGTGTCTTTCAGCGGGCCTCGGGGGCCGGAACTTGGTGCGGCGTGACCCAAGAGAGGTGAGTGGAAGACTCTGGGCCTGCAGGGAGATGCCAGGCGCCATGGGCATTGTCCGCGGAGCCCGGATCCCCGCACGGGCCCCGGCTCCAGCACTGTGCTAGGGATGGGGGCTGTGGTGGCCCACACAGCGTGGACCTGCCCATGCACAGCCGCCCTTCAGCAATCCCACGTGCAGGGAATGGGAAAGTTGGGCCAGGTCACTGGCAACGACTGGGGGCTGGGGGCATGCCGCCGTCGTCCCACATGGACCTGAGGCCTCCTTGTACGTCCAGCTGTGTCCTGTGCGCCCGAGAAGAGAGCGGACGTGAGTCCCTTGGTGTCAGGGCCCTCTGTCCCCTTCAGCGAGTGGTTGTCGCTCGAGTCACCCCAGCCGATGGTTCTGGAGAGGGCTGGAGAGGGCAGAGCTCATGAAGAATGCAGCAGACGCCCAAGTGTAAGCAGGGCACGGGAGGCTGCTGAAGTACAGCCCTCGAATGTTTCCTCGGATTTCCCGAGTCAGCAAGGTTTCCCTGGCCCAGGGGAAGAGTGGCGAGCCCCGGGCCACAGCAGGCCATGGGGCTGAGCCGGTCCTCTGAGGCCCCCAGAGGAAGCGCCGCCACAAGGGGAGAGTCAGGACCCTCCTGCAGGGCGGGCCGCGGTCTCCCGCCTTGCGCTGCTTGGTGGGAGACGGTGAGACGCGATTCCCTTTTTCGCCCTGGGCGATCAGGGCCTGGGGGCCACCGTTGGCTGCGAGTGCCAGGGCCCGGGTCCCTAGACCACCGCGGTCCCCATGTGTGGGAAGGCGTCCTTCGGGCCCTCACGTCCGGGTGCGCCACGCTTTGCTTGGGGCCCCGGCAGACATCGGGGGAGCACTGGAAATCCCTGTGCTCCAGGCCATGCTCTGGGGCCTTTCCTAGCAAGGGGAGGCTCCCACGGGGGCCCGGATCTCCGTGGATTTGGGAAGGCCAGGGATGGGCAGCGGGTCCCTTGTGTCCTGCCCCTTGCCCGCGGACCCGAGCCCTGGGTGGGTCAGCCGCCCGCCTGGACAGCACCGGCCAGGGCTTCGGGCTGGAGAGTTCTTGGCGGCATGGCACGGGCCAGCGAGCACGCCGTTCCGACGGCCGGCCTCCCCCTCCCTCCTTAGGCCCCCATCCCCAAGCGAGGATCTGGCCCTGACCACCAAGTCTTGCATCGCCCAGCCCCGCCGCCAGGTCCCATGCCTCAGGAAGCCGGGGTATGGCGCCGTCCTGAGAGCAGCCTCGGTAAGCAGCTTCTGGGTGGTAGGGGACCTCCCGCGTCGCCTCGGGCGTGCTTGGGTCAATGATGAGAACTCATATGGTCTCGAAGAGCGATGAGGACCTAAAAATCACGCTCAATAGGATTACGCTGAGGCCCAAGGCAGGGGACCGTGCCGGGGTCAGCCTCCCCCAGAGCGTCGGGGCAGTGAGGGTGCGCTGCAGGTGGCCGCGGGAGGAGAACCACCTCTCGAGGCTCTCTGCTGTGGCCCCCGGACGTCGGTGCACCTGCGGGTGCCGACGGGGTGTTCTGGCGTTCCAGCTGGTCTACCGACCCAGGCCTCTTCCCCGGACAGCTGCCCGAGAGCCAGGGCTTAGCCACCCTTGTGTCCTTGTGTCTTTCAGCGGGCCTGGCTGGCAAGGTTCTTGGCGCGTCTCCCACCAGGAGAGGTGAGCGGAAGCCTCTGGGCTCCGAGGGAGGCCCCAGACCCCTTGGCCTGGCATCGGGAAGCGGGGACCCCAGCAGGGACTCCGCAGCTGGGCCTGGGCTGGGGATGCGGGTCCTCATTGTCCGGACGGCACCGAAGTCCCCGTGAGCGTGTGCCCCTGAGCCATCCCAGGGGCAGGGATCGCGAAACGTGGGCCGGGGGGCTGACAAGGCCTGGAAAGCGCGGGCTGGCCGCCCAAGGCCCAGGTGCACCCGAGGCCTCCTGATCAATTGCGGCGTGTCCGGGGGGCCCAGAAAGGGAGTGGACGTGAGACCCGTGGTCTCGGAGGCCACTGTGCCCTTCAGCAACACCTTGTTGCTCAAGGCCCGGCCCATGGCAGGTTTCTGCGGGCTGCACTGGCCCGAGCTCCTGTCCCGTCCTGCAGACGACCAAGGCGTTTGGGGCCCCGGGAGGCCACTTCCGAAGAGCCCACGAGGATTCGTTGAGCTGGCCAGACGGCACGGTTCCACTGGGGCGGGGGGGCAGAAACTGCACGTCCCAGGCCACAGGAGCCGTTGGGGCTCAGCCTCTCACCTGAGACTCTCAAGCACCCGGGATAGGGTCGTGGTGAAGCGGCACTGCACGGGCCGAGTCAGGTCCCTCGTCCAGAGCGGCCAGCGGGCGGTGTGCCTTGCTGCCGTGGTGGAGAGTGACCTGGCTTTCCCCGCTCGGCCGTGGGGGAGCCCTGGGCCCCGGCAACCTTTGGCTTCCCGGGCAGGGGCTCAGGTCCTTGGCTCCCAGGTGGCTCCAGGAGAGGGTGGGCGGCGTCCTGGCCAAACCTCCCGGGCCGCCGCTCTTGGCTCGCCACTCCGGGAGACAGCGGGGACCCGGCCAAAGCCCTGTGGTCCATGCCATGGTCAGGGGCCGTTCTCCAGAAGGCTGGGCTCCCACAGGGACCACGGTCTCCATTGCTTTGGGATGCCCCGGAAAGGGCAGCCGGGCCCTTGGGCCCGGCTTCTTCCTGGCGGACACCTGCCATGCTTGGCTCCGAACTCTGCCGGGCCCCCAGTGGCCAGGACTCCGGGAAAGGGGGCCCTGGGCCGCACGGCAGGCGCTTCAGACCAGGACGTTTGGACAGCTGGTCTCTCCGTCTCTCCTTAGAAACCCATCCACAATCGAGAAGCTCGCCCAGATGAGCACGTCTTGCTTGGCCCCGCCCTGCCCAGAGGTCTCACGTCTCAGGACCCGGGGGCATGGACGCGGTGCGGAATGCAGCCCCGGTAAGCAGCTTCGGGGTGCCCCGAGGCCGCACGCATCGCCACCAGCTTGCTTGGGTCAGTGATGAGAACTCAAGTGGTCTCGAAGAGCGATGATGACCTAAAAATCATGCTCAATAGGATTACGCTGAGGCCCAAGACAGGCGTCTGTGCCGGGATCAGCCTCCCCCAGACCCTGGGGACCCTGGAGGTGCGCCGCAGTTGTGGGCGTGAGGCCATCGTACCCTCGGGGCTCCCCGTGCTGGCCCTGGCCTGTCTGTGCCCGTCAGGGGTCCGCTCGAGGTCGTGAGGCGTTTTGCCCGGCCTCTGGACCCAATCCACCTCGCAGGACAGCTCCCTCGGTGCCATTGCTTAGGAGACCGTTGCCCCTTGTGTCTTTCAGCGGGCCTCGGGGGCCGGAACTTGGTGCGGCGTGACCCAAGAGAGGTGAGTGGAAGACTCTGGGCCTGCAGGGAGATGCCAGGCGCCATGGGCATTGTCCGCGGAGCCCGGATCCCCGCACGGGCCCCGGCTCCAGCACTGTGCTAGGGATGGGGGCTGTGGTGGCCCACACAGCGTGGACCTGCCCATGCACAGCCGCCCTTCAGCAATCCCACGTGCAGGGAATGGGAAAGTTGGGCCAGGTCACTGGCAACGACTGGGGGCTGGGGGCATGCCGCCGTCGTCCCACATGGACCTGAGGCCTCCTTGTACGTCCAGCTGTGTCCTGTGCGCCCGAGAAGAGAGCGGACGTGAGTCCCTTGGTGTCAGGGCCCTCTGTCCCCTTCAGCGAGTGGTTGTCGCTCGAGTCACCCCAGCCGATGGTTCTGGAGAGGGCTGGAGAGGGCAGAGCTCATGAAGAATGCAGCAGACGCCCAAGTGTAAGCAGGGCACGGGAGGCTGCTGAAGTACAGCCCTCGAATGTTTCCTCGGATTTCCCGAGTCAGCAAGGTTTCCCTGGCCCAGGGGAAGAGTGGCGAGCCCCGGGCCACAGCAGGCCATGGGGCTGAGCCGGTCCTCTGAGGCCCCCAGAGGAAGCGCCGCCACAAGGGGAGAGTCAGGACCCTCCTGCAGGGCGGGCCGCGGTCTCCCGCCTTGCGCTGCTTGGTGGGAGACGGTGAGACGCGATTCCCTTTTTCGCCCTGGGCGATCAGGGCCTGGGGGCCACCGTTGGCTGCGAGTGCCAGGGCCCGGGTCCCTAGACCACCGCGGTCCCCATGTGTGGGAAGGCGTCCTTCGGGCCCTCACTTCCGGGTGCGCCACGCTTTGCTTGGGGCCCCGGCAGACATCGGGGGAGCACTGGAAATCCCTGTGCTCCAGGCCATGCTCTGGGGCCTTTCCTAGCAAGGGGAGGCTCCCACGGGGGCCCGGATCTCCGTGGATTTGGGAAGGCCAGGGATGGGCAGCGGGTCCCTTGTGTCCTGCCCCTTGCCCGCGGACCCGAGCCCTGGGTGGGTCAGCCGCCCGCCTGGACAGCACCGGCCAGGGCTTCGGGCTGGAGAGTTCTTGGCGGCATGGCACGGGCCAGCGAGCACGCCGTTCCGACGGCCGGCCTCCCCCTCCCTCCTTAGGCCCCCATCCCCAAGCGAGGATCTGGCCCTGACCACCAAGTCTTGCATCGCCCAGCCCCGCCGCCAGGTCCCATGCCTCAGGAAGCCGGGGTATGGCGCCGTCCTGAGAGCAGCCTCGGTAAGCAGCTTCTGGGTGGTAGGGGACCTCCCCCGTCGCCTCGGGCGTGCTTGGGTCAATGATGAGAACTCATATGGTCTCGAAGAGCGATGAGGACCTAAAAATCACGCTCAATAGGATTACGCTGAGGCCCAAGGCAGGGGACCGTGCCGGGGTCAGCCTCCCCCAGAGCGTCGGGGCAGTGAGGGTGCGCTGCAGGTGGCCGCGGGAGGAGAACCACCTCTCGAGGCTCTCTGCTGTGGCCCCCGGACGTCGGTGCACCTGCGGGTGCCGACGGGGTGTTCTGGCGTTCCAGCTGGTCTACCGACCCAGGCCTCTTCCCCGGACAGCTGCCCGAGAGCCAGGGCTTAGCCACCCTTGTGTCCTTGTGTCTTTCAGCGGGCCTGGCTGGCAAGGTTCTTGGCGCGTCTCCCACCAGGAGAGGTGAGCGGAAGCCTCTGGGCTCCGAGGGAGGCCCCAGACCCCTTGGCCTGGCATCGGGAAGCGGGGACCCCAGCAGGGACTCCGCAGCTGGGCCTGGGCTGGGGATGCGGGTCCTCATTGTCCGGACGGCACCGAAGTCCCCGTGAGCGTGTGCCCCTGAGCCATCCCAGGGGCAGGGATCGCGAAACGTGGGCCGGGGGGCTGACAAGGCCTGGAAAGCGCGGGCTGGCCGCCCAAGGCCCAGGTGCACCCGAGGCCTCCTGATCAATTGCGGCGTGTCCGGGGGGCCCAGAAAGGGAGTGGACGTGAGACCCGTGGTCTCGGAGGCCACTGTGCCCTTGAGCAACACCTTGTTGCTCAAGGCCCGGCCCATGGCAGGTTTCTGCGGGCTGCACTGGCCCGAGCTCCTGTCCCGTCCTGCAGACGACCAAGGCGTTTGGGGCCCCGGGAGGCCACTTCCGAAGAGCCCACGAGGATTCGTTGAGCTGGCCAGACGGCACGGTTCCACTGGGGCGGGGGGCAGAAACTGCACGTCCCAGGCCACAGCAGCCGTTGGGGCTCAGCCTCTCACCTGAGACTCTCAAGCACCCGGGATAGGGTCGTGGTGAAGCGGCACTGCACGGGCCGAGTCAGGTCCCTCGTCCAGAGCGGCCAGCGGGCGGTGTGCCTTGCTGCCGTGGTGGAGAGTGACCTGGCTTTCCCCGCTCGGCCGTGGGGGAGCCCTGGGCCCCGGCAACCTTTGGCTTCCCGGGCAGGGGCTCAGGTCCTTGGCTCCCAGGTGGCTCCAGGAGAGGGTGGGCGGCGTCCTGGCCAAACCTCCCGGGCCGCCGCTCTTGGCTCGCCACTCCGGGAGACAGCGGGGACCCGGCCAAAGCCCTGTGGTCCATGCCATGGTCAGGGGCCGTTCTCCAGAAGGCTGGGCTCCCACAGGGACCACGGTCTCCATTGCTTTGGGATGCCCCGGAAAGGGCAGCCGGGCCCTTGGGCCCGGCTCCTTCCTGGCGGACACCTGCCATGCTTGGCTCCGAACTCTGCCGGGCCCCCAGTGGCCAGGACTCCGGGAAAGGGGGCCCTGGGCCGCACGGCAGGCGCTTCAGACCAGGACGTTTGGACAGCTGGTCTCTCCGTCTCTCCTTAGAAACCCATCCACAATCGAGAAGCTCGCCCAGATGAGCACGTCTTGCTTGGCCCCGCCCTGCCCAGAGGTCTCACGTCTCAGGACCCGGGGGCATGGACGCGGTGCGGAATGCAGCCCCGGTAAGCAGCTTCGGGGTGCCCCGAGGCCGCACGCATCGCCACCAGCTTGCTTGGGTCAGTGATGAGAACTCAAGTGGTCTCGAAGAGCGATGATGACCTAAAAATCATGCTCAATAGGATTACGCTGAGGCCCAAGACAGGCGTCTGTGCCGGGATCAGCCTCCCCCAGACCCTGGGGACCCTGGAGGTGCGCCGCAGTTGTGGGCGTGAGGCCATCGTACCCTCGGGGCTCCCCGTGCTGGCCCTGGCCTGTCTGTGCCCGTCAGGGGTCCGCTCGAGGTCGTGAGGCGTTCCGCCCGGCCTCCGGACCCAATCCACCTCGCAGGACAGCTCCCTCGGTGCCATTGCTTAGGAGACCGTTGCCCCTTGTGTCTTTCAGCGGGCCTCGGGGGCCGGAACTTGGTGCGGCGTGACCCAAGAGAGGTGAGTGGAAGACTCTGGGCCTGCAGGGAGATGCCAGGCGCCATGGGCATTGTCCGCGGAGCCCGGATCCCCGCACGGGCCCCGGCTCCAGCACTGTGCTAGGGATGGGGGCTGTGGTGGCCCACACAGCGTGGACCTGCCCATGCACAGCCGCCCTTCAGCAATCCCACGTGCAGGGAATGGGAAAGTTGGGCCAGGTCACTGGCAACGACTGGGGGCTGGGGGCATGCCGCCGTCGTCCCACATGGACCTGAGGCCTCCTTGTACATCCAGCTGTGTCCTGTGCGCCCGAGAAGAGAGCGGACGTGAGTCCCTTGGTGTCAGGGCCCTCTGTCCCCTTCAGCGAGTGGTTGTCGCTCGAGTCACCCCAGCCGATGGTTCTGGAGAGGGCTGGAGAGGGCAGAGCTCATGAAGAATGCAGCAGACGCCCAAGTGTAAGCAGGGCACGGGAGGCTGCTGAAGTACAGCCCTCGAATGTTTCCTCGGATTTCCCGAGTCAGCAAGGTTTCCCTGGCCCAGGGGAAGAGTGGCGAGCCCCGGGCCACAGCAGGCCATGGGGCTGAGCCGGTCCTCTGAGGCCCCCAGAGGAAGCGCCGCCACAAGGGGAGAGTCAGGACCCTCCTGCAGGGCGGGCCGCGGTCTCCCGCCTTGCGCTGCTTGGTGGGAGACGGTGAGACGCGATTCCCTTTTTCGCCCTGGGCGATCAGGGCCTGGGGGCCACCGTTGGCTGCGAGTGCCAGGGCCCGGGTCCCTAGACCACCGCGGTCCCCATGTGTGGGAAGGCGTCCTTCGGGCCCTCACTTCCGGGTGCGCCACGCTTTGCTTGGGGCCCCGGCAGACATCGGGGGAGCACTGGAAATCCCTGTGCTCCAGGCCATGCTCTGGGGCCTTTCCTAGCAAGGGGAGGCTCCCACGGGGGCCCGGATCTCCGTGGATTTGGGAAGGCCAGGGATGGGCAGCGGGTCCCTTGTGTCCTGCCCCTTGCCCGCGGACCCGAGCCCTGGGTGGGTCAGCCGCCCGCCTGGACAGCACCGGCCAGGGCTTCGGGCTGGAGAGTTCTTGGCGGCATGGCACGGGCCAGCGAGCACGCCGTTCCGCCGGCCGGCCTCCCCCTCCCTCCTTAGGCCCCCATCCCCAAGCGAGGATCTGGCCCTGACCACCAAGTCTTGCATCGCCCAGCCCCGCCGCCAGGTCCCATGCCTCAGGAAGCCGGGGTATGGCGCTGTCCTGAGAGCAGCCTCGGTAAGCAGCTTCTGGGTGGTAGGGGACCTCCCCCGTCGCCTCGGGCGTGCTTGGGTCAATGATGAGAACTCATATGGTCTCGAAGAGCGATGAGGACCTAAAAATCACGCTCAATAGGATTACGCTGAGGCCCAAGGCAGGGGACCGTGCCGGGGTCAGCCTCCCCCAGAGCGTCGGGGCAGTGAGGGTGCGCTGCAGGTGGCCGCGGGAGGAGAACCACCTCTCGAGGCTCTCTGCTGTGGCCCCCGGACGTCGGTGCACCTGCGGGTGCCGACGGGGTGTTCTGGCGTTCCAGCTGGTCTACCGACCCAGGCCTCTTCCCCGGACAGCTGCCCGAGAGCCAGGGCTTAGCCACCCTTGTGTCCTTGTGTCTTTCAGCGGGCCTGGCTGGCAAGGTTCTTGGCGCGTCTCCCACCAGGAGAGGTGAGCGGAAGCCTCTGGGCTCCGAGGGAGGCCCCAGACCCCTTGGCCTGGCATCGGGAAGCGGGGACCCCAGCAGGGACTCCGCAGCTGGGCCTGGGCTGGGGATGCGGGTCCTCATTGTCCGGACGGCACCGAAGTCCCCGTGAGCGTGTGCCCCTGAGCCATCCCAGGGGCAGGGATCGCGAAACGTGGGCCGGGGGGCTGACAAGGCCTGGAAAGCGCGGGCTGGCCGCCCAAGGCCCAGGTGCACCCGAGGCCTCCTGATCAATTGCGGCGTGTCCGGGGGGCCCAGAAAGGGAGTGGACGTGAGACCCGTGGTCTCGGAGGCCACTGTGCCCTTGAGCAACACCTTGTTGCTCAAGGCCCGGCCCATGGCAGGTTTCTGCGGGCTGCACTGGCCCGAGCTCCTGTCCCGTCCTGCAGACGACCAAGGCGTTTGGGGCCCCGGGAGGCCACTTCCGAAGAGCCCACGAGGATTCGTTGAGCTGGCCAGACGGCACGGTTCCACTGGGGCGGGGGGGCAGAAACTGCACGTCCCAGGCCACAGCAGCCGTTGGGGCTCAGCCTCTCACCTGAGACTCTCAAGCACCCGGGATAGGGTCGTGGTGAAGCGGCACTGCACGGGCCGAGTCAGGTCCCTCGTCCAGAGCGGCCAGCGGGCGGTGTGCCTTGCTGCCGTGGTGGAGAGTGACCTGGCTTTCCCCGCTCGGCCGTGGGGGAGCCCTGGGCCCCGGCAACCTTTGGCTTCCCGGGCAGGGGCTCAGGTCCTTGGCTCCCAGGTGGCTCCAGGAGAGGGTGGGCGGCGTCCTGGCCAAACCTCCCGGGCCGCCGCTCTTGGCTCGCCACTCCGGGAGACAGCGGGGACCCGGCCAAAGCCCTGTGGTCCATGCCATGGTCAGGGGCCGTTCTCCAGAAGGCTGGGCTCCCACAGGGACCACGGTCTCCATTGCTTTGGGATGCCCCGGAAAGGGCAGCCGGGCCCTTGGGCCCGGCTCCTTCCTGGCGGACACCTGCCATGCTTGGCTCCGAACTCTGCCGGGCCCCCAGTGGCCAGGACTCCGGGAAAGGGGGCCCTGGGCCGCACGGCAGGCGCTTCAGACCAGGACGTTTGGACAGCTGGTCTCTCCGTCTCTCCTTAGAAACCCATCCACAATCGAGAAGCTCGCCCAGATGAGCACGTCTTGCTTGGCCCCGCCCTGCCCAGAGGTCTCACGTCTCAGGACCCGGGGGCATGGACGCGGTGCGGAATGCAGCCCCGGTAAGCAGCTTCGGGGTGCCCCGAGGCCGCACGCATCGCCACCAGCTTGCTTGGGTCAGTGATGAGAACTCAAGTGGTCTCGAAGAGCGATGATGACCTAAAAATCATGCTCAATAGGATTACGCTGAGGCCCAAGACAGGCGTCTGTGCCGGGATCAGCCTCCCCCAGACCCTGGGGACCCTGGAGGTGCGCCGCAGTTGTGGGCGTGAGGCCATCGTACCCTCGGGGCTCCCCGTGCTGGCCCTGGCCTGTCTGTGCCCGTCAGGGGTCCGCTCGAGGTCGTGAGGCGTTCCGCCCGGCCTCCGGACCCAATCCACCTCGCAGGACAGCTCCCTCGGTGCCATTGCTTAGGAGACCGTTGCCCCTTGTGTCTTTCAGCGGGCCTCGGGGGCCGGAACTTGGTGCGGCGTGACCCAAGAGAGGTGAGTGGAAGACTCTGGGCCTGCAGGGAGATGCCAGGCGCCATGGGCATTGTCCGCGGAGCCCGGATCCCCGCACGGGCCCCGGCTCCAGCACTGTGCTAGGGATGGGGGCTGTGGTGGCCCACACAGCGTTGACCTGCCCATGCACAGCCGCCCTTCAGCAATCCCACGTGCAGGGAATGGGAAAGTTGGGCCAGGTCACTGGCAACGACTGGGGGCTGGGGGCATGCCGCCGTCGTCCCACATGGACCTGAGGCCTCCTTGTACGTCCAGCTGTGTCCTGTGCGCCCGAGAAGAGAGCGGACGTGAGTCCCTTGGTGTCAGGGCCCTCTGTCCCCTTCAGCGAGTGGTTGTCGCTCGAGTCACCCCAGCCGATGGTTCTGGAGAGGGCTGGAGAGGGCAGAGCTCATGAAGAATGCAGCAGACGCCCAAGTGTAAGCAGGGCACGGGAGGCTGCTGAAGTACAGCCCTCGAATGTTTCCTCGGATTTCCCGAGTCAGCAAGGTTTCCCTGGCCCAGGGGAAGAGTGGCGAGCCCCGGGCCACAGCAGGCCATGGGGCTGAGCCGGTCCTCTGAGGCCCCCAGAGGAAGCGCCGCCACAAGGGGAGAGTCAGGACCCTCCTGCAGGGCGGGCCGCGGTCTCCCGCCTTGCGCTGCTTGGTGGGAGACGGTGAGACGCGATTCCCTTTTTCGCCCTGGGCGATCAGGGCCTGGGGGCCACCGTTGGCTGCGAGTGCCAGGGCCCGGGTCCCTAGACCACCGCGGTCCCCATGTGTGGGAAGGCGTCCTTCGGGCCCTCACTTCCGTGTGCGCCACGCTTTGCTTGGGGCCCCGGCAGACATCGGGGGAGCACTGGAAATCCCTGTGCTCCAGGCCAGGCTCTGGGGCCTTTCCTAGCAAGGGGAGGCTCCCACGGGGGCCCGGATCTCCGTGGATTTGGGAAGGCCAGGGATGGGCAGCGGGTCCCTTGTGTCCTGCCCCTTGCCCGCGGACCCGAGCCCTGGGTGGGTCAGCCGCCCGCCTGGACAGCACCGGCCAGGGCTTCGGGCTGGAGAGTTCTTGGCGGCATGGCACGGGCCAGCGAGCACGCCGTTCCGACGGCCGGCCTCCCCCTCCCTCCTTAGGCCCCCATCCCCAAGCGAGGATCTGGCCCTGACCACCAAGTCTTGCATCGCCCAGCCCCGCCGCCAGGTCCCATGCCTCAGGAAGCCGGGGTATGGCGCCGTCCTGAGAGCAGCCTCGGTAAGCAGCTTCTGGGTGGTAGGGGACCTCCCGCGTCGCCTCGGGCGTGCTTGGGTCAATGATGAGAACTCATATGGTCTCGAAGAGCGATGAGGACCTAAAAATCACGCTCAATAGGATTACGCTGAGGCCCAAGGCAGGGGACCGTGCCGGGGTCAGCCTCCCCCAGAGCGTCGGGGCAGTGAGGGTGCGCTGCAGGTGGCCGCGGGAGGAGAACCACCTCTCGAGGCTCTCTGCTGTGGCCCCCGGACGTCGGTGCACCTGCGGGTGCCGACGGGGTGTTCTGGCGTTCCAGCTGGTCTACCGACCCAGGCCTCTTCCCCGGACAGCTGCCCGAGAGCCAGGGCTTAGCCACCCTTGTGTCCTTGTGTCTTTCAGCGGGCCTGGCTGGCAAGGTTCTTGGCGCGTCTCCCACCAGGAGAGGTGAGCGGAAGCCTCTGGGCTCCGAGGGAGGCCCCAGACCCCTTGGCCTGGCATCGGGAAGCGGGGACCCCAGCAGGGACTCCGCAGCTGGGCCTGGGCTGGGGATGCGGGTCCTCATTGTCCGGACGGCACCGAAGTCCCCGTGAGCGTGTGCCCCTGAGCCATCCCAGGGGCAGGGATCGCGAAACGTGGGCCGGGGGGCTGACAAGGCCTGGAAAGCGCGGGCTGGCCGCCCAAGGCCCAGGTGCACCCGAGGCCTCCTGATCAATTGCGGCGTGTCCGGGGGGCCCAGAAAGGGAGTGGACGTGAGACCCGTGGTCTCGGAGGCCACTGTGCCCTTGAGCAACACCTTGTTGCTCAAGGCCCGGCCCATGGCAGGTTTCTGCGGGCTGCACTGGCCCGAGCTCCTGTCCCGTCCTGCAGACGACCAAGGCGTTTGGGGCCCCGGGAGGCCACTTCCGAAGAGCCCACGAGGATTCGTTGAGCTGGCCAGACGGCACGGTTCCACTGGGGCGGGGGGGCAGAAACTGCACGTCCCAGGCCACAGCAGCCGTTGGGGCTCAGCCTCTCACCTGAGACTCTCAAGCACCCGGGATAGGGTCGTGGTGAAGCGGCACTGCACGGGCCGAGTCAGGTCCCTCGTCCAGAGCGGCCAGCGGGCGGTGTGCCTTGCTGCCGTGGTGGAGAGTGACCTGGCTTTCCCCGCTCGGCCGTGGGGGAGCCCTGGGCCCCGGCAACCTTTGGCTTCCCGGGCAGGGGCTCAGGTCCTTGGCTCCCAGGTGGCTCCAGGAGAGGGTGGGCGGCGTCCTGGCCAAACCTCCCGGGCCGCCGCTCTTGGCTCGCCACTCCGGGAGACAGCGGGGACCCGGCCAAAGCCCTGTGGTCCATGCCATGGTCAGGGGCCGTTCTCCAGAAGGCTGGGCTCCCACAGGGACCACGGTCTCCATTGCTTTGGGATGCCCCGGAAAGGGCAGCCGGGCCCTTGGGCCCGGCTCCTTCCTGGCGGACACCTGCCATGCTTGGCTCCGAACTCTGCCGGGCCCCCAGTGGCCAGGACTCCGGGAAAGGGGGCCCTGGGCCGCACGGCAGGCGCTTCAGACCAGGACGTTTGGACAGCTGGTCTCTCCGTCTCTCCTTAGAAACCCATCCACAATCGAGAAGCTCGCCCAGATGAGCACGTCTTGCTTGGCCCCGCCCTGCCCAGAGGTCTCACGTCTCAGGACCCGGGGGCATGGACGCGGTGCGGAATGCAGCCCCGGTAAGCAGCTTCGGGGTGCCCCGAGGCCGCACGCATCGCCACCAGCTTGCTTGGGTCAGTGATGAGAACTCAAGTGGTCTCGAAGAGCGATGATGACCTAAAAATCATGCTCAATAGGATTACGCTGAGGCCCAAGACAGGCGTCTGTGCCGGGATCAGCCTCCCCCAGACCCTGGGGACCCTGGAGGTGCGCCGCAGTTGTGGGCGTGAGGCCATCGTACCCTCGGGGCTCCCCGTGCTGGCCCTGGCCTGTCTGTGCCCGTCAGGGGTCCGCTCGAGGTCGTGAGGCGTTCCGCCCGGCCTCCGGACCCAATCCACCTCGCAGGACAGCTCCCTCGGTGCCATTGCTTAGGAGACCGTTGCCCCTTGTGTCTTTCAGCGGGCCTCGGGGGCCGGAACTTGGTGCGGCGTGACCCAAGAGAGGTGAGTGGAAGACTCTGGGCCTGCAGGGAGATGCCAGGCGCCATGGGCATTGTCCGCGGAGCCCGGATCCCCGCACGGGCCCCGGCTCCAGCACTGTGCTAGGGATGGGGGCTGTGGTGGCCCACACAGCGTGGACCTGCCCATGCACAGCCGCCCTTCAGCAATCCCACGTGCAGGGAATGGGAAAGTTGGGCCAGGTCACTGGCAACGACTGGGGGCTGGGGGCATGCCGCCGTCGTCCCACATGGACCTGAGGCCTCCTTGTACGTCCAGCTGTGTCCTGTGCGCCCGAGAAGAGAGCGGACGTGAGTCCCTTGGTGTCAGGGCCCTCTGTCCCCTTCAGCGAGTGGTTGTCGCTCGAGTCACCCCAGCCGATGGTTCTGGAGAGGGCTGGAGAGGGCAGAGCTCATGAAGAATGCAGCAGACGCCCAAGTGTAAGCAGGGCACGGGAGGCTGCTGAAGTACAGCCCTCGAATGTTTCCTCGGATTTCCCGAGTCAGCAAGGTTTCCCTGGCCCAGGGGAAGAGTGGCGAGCCCCGGGCCACAGCAGGCCATGGGGCTGAGCCGGTCCTCTGAGGCCCCCAGAGGAAGCGCCGCCACAAGGGGAGAGTCAGGACCCTCCTGCAGGGCGGGCCGCGGTCTCCCGCCTTGCGCTGCTTGGTGGGAGACGGTGAGACGCGATTCCCTTTTTCGCCCTGGGCGATCAGGGCCTGGGGGCCACCGCTGGCTGCGAGTGCCAGGGCCCGGGTCCCTAGACCACCGCGGTCCCCATGTGTGGGAAGGCGTCCTTCGGGCCCTCACATCCGGGTGCGCCACGCTTTGCTTGGGGCCCCGGCAGACATCGGGGGAGCACTGGAAATCCCTGTGCTCCAGGCCATGCTCTGGGGCCTTTCTCAGCAAGGGGAGGCTCCCACGGGGGCCCGGATCTCCGTGGATTTGGGAAGGCCAGGGATGGGCAGCGGGTCCCTTGTGTCCTGCCCCTTGCCCGCGGACCCGAGCCCTGGGTGGGTCAGCCGCCCGCCTGGACAGCACCGGCCAGGGCTTCGGGCTGGAGAGTTCTTGGCGGCATGGCACGGGCCAGCGAGCACGCCGTTCCGACGGCCGGCCTCCCCCTCCCTCCTTAGGCCCCCATCCCCAAGCGAGGATCTGGCCCTGACCACCAAGTCTTGCATCGCCCAGCCCCGCCGCCAGGTCCCATGCCTTAGGAAGCCGGGGTATGGCGCCGTCCTGAGAGCAGCCTCGGTAAGCAGCTTCTGGGTGGTAGGGGACCTCCCGCGTCGCCTCGGGCGTGCTTGGGTCAATGATGAGAACTCATATGGTCTCGAAGAGCGATGAGGACCTAAAAATCACGCTCAATAGGATTACGCTGAGGCCCAAGGCAGGGGACCGTGCCGGGGTCAGCCTCCCCCAGAGCGTCGGGGCAGTGAGGGTGCGCTGCAGGTGGCCGCGGGAGGAGAACCACCTCTCGAGGCTCTCTGCTGTGGCCCCCGGACGTCGGTGCACCTGCGGGTGCCGACGGGGTGTTCTGGCGTTCCAGCTGGTCTACCGACCCAGGCCTCTTCCCCGGACAGCTGCCCGAGAGCCAGGGCTTAGCCACCCTTGTGTCCTTGTGTCTTTCAGCGGGCCTGGCTGGCAAGGTTCTTGGCGCGTCTCCCACCAGGAGAGGTGAGCGGAAGCCTCTGGGCTCCGAGGGAGGCCCCAGACCCCTTGGCCTGGCATCGGGAAGCGGGGACCCCAGCAGGGACTCCGCAGCTGGGCCTGGGCTGGGGATGCGGGTCCTCATTGTCCGGACGGCACCGAAGTCCCCGTGAGCGTGTGCCCCTGAGCCATCCCAGGGGCAGGGATCGCGAAACGTGGGCCGGGGGGCTGACAAGGCCTGGAAAGCGCGGGCTGGCCGCCCAAGGCCCAGGTGCACCCGAGGCCTCCTGATCAATTGCGGCGTGTCCGGGGGGCCCAGAAAGGGAGTGGACGTGAGACCCGTGGTCTCGGAGGCCACTGTGCCCTTGAGCAACACCTTGTTGCTCAAGGCCCGGCCCATGGCAGGTTTCTGCGGGCTGCACTGGCCCGAGCTCCTGTCCCGTCCTGCAGACGACCAAGGCGTTTGGGGCCCCGGGAGGCCACTTCCGAAGAGCCCACGAGGATTCGTTGAGCTGGCCAGACGGCACGGTTCCACTGGGGCGGGGGGGCAGAAACTGCACGTCCCAGGCCACAGCAGCCGTTGGGGCTCAGCCTCTCACCTGAGACTCTCAAGCACCCGGGATAGGGTCGTGGTGAAGCGGCACTGCACGGGCCGAGTCAGGTCCCTCGTCCAGAGCGGCCAGCGGGCGGTGTGCCTTGCTGCCGTGGTGGAGAGTGACCTGGCTTTCCCCGCTCGGCCGTGGGGGAGCCCTGGGCCCCGGCAACCTTTGGCTTCCCGGGCAGGGGCTCAGGTCCTTGGCTCCCAGGTGGCTCCAGGAGAGGGTGGGCGGCGTCCTGGCCAAACCTCCCGGGCCGCCGCTCTTGGCTCGCCACTCCGGGAGACAGCGGGGACCCGGCCAAAGCCCTGTGGTCCATGCCATGGTCAGGGGCCGTTCTCCAGAAGGCTGGGCTCCCACAGGGACCACGGTCTCCATTGCTTTGGGATGCCCCGGAAAGGGCAGCCGGGCCCTTGGGCCCGGCTCCTTCCTGGCGGACACCTGCCATGCTTGGCTCCGAACTCTGCCGGGCCCCCAGTGGCCAGGACTCCGGGAAAGGGGGCCCTGGGCCGCACGGCAGGCGCTTCAGACCAGGACGTTTGGACAGCTGGTCTCTCCGTCTCTCCTTAGAAACCCATCCACAATCGAGAAGCTCGCCCAGATGAGCACGTCTTGCTTGGCCCCGCCCTGCCCAGAGGTCTCACGTCTCAGGACCCGGGGGCATGGACGCGGTGCGGAATGCAGCCCCGGTAAGCAGCTTCGGGGTGCCCCGAGGCCGCACGCATCGCCACCAGCTTGCTTGGGTCAGTGATGAGAACTCAAGTGGTCTCGAAGAGCGATGATGACCTAAAAATCATGCTCAATAGGATTACGCTGAGGCCCAAGACAGGCGTCTGTGCCGGGATCAGCCTCCCCCAGACCCTGGGGACCCTGGAGGTGCGCCGCAGTTGTGGGCGTGAGGCCATCGTACCCTCGGGGCTCCCCGTGCTGGCCCTGGCCTGTCTGTGCCCGTCAGGGGTCCGCTCGAGGTCGTGAGGCGTTCCGCCCGGCCTCCGGACCCAATCCACCTCGCAGGACAGCTCCCTCGGTGCCATTGCTTAGGAGACCGTTGCCCCTTGTGTCTTTCAGCGGGCCTCGGGGGCCGGAACTTGGTGCGGCGTGACCCAAGAGAGGTGAGTGGAAGACTCTGGGCCTGCAGGGAGATGCCAGGCGCCATGGGCATTGTCCGCGGAGCCCGGATCCCCGCACGGGCCCCGGCTCCAGCACTGTGCTAGGGATGGGGGCTGTGGTGGCCCACACAGCGTGGACCTGCCCATGCACAGCCGCCCTTCAGCAATCCCACGTGCAGGGAATGGGAAAGTTGGGCCAGGTCACTGGCAACGACTGGGGGCTGGGGGCATGCCGCCGTCGTCCCACATGGACCTGAGGCCTCCTTGTACGTCCAGCTGTGTCCTGTGCGCCCGAGAAGAGAGCGGACGTGAGTCCCTTGGTGTCAGGGCCCTCTGTCCCCTTCAGCGAGTGGTTGTCGCTCGAGTCACCCCAGCCGATGGTTCTGGAGAGGGCTGGAGAGGGCAGAGCTCATGAAGAATGCAGCAGACGCCCAAGTGTAAGCAGGGCACGGGAGGCTGCTGAAGTACAGCCCTCGAATGTTTCCTCGGATTTCCCGAGTCAGCAAGGTTTCCCTGGCCCAGGGGAAGAGTGGCGAGCCCCGGGCCACAGCAGGCCATGGGGCTGAGCCGGTCCTCTGAGGCCCCCAGAGGAAGCGCCGCCACAAGGGGAGAGTCAGGACCCTCCTGCAGGGCGGGCCGCGGTCTCCCGCCTTGCGCTGCTTGGTGGGAGACGGTGAGACGCGATTCCCTTTTTCGCCCTGGGCGATCAGGGCCTGGGGGCCACCGTTGGCTGCGAGTGCCAGGGCCCGGGTCCCTAGACCACCGCGGTCCCCATGTGTGGGAAGGCGTCCTTCGGGCCCTCACTTCCGGGTGCGCCACGCTTTGCTTGGGGCCCCGGCAGACATCGGGGGAGCACTGGAAATCCCTGTGCTCCAGGCCATGCTCTGGGGCCTTTCCTAGCAAGGGGAGGCTCCCACGGGGGCCCGGATCTCCGTGGATTTGGGAAGGCCAGGGATGGGCAGCGGGTCCCTTGTGTCCTGCCCCTTGCCCGCGGACCCGAGCCCTGGGTGGGTCAGCCGCCCGCCTGGACAGCACCGGCCAGGGCTTCGGGCTGGAGAGTTCTTGGCGGCATGGCACGGGCCAGCGAGCACGCCGTTCCGACGGCCGGCCTCCCCCTCCCTCCTTAGGCCCCCATCCCCAAGCGAGGATCTGGCCCTGACCACCAAGTCTTGCATCGCCCAGCCCCGCCGCCAGGTCCCATGCCTCAGGAAGCCGGGGTATGGCACTGTCCTGAGAGCAGCCTCGGTAAGCAGCTTCTGGGTGGTAGGGGACCTCCCCCGTCGCCTCGGGCGTGCTTGGGTCAATGATGAGAACTCATATGGTCTCGAAGAGCGATGAGGACCTAAAAATCACGCTCAATAGGATTACGCTGAGGCCCAAGGCAGGGGACCGTGCCGGGGTCAGCCTCCCCCAGAGCGTCGGGGCAGTGAGGGTGCGCTGCAGGTGGCCGCGGGAGGAGAACCACCTCTCGAGGCTCTCTGCTGTGGCCCCCGGACGTCGGTGCACCTGCGGGTGCCGACGGGGTGTTCTGGCGTTCCAGCTGGTCTACCGACCCAGGCCTCTTCCCCGGACAGCTGCCCGAGAGCCAGGGCTTAGCCACCCTTGTGTCCTTGTGTCTTTCAGCGGGCCTGGCTGGCAAGGTTCTTGGCGCGTCTCCCACCAGGAGAGGTGAGCGGAAGCCTCTGGGCTCCGAGGGAGGCCCCAGACCCCTTGGCCTGGCATCGGGAAGCGGGGACCCCAGCAGGGACTCCGCAGCTGGGCCTGGGCTGGGGATGCGGGTCCTCATTGTCCGGACGGCACCGAAGTCCCCGTGAGCGTGTGCCCCTGAGCCATCCCAGGGGCAGGGATCGCGAAACGTGGGCCGGGGGGCTGACAAGGCCTGGAAAGCGCGGGCTGGCCGCCCAAGGCCCAGGTGCACCCGAGGCCCCCTGATCAATTGCGGCGTGTCCGGGGGGCCCAGAAAGGGAGTGGACGTGAGACCCGTGGTCTCGGAGGCCACTGTGCCCTTGAGCAACACCTTGTTGCTCAAGGCCCGGCCCATGGCAGGTTTCTGCGGGCTGCACTGGCCCGAGCTCCTGTCCCGTCCTGCAGACGACCAAGGCGTTTGGGGCCCCGGGAGGCCACTTCCGAAGAGCCCACGAGGATTCGTTGAGCTGGCCAGACGGCACTGTTCCACTGGGGCGGGGGGGCAGAAACTGCACGTCCCAGGCCACAGCAGCCGTTGGGGCTCAGCCTCTCACCTGAGACTCTCAAGCACCCGGGATAGGGTCGTGGTGAAGCGGCACTGCACGGGCCGAGTCAGGTCCCTCGTCCAGAGCGGCCAGCGGGCGGTGTGCCTTGCTGCCGTGGTGGAGAGTGACCTGGCTTTCCCCGCTCGGCCGTGGGGGAGCCCTGGGCCCCGGCAACCTTTGGCTTCCCGGGCAGGGGCTCAGGTCCTTGGCTCCCAGGTGGCTCCAGGAGAGGGTGGGCGGCGTCCTGGCCAAACCTCCCGGGCCGCCGCTCTTGGCTCGCCACTCCGGGAGACAGCGGGGACCCGGCCAAAGCCCTGTGGTCCATGCCATGGTCAGGGGCCGTTCTCCAGAAGGCTGGGCTCCCACAGGGACCACGGTCTCCATTGCTTTGGGATGCCCCGGAAAGGGCAGCCGGGCCCTTGGGCCCGGCTCCTTCCTGGCGGACACCTGCCATGCTTGGCTCCGAACTCTGCCGGGCCCCCAGTGGCCAGGACTCCGGGAAAGGGGGCCCTGGGCCGCACGGCAGGCGCTTCAGACCAGGACGTTTGGACAGCTGGTCTCTCCGTCTCTCCTTAGAAACCCATCCACAATCGAGAAGCTCGCCCAGATGAGCACGTCTTGCTTGGCCCCGCCCTGCCCAGAGGTCTCACGTCTCAGGACCCGGGGGCATGGACGCGGTGCGGAATGCAGCCCCGGTAAGCAGCTTCGGGGTGCCCCGAGGCCGCACGCATCGCCACCAGCTTGCTTGGGTCAGTGATGAGAACTCAAGTGGTCTCGAAGAGCGATGATGACCTAAAAATCATGCTCAATAGGATTACGCTGAGGCCCAAGACAGGCGTCTGTGCCGGGATCAGCCTCCCCCAGACCCTGGGGACCCTGGAGGTGCGCCGCAGTTGTGGGCGTGAGGCCATCGTACCCTCGGGGCTCCCCGTGCTGGCCCTGGCCTGTCTGTGCCCGTCAGGGGTCCGCTCGAGGTCGTGAGGCGTTCCGCCCGGCCTCCGGACCCAATCCACCTCGCAGGACAGCTCCCTCGGTGCCATTGCTTAGGAGACCGTTGCCCCTTGTGTCTTTCAGCGGGCCTCGGGGGCCGGAACTTGGTGCGGCGTGACCCAAGAGAGGTGAGTGGAAGACTCTGGGCCTGCAGGGAGATGCCAGGCGCCATGGGCATTGTCCGCGGAGCCCGGATCCCCGCACGGGCCCCGGCTCCAGCACTGTGCTAGGGATGGGGGCTGTGGTGGCCCACACAGCGTGGACCTGCCCATGCACAGCCGCCCTTCAGCAATCCCACGTGCAGGGAATGGGAAAGTTGGGCCAGGTCACTGGCAACGACTGGGGGCTGGGGGCATGCCGCCGTCGTCCCACATGGACCTGAGGCCTCCTTGTACGTCCAGCTGTGTCCTGTGCGCCCGAGAAGAGAGCGGACGTGAGTCCCTTGGTGTCAGGGCCCTCTGTCCCCTTCAGCGAGTGGTTGTCGCTCGAGTCACCCCAGCCGATGGTTCTGGAGAGGGCTGGAGAGGGCAGAGCTCATGAAGAATGCAGCAGACGCCCAAGTGTAAGCAGGGCACGGGAGGCTGCTGAAGTACAGCCCTCGAATGTTTCCTCGGATTTCCCGAGTCAGCAAGGTTTCCCTGGCCCAGGGGAAGAGTGGCGAGCCCCGGGCCACAGCAGGCCATGGGGCTGAGCCGGTCCTCTGAGGCCCCCAGAGGAAGCGCCGCCACAAGGGGAGAGTCAGGACCCTCCTGCAGGGCGGGCCGCGGTCTCCCGCCTTGCGCTGCTTGGTGGGAGACGGTGAGACGCGATTCCCTTTTTCGCCCTGGGCGATCAGGGCCTGGGGGCCACCGTTGGCTGCGAGTGCCAGGGCCCGGGTCCCTAGACCACCGCGGTCCCCATGTGTGGGAAGGCGTCCTTCGGGCCCTCACTTCCGGGTGCGCCACGCTTTGCTTGGGGCCCCGGCAGACATCGGGGGAGCACTGGAAATCCCTGTGCTCCAGGCCATGCTCTGGGGCCTTTCCTAGCAAGGGGAGGCTCCCACGGGGGCCCGGATCTCCGTGGATTTGGGAAGGCCAGGGATGGGCAGCGGGTCCCTTGTGTCCTGCCCCTTGCCCGCGGACCCGAGCCCTGGGTGGGTCAGCCGCCCGCCTGGACAGCACCGGCCAGGGCTTCGGGCTGGAGAGTTCTTGGCGGCATGGCACGGGCCAGCGAGCACGCCGTTCCGACGGCCGGCCTCCCCCTCCCTCCTTAGGCCCCCATCCCCAAGCGAGGATCTGGCCCTGACCACCAAGTCTTGCATCGCCCAGCCCCGCCGCCAGGTCCCATGCCTCAGGAAGCCGGGGTATGGCGCTGTCCTGAGAGCAGCCTCGGTAAGCAGCTTCTGGGTGGTAGGGGACCTCCCGCGTCGCCTCGGGCGTGCTTGGGTCATTGATGAGAACTCATATGGTCTCGAAGAGCGATGAGGACCTAAAAATCACGCTCAATAGGATTACGCTGAGGCCCAAGGCAGGGGACCGTGCCGGGGTCAGCCTCCCCCAGAGCGTCGGGGCAGTGAGGGTGCGCTGCAGGTGGCCGCGGGAGGAGAACCACCTCTCGAGGCTCTCTGCTGTGGCCCCCGGACGTCGGTGCACCTGCGGGTGCCGACGGGGTGTTCTGGCGTTCCAGCTGGTCTACCGACCCAGGCCTCTTCCCCGGACAGCTGCCCGAGAGCCAGGGCTTAGCCACCCTTGTGTCCTTGTGTCTTTCAGCGGGCCTGGCTGGCAAGGTTCTTGGCGCGTCTCCCACCAGGAGAGGTGAGCGGAAGCCTCTGGGCTCCGAGGGAGGCCCCAGACCCCTTGGCCTGGCATCGGGAAGCGGGGACCCCAGCAGGGACTCCGCAGCTGGGCCTGGGCTGGGGATGCGGGTCCTCATTGTCCGGACGGCACCGAAGTCCCCGTGAGCGTGTGCCCCTGAGCCATCCCAGGGGCAGGGATCGCGAAACGTGGGCCGGGGGGCTGACAAGGCCTGGAAAGCGCGGGCTGGCCGCCCAAGGCCCAGGTGCACCCGAGGCCTCCTGATCAATTGCGGCGTGTCCGGGGGGCCCAGAAAGGGAGTGGACGTGAGACCCGTGGTCTCGGAGGCCACTGTGCCCTTCAGCAACACCTTGTTGCTCAAGGCCCGGCCCATGGCAGGTTTCTGCGGGCTGCACTGGCCCGAGCTCCTGTCCCGTCCTGCAGACGACCAAGGCGTTTGGGGCCCCGGGAGGCCACTTCCGAAGAGCCCACGAGGATTCGTTGAGCTGGCCAGACGGCACGGTTCCACTGGGGCGGGGGGGCAGAAACTGCACGTCCCAGGCCACAGCAGCCGTTGGGGCTCAGCCTCTCACCTGAGACTCTCAAGCACCCGGGATAGGGTCGTGGTGAAGCGGCACTGCACGGGCCGAGTCAGGTCCCTCGTCCAGAGCGGCCAGCGGGCGGTGTGCCTTGCTGCCGTGGTGGAGAGTGACCTGGCTTTCCCCGCTCGGCCGTGGGGGAGCCCTGGGCCCCGGCAACCTTTGGCTTCCCGGGCAGGGGCTCAGGTCCTTGGCTCCCAGGTGGCTCCAGGAGAGGGTGGGCGGCGTCCTGGCCAAACCTCCCGGGGCGCCGCTCTTGGCTCGCCACTCCGGGAGACAGCGGGGACCCGGCCAAAGCCCTGTGGTCCATGCCATGGTCAGGGGCCGTTCTCCAGAAGGCTGGGCTCCCACAGGGACCACGGTCTCCATTGCTTTGGGATGCCCCGGAAAGGGCAGCCGGGCCCTTGGGCCCGGCTCCTTCCTGGCGGACACCTGCCATGCTTGGCTCCGAACTCTGCCGGGCCCCCAGTGGCCAGGACTCCGGGAAAGGGGGCCCTGGGCCGCACGGCAGGCGCTTCAGACCAGGACGTTTGGACAGCTGGTCTCTCCGTCTCTCCTTAGAAACCCATCCACAATCGAGAAGCTCGCCCAGATGAGCACGTCTTGCTTGGCCCCGCCCTGCCCAGAGGTCTCACGTCTCAGGACCCGGGGGCATGGACGCGGTGCGGAATGCAGCCCCGGTAAGCAGCTTCGGGATGCCCCGAGGCCGCACGCATCGCCACCAGCTTGCTTGGGTCAGTGATGAGAACTCAAGTGGTCTCGAAGAGCGATGATGACCTAAAAATCATGCTCAATAGGATTACGCTGAGGCCCAAGACAGGCGTCTGTGCCGGGATCAGCCTCCCCCAGACCCTGGGGACCCTGGAGGTGCGCCGCAGTTGTGGGCGTGAGGCCATCGTACCCTCGGGGCTCCCCGTGCTGGCCCTGGCCTGTCTGTGCCCGTCAGGGGTCCGCTCGAGGTCGTGAGGCGTTCCGCCCGGCCTCCGGACCCAATCCACCTCGCAGGACAGCTCCCTCGGTGCCATTGCTTAGGAGACCGTTGCCCCTTGTGTCTTTCAGCGGGCCTCGGGGGCCGGAACTTGGTGCGGCGTGACCCAAGAGAGGTGAGTGGAAGACTCTGGGCCTGCAGGGAGATGCCAGGCGCCATGGGCATTGTCCGCGGAGCCCGGATCCCCGCACGGGCCCCGGCTCCAGCACTGTGCTAGGGATGGGGGCTGTGGTGGCCCACACAGCGTGGACCT
This sequence comes from Meles meles, assembly GCF_922984935.1. NCBI lineage: Eukaryota > Metazoa > Chordata > Mammalia > Carnivora > Mustelidae > Meles > Meles meles. The sequence continues at coordinate 24,619,664 of NC_060071.1, forward strand.
GCCCATGCACAGCCGCCCTTCAGCAATCCCACGTGCAGGGAATGGGAAAGTTGGGCCAGGTCACTGGCAACGACTGGGGGCTGGGGGCATGCCGCCGTCGTCCCACATGGACCTGAGGCCTCCTTGTACGTCCAGCTGTGTCCTGTGCGCCCGAGAAGAGAGCGGACGTGAGTCCCTTGGTGTCAGGGCCCTCTGTCCCCTTCAGCGAGTGGTTGTCGCTCGAGTCACCCCAGCCGATGGTTCTGGAGAGGGCTGGAGAGGGCAGAGCTCATGAAGAATGCAGCAGACGCCCAAGTGTAAGCAGGGCACGGGAGGCTGCTGAAGTACAGCCCTCGAATGTTTCCTCGGATTTCCCGAGTCAGCAAGGTTTCCCTGGCCCAGGGGAAGAGTGGCGAGCCCCGGGCCACAGCAGGCCATGGGGCTGAGCCGGTCCTCTGAGGCCCCCAGAGGAAGCGCCGCCACAAGGGGAGAGTCAGGACCCTCCTGCAGGGCGGGCCGCGGTCTCCCGCCTTGCGCTGCTTGGTGGGAGACGGTGAGACGCGATTCCCTTTTTCGCCCTGGGCGATCAGGGCCTGGGGGCCACCGTTGGCTGCGAGTGCCAGGGCCCGGGTCCCTAGACCACCGCGGTCCCCATGTGTGGGAAGGCGTCCTTCGGGCCCTCACTTCCGGGTGCGCCACGCTTTGCTTGGGGCCCCGGCAGACATCGGGGGAGCACTGGAAATCCCTGTGCTCCAGGCCATGCTCTGGGGCCTTTCCTAGCAAGGGGAGGCTCCCACGGGGGCCCGGATCTCCGTGGATTTGGGAAGGCCAGGGATGGGCAGCGGGTCCCTTGTGTCCTGCCCCTTGCCCGAGGACCCGAGCCCTGGGTGGGTCAGCCGCCCGCCTGGACAGCACCGGCCAGGGCTTCGGGCTGGAGAGTTCTTGGCGGCATGGCACGGGCCAGCGAGCACGCCGTTCCGACGGCCGGCCTCCCCCTCCCTCCTTAGGCCCCCATCCCCAAGCGAGGATCTGGCCCTGACCACCAAGTCTTGCATCGCCCAGCCCCGCCGCCAGGTCCCATGCCTCAGGAAGCCGGGGTATGGCGCTGTCCTGAGAGCAGCCTCGGTAAGCAACTTCTGGGTGGTAGGGGACCTCCCGCGTCGCCTCGGGCGTGCTTGGGTCAATGATGAGAACTCATATGGTCTCGAAGAGCGATGAGGACCTAAAAATCACGCTCAATAGGATTACGCTGAGGCCCAAGGCAGGGGACCGTGCCGGGGTCAGCCTCCCCCAGAGCGTCGGGGCAGTGAGGGTGCGCTGCAGGTGGCCGCGGGAGGAGAACCACCTCTCGAGGCTCTCTGCTGTGGCCCCCGGACGTCGGTGCACCTGCGGGTGCCGACGGGGTGTTCTGGCGTTCCAGCTGGTCTACCGACCCAGGCCTCTTCCCCGGACAGCTGCCCGAGAGCCAGGGCTTAGCCACCCTTGTGTCCTTGTGTCTTTCAGCGGGCCTGGCTGGCAAGGTTCTTGGCGCGTCTCCCACCAGGAGAGGTGAGCGGAAGCCTCTGGGCTCCGAGGGAGGCCCCAGACCCCTTGGCCTGGCATCGGGAAGCGGGGACCCCAGCAGGGACTCCGCAGCTGGGCCTGGGCTGGGGATGCGGGTCCTCATTGTCCGGACGGCACCGAAGTCCCCGTGAGCGTGTGCCCCTGAGCCATCCCAGGGGCAGGGATCGCGAAACGTGGGCCGGGGGGCTGACAAGGCCTGGAAAGCGCGGGCTGGCCGCCCAAGGCCCAGGTGCACCCGAGGCCTCCTGATCAATTGCGGCGTGTCCGGGGGGCCCAGAAAGGGAGTGGACGTGAGACCCGTGGACTCGGAGGCCACTGTGCCCTTGAGCAACACCTTGTTGCTCAAGGCCCGGCCCATGGCAGGTTTCTGCGGGCTGCACTGGCCCGAGCTCCTGTCCCGTCCTGCAGACGACCAAGGCGTTTGGGGCCCCAGGAGGCCACTTCCGAAGAGCCCACGAGGATTCGTTGAGCTGGCCAGACGGCACGGTTCCACTGGGGCGGGGGGGCAGAAACTGCACGTCCCAGGCCACAGCAGCCGTTGGGGCTCAGCCTCTCACCTGAGACTCTCAAGCACCCGGGATAGGGTCGTGGTGAAGCGGCACTGCACGGGCCGAGTCAGGTCCCTCGTCCAGAGCGGCCAGCGGGCGGTGTGCCTTGCTGCCGTGGTGGAGAGTGACCTGGCTTTTCCCGCTCGGCCGTGGGGGAGCCCTGGGCCCCGGCAACCTTTGGCTTCCCGGGCAGGGGCTCAGGTCCTTGGCTCCCAGGTGGCTCCAGGAGAGGGTGGGCGGCGTCCTGGCCAAACCTCCCGGGCCGCCGCTCTTGGCTCGCCACTCCGGGAGACAGCGGGGACCCGGCCAAAGCCCTGTGGTCCATGCCATGGTCAGGGGCCGTTCTCCAGAAGGCTGGGCTCCCACAGGGACCACGGTCTCCATTGCTTTGGGATGCCCCGGAAAGGGCAGCCGGGCCCTTGGGCCCGGCTCCTTCCTGGCGGACACCTGCCATGCTTGGCTCCGAACTCTGCCGGGCCCCCAGTGGCCAGGACTCCGGGAAAGGGGGCCCTGGGCCGCACGGCAGGCGCTTCAGACCAGGACGTTTGGACAGCTGGTCTCTCCGTCTCTCCTTAGAAACCCATCCACAATCGAGAAGCTCGCCCAGATGAGCACGTCTTGCTTGGCCCCGCCCTGCCCAGAGGTCTCACGTCTCAGGACCCGGGGGCATGGACGCGGTGCGGAATGCAGCCCCGGTAAGCAGCTTCGGGGTGCCCCGAGGCCGCACGCATCGCCACCAGCTTGCTTGGGTCAGTGATGAGAACTCAAGTGGTCTCGAAGAGCGATGATGACCTAAAAATCATGCTCAATAGGATTACGCTGAGGCCCAAGACAGGCGTCTGTGCCGGGATCAGCCTCCCCCAGACCCTGGGGACCCTGGAGGTGCGCCGCAGTTGTGGGCGTGAGGCCATCGTACCCTCGGGGCTCCCCGTGCTGGCCCTGGCCTGTCTGTGCCCGTCAGGGGTCCGCTCGAGGTCGTGAGGCGTTCCGCCCGGCCTCCGGACCCAATCCACCTCGCAGGACAGCTCCCTCGGTGCCATTGCTTAGGAGACCGTTGCCCCTTGTGTGTTTCAGCGGGCCTCGGGGGCCGGAACTTGGTGCGGCGTGACCCAAGAGAGGTGAGTGGAAGACTCTGGGCCTGCAGGGAGATGCCAGGCGCCATGGGCATTGTCCGCGGAGCCCGGATCCCCGCACGGGCCCCGGCTCCAGCACTGTGCTAGGGATGGGGGCTGTGGTGGCCCACACAGCGTGGACCTGCCCATGCACAGCCGCCCTTCAGCAATCCCACGTGCAGGGAATGGGAAAGTTGGGCCAGGTCACTGGCAACGACTGGGGGCTGGGGGCATGCCGCCGTCGTCCCACATGGACCTGAGGCCTCCTTGTACGTCCAGCTGTGTCCTGTGCGCCCGAGAAGAGAGCGGACGTGAGTCCCTTGGTGTCAGGGCCCTCTGTCCCCTTCAGCGAGTGGTTGTCGCTCGAGTCACCCCAGCCGATGGTTCTGGAGAGGGCTGGAGAGGGCAGAGCTCATGAAGAATGCAGCAGACGCCCAAGTGTAAGCAGGGCACGGGAGGCTGCTGAAGTACAGCCCTCGAATGTTTCCTCGGATTTCCCGAGTCAGCAAGGTTTCCCTGGCCCAGGGGAAGAGTGGCGAGCCCCGGGCCACAGCAGGCCATGGGGCTGAGCCGGTCCTCTGAGGCCCCCAGAGGAAGCGCCGCCACAAGGGGAGAGTCAGGACCCTCCTGCAGGGCGGGCCGCGGTCTCCCGCCTTGCGCTGCTTGGTGGGAGACGGTGAGACGCGATTCCCTTTTTCGCCCTGGGCGATCAGGGCCTGGGGGCCACCGTTGGCTGCGAGTGCCAGGGCCCGGGTCCCTAGACCACCGCGGTCCCCATGTGTGGGAAGGCGTCCTTCGGGCCCTCACTTCCGGGTGCGCCACGCTTTGCTTGGGGCCCCGGCAGACATCGGGGGAGCACTGGAAATCCCTGTGCTCCAGGCCATGCTCTGGGGCCTTTCCTAGCAAGGGGAGGCTCCCACGGGGGCCCGGATCTCCGTGGATTTGGGAAGGCCAGGGATGGGCAGCGGGTCCCTTGTGTCCTGCCCCTTGCCCGCGGACCCGAGCCCTGGGTGGGTCAGCCGCCCGCCTGGACAGCACCGGCCAGGGCTTCGGGCTGGAGAGTTCTTGGCGGCATGGCACGGGCCAGCGAGCACGCCGTTCCGACGGCCGGCCTCCCCCTCCCTCCTTAGGCCCCCATCCCCAAGCGAGGATCTGGCCCTGACCACCAAGTCTTGCATCGCCCAGCCCCGCCGCCAGGTCCCATGCCTCAGGAAGCCGGGGTATGGCGCTGTCCTGAGAGCAGCCTCGGTAAGCAGCTTCTGGGTGGTAGGGGACCTCCCGCGTCGCCTCGGGCGTGCTTGGGTCATTGATGAGAACTCATATGGTCTCGAAGAGCGATGAGGACCTAAAAATCACGCTCAATAGGATTACGCTGAGGCCCAAGGCAGGGGACCGTGCCGGGGTCAGCCTCCCCCAGAGCGTCGGGGCAGTGAGGGTGCGCTGCAGGTGGCCGCGGGAGGAGAACCACCTCTCGAGGCTCTCTGCTGTGGCCCCCGGACGTCGGTGCACCTGCGGGTGCCGACGGGGTGTTCTGGCGTTCCAGCTGGTCTACCGACCCAGGCCTCTTCCCCGGACAGCTGCCCGAGAGCCAGGGCTTAGCCACCCTTGTGTCCTTGTGTCTTTCAGCGGGCCTGGCTGGCAAGGTTCTTGGCGCGTCTCCCACCAGGAGAGGTGAGCGGAAGCCTCTGGGCTCCGAGGGAGGCCCCAGACCCCTTGGCCTGGCATCGGGAAGCGGGGACCCCAGCAGGGACTCCGCAGCTGGGCCTGGGCTGGGGATGCGGGTCCTCATTGTCCGGACGGCACCGAAGTCCCCGTGAGCGTGTGCCCCTGAGCCATCCCAGGGGCAGGGATCGCGAAACGTGGGCCGGGGGGCTGACAAGGCCTGGAAAGCGCGGGCTGGCCGCCCAAGGCCCAGGTGCACCCGAGGCCTCCTGATCAATTGCGGCGTGTCCGGGGGGCCCAGAAAGGGAGTGGACGTGAGACCCGTGGTCTCGGAGGCCACTGTGCCCTTGAGCAACACCTTGTTGCTCAAGGCCCGGCCCATGGCAGGTTTCTGCGGGCTGCACTGGCCCGAGCTCCTGTCCCGTCCTGCAGACGACCAAGGCGTTTGGGGCCCCGGGAGGCCACTTCCGAAGAGCCCACGAGGATTCGTTGAGCTGGCCAGACGGCACGGTTCCACTGGGGCGGGGGGGCAGAAACTGCACGTCCCAGGCCACAGCAGCCGTTGGGGCTCAGCCTCTCACCTGAGACTCTCAAGCACCCGGGATAGGGTCGTGGTGAAGCGGCACTGCACGGGCCGAGTCAGGTCCCTCGTCCAGAGCGGCCAGCGGGCGGTGTGCCTTGCTGCCGTGGTGGAGAGTGACCTGGCTTTCCCCGCTCGGCCGTGGGGGAGCCCTGGGCCCCGGCAACCTTTGGCTTCCCGGGCAGGGGCTCAGGTCCTTGGCTCCCAGGTGGCTCCAGGAGAGGGTGGGCGGCGTCCTGGCCAAACCTCCCGGGCCGCCGCTCTTGGCTCGCCACTCCGGGAGACAGCGGGGACCCGGCCAAAGCCCTGTGGTCCATGCCATGGTCAGGGGCCGTTCTCCAGAAGGCTGGGCTCCCACAGGGACCACGGTCTCCATTGCTTTGGGATGCCCCGGAAAGGGCAGCCGGGCCCTTGGGCCCGGCTCCTTCCTGGCGGACACCTGCCATGCTTGGCTCCGAACTCTGCCGGGCCCCCAGTGGCCAGGACTCCGGGAAAGGGGGCCCTGGGCCGCACGGCAGGCGCTTCAGACCAGGACGTTTGGACAGCTGGTCTCTCCGTCTCTCCTTAGAAACCCATCCACAATCGAGAAGCTCGCCCAGATGAGCACGTCTTGCTTGGCCCCGCCCTGCCCAGAGGTCTCACGTCTCAGGACCCGGGGGCATGGACGCGGTGCGGAATGCAGCCCCGGTAAGCAGCTTCGGGGTGCCCCGAGGCCGCACGCATCGCCACCAGCTTGCTTGGGTCAGTGATGAGAACTCAAGTGGTCTCGAAGAGCGATGATGACCTAAAAATCATGCTCAATAGGATTACGCTGAGGCCCAAGACAGGCGTCTGTGCCGGGATCAGCCTCCCCCAGACCCTGGGGACCCTGGAGGTGCGCCGCAGTTGTGGGCGTGAGGCCATCGTACCCTCGGGGCTCCCCGTGCTGGCCCTGGCCTGTCTGTGCCCGTCAGGGGTCCGCTCGAGGTCGTGAGGCGTTCCGCCCGGCCTCCGGACCCAATCCACCTCGCAGGACAGCTCCCTCGGTGCCATTGCTTAGGAGACCGTTGCCCCTTGTGTCTTTCAGCGGGCCTCGGGGGCCGGAACTTGGTGCGGCGTGACCCAAGAGAGGTGAGTGGAAGACTCTGGGCCTGCAGGGAGATGCCAGGCGCCATGGGCATTGTCCGCGGAGCCCGGATCCCCGCACGGGCCCCCGCTCCAGCACTGTGCTAGGGATGGGGGCTGTGGTGGCCCACACAGCGTGGACCTGCCCATGCACAGCCGCCCTTCAGCAATCCCACGTGCAGGGAATGGGAAAGTTGGGCCAGGTCACTGGCAACGACTGGGGGCTGGGGGCATGCCGCCGTCGTCCCACATGGACCTGAGGCCTCCTTGTACGTCCAGCTGTGTCCTGTGCGCCCGAGAAGAGAGCGGACGTGAGTCCCTTGGTGTCAGGGCCCTCTGTCCCCTTCAGCGAGTGGTTGTCGCTCGAGTCACCCCAGCCGATGGTTCTGGAGAGGGCTGGAGAGGGCAGAGCTCATGAAGAATGCAGCAGACGCCCAAGTGTAAGCAGGGCACGGGAGGCTGCTGAAGTACAGCCCTCGAATGTTTCCTCGGATTTCCCGAGTCAGCAAGGTTTCCCTGGCCCAGGGGAAGAGTGGCGAGCCCCGGGCCACAGCAGGCCATGGGGCTGAGCCGGTCCTCTGAGGCCCCCAGAGGAAGCGCCGCCACAAGGGGAGAGTCAGGACCCTCCTGCAGGGCGGGCCGCGGTCTCCCGCCTTGCGCTGCTTGGTGGGAGACGGTGAGACGCGATTCCCTTTTTCGCCCTGGGCGATCAGGGCCTGGGGGCCACCGTTGGCTGCGAGTGCCAGGGCCCGGGTCCCTAGACCACCGCGGTCCCCATGTGTGGGAAGGCGTCCTTCGGGCCCTCACTTCCGGGTGCGCCACGCTTTGCTTGGGGCCCCGGCAGACATCGGGGGAGCACTGGAAATCCCTGTGCTCCAGGCCATGCTCTGGGGCCTTTCCTAGCAAGGGGAGGCTCCCACGGGGGCCCGGATCTCCGTGGATTTGGGAAGGCCAGGGATGGGCAGCGGGTCCCTTGTGTCCTGCCCCTTGCCCGCGGACCCGAGCCCTGGGTGGGTCAGCCGCCCGCCTGGACAGCACCGGCCAGGGCTTCGGGCTGGAGAGTTCTTGGCGGCATGGCACGGGCCAGCGAGCACGCCGTTCCGACGGCCGGCCTCCCCCTCCCTCCTTAGGCCCCCATCCCCAAGCGAGGATCTGGCCCTGACCACCAAGTCTTGCATCGCCCAGCCCCGCCGCCAGGTCCCATGCCTCAGGAAGCCGGGGTATGGCGCTGTCCTGAGAGCAGCCTCGGTAAGCAGCTTCTGGGTGGTAGGGGACCTCCCGCGTCGCCTCGGGCGTGCTTGGGTCAATGATGAGAACTCATATGGTCTCGAAGAGCGATGAGGACCTAAAAATCACGCTCAATAGGATTACGCTGAGGCCCAAGGCAGGGGACCGTGCCGGGGTCAGCCTCCCCCAGAGCGTCGGGGCAGTGAGGGTGCGCTGCAGGTGGCCGCGGGAGGAGAACCACCTCTCGAGGCTCTCTGCTGTGGCCCCCGGACGTCGGTGCACCTGCGGGTGCCGACGGGGTGTTCTGGCGTTCCAGCTGGTCTACCGACCCAGGCCTCTTCCCCGGACAGCTGCCCGAGAGCCAGGGCTTAGCCACCCTTGTGTCCTTGTGTCTTTCAGCGGGCCTGGCTGGCAAGGTTCTTGGCGCGTCTCCCACCAGGAGAGGTGAGCGGAAGCCTCTGGGCTCCGAGGGAGGCCCCAGACCCCTTGGCCTGGCATCGGGAAGCGGGGACCCCAGCAGGGACTCCGCAGCTGGGCCTGGGCTGGGGATGCGGGTCCTCATTGTCCGGACGGCACCGAAGTCCCCGTGAGCGTGTGCCCCTGAGCCATCCCAGGGGCAGGGATCGCGAAACGTGGGCCGGGGGGCTGACAAGGCCTGGAAAGCGCGGGCTGGCCGCCCAAGGCCCAGGTGCACCCGAGGCCTCCTGATCAATTGCGGCGTGTCCGGGGGGCCCAGAAAGGGAGTGGACGTGAGACCCGTGGTCTCGGAGGCCACTGTGCCCTTCAGCAACACCTTGTTGCTCAAGGCCCGGCCCATGGCAGGTTTCTGCGGGCTGCACTGGCCCGAGCTCCTGTCCCGTCCTGCAGACGACCAAGGCGTTTGGGGCCCCGGGAGGCCACTTCCGAAGAGCCCACGAGGATTCGTTGAGCTGGCCAGACGGCACGGTTCCACTGGGGCGGGGGGGCAGAAACTGCACGTCCCAGGCCACAGCAGCCGTTGGGGCTCAGCCTCTCACCTGAGACTCTCAAGCACCCGGGATAGGGTCGTGGTGAAGCGGCACTGCACGGGCCGAGTCAGGTCCCTCGTCCAGAGCGGCCAGCGGGCGGTGTGCCTTGCTGCCGTGGTGGAGAGTGACCTGGCTTTCCCCGCTCGGCCGTGGGGGAGCCCTGGGCCCCGGCAACCTTTGGCTTCCCGGGCAGGGGCTCAGGTCCTTGGCTCCCAGGTGGCTCCAGGAGAGGGTGGGCGGCGTCCTGGCCAAACCTCCCGGGCCGCCGCTCTTGGCTCGCCACTCCGGGAGACAGCGGGGACCCGGCCAAAGCCCTGTGGTCCATGCCATGGTCAGGGGCCGTTCTCCAGAAGGCTGGGCTCCCACAGGGACCACGGTCTCCATTGCTTTGGGATGCCCCGGAAAGGGCAGCCGGGCCCTTGGGCCCGGCTCCTTCCTGGCGGACACCTGCCATGCTTGGCTCCGAACTCTGCCGGGCCCCCAGTGGCCAGGACTCCGGGAAAGGGGGCCCTGGGCCGCACGGCAGGCGCTTCAGACCAGGACGTTTGGACAGCTGGTCTCTCCGTCTCTCCTTAGAAACCCATCCACAATCGAGAAGCTCGCCCAGATGAGCACGTCTTGCTTGGCCCCGCCCTGCCCAGAGGTCTCACGTCTCAGGACCCGGGGGCATGGACGCGGTGCGGAATGCAGCCCCGGTAAGCAGCTTCGGGGTGCCCCGAGGCCGCACGCATCGCCACCAGCTTGCTTGGGTCAGTGATGAGAACTCAAGTGGTCTCGAAGAGCGATGATGACCTAAAAATCATGCTCAATAGGATTACGCTGAGGCCCAAGACAGGCGTCTGTGCCGGGATCAGCCTCCCCCAGACCCTGGGGACCCTGGAGGTGCGCCGCAGTTGTGGGCGTGAGGCCATCGTACCCTCGGGGCTCCCCGTGCTGGCCCTGGCCTGTCTGTGCCCGTCAGGGGTCCGCTCGAGGTCGTGAGGCGTTCCGCCCGGCCTCCGGACCCAATCCACCTCGCAGGACAGCTCCCTCGGTGCCATTGCTTAGGAGACCGTTGCCCCTTGTGTCTTTCAGCGGGCCTCGGGGGCCGGAACTTGGTGCGGCGTGACCCAAGAGAGGTGAGTGGAAGACTCTGGGCCTGCAGGGAGATGCCAGGCGCCATGGGCATTGTCCGCGGAGCCCGGATCCCCGCACGGGCCCCGGCTCCAGCACTGTGCTAGGGATGGGGGCTGTGGTGGCCCACACAGCGTGGACCTGCCCATGCACAGCCGCCCTTCAGCAATCCCACGTGCAGGGAATGGGAAAGTTGGGCCAGGTCACTGGCAACGACTGGGGGCTGGGGGCATGCCGCCGTCGTCCCACATGGACCTGAGGCCTCCTTGTACGTCCAGCTGTGTCCTGTGCGCCCGAGAAGAGAGCGGACGTGAGTCCCTTGGTGTCAGGGCCCTCTGTCCCCTTCAGCGAGTGGTTGTCGCTCGAGTCACCCCAGCCGATGGTTCTGGAGAGGGCTGGAGAGGGCAGAGCTCATGAAGAATGCAGCAGACGCCCAAGTGTAAGCAGGGCACGGGAGGCTGCTGAAGTACAGCCCTCGAATGTTTCCTCGGATTTCCCGAGTCAGCAAGGTTTCCCTGGCCCAGGGGAAGAGTGGCGAGCCCCGGGCCACAGCAGGCCATGGGGCTGAGCCGGTCCTCTGAGGCCCCCAGAGGAAGCGCCGCCACAAGGGGAGAGTCAGGACCCTCCTGCAGGGCGGGCCGCGGTCTCCCGCCTTGCGCTGCTTGGTGGGAGACGGTGAGACGCGATTCCCTTTTTCGCCCTGGGCGATCAGGGCCTGGGGGCCACCGTTGGCTGCGAGTGCCAGGGCCCGGGTCCCTAGACCACCGCGGTCCCCATGTGTGGGAAGGCGTCCTTCGGGCCCTCACTTCCGGGTGCGCCACGCTTTGCTTGGGGCCCCGGCAGACATCGGGGGAGCACTGGAAATCCCTGTGCTCCAGGCCATGCTCTGGGGCCTTTCCTAGCAAGGGGAGGCTCCCACGGGGGCCCGGATCTCCGTGGATTTGGGAAGGCCAGGGATGGGCAGCGGGTCCCTTGTGTCCTGCCCCTTGCCCGCGGACCCGAGCCCTGGGTGGGTCAGCCGCCCGCCTGGACAGCACCGGCCAGGGCTTCGGGCTGGAGAGTTCTTGGCGGCATGGCACGGGCCAGCGAGCACGCCGTTCCGACGGCCGGCCTCCCCCTCCCTCCTTAGGCCCCCATCCCCAAGCGAGGATCTGGCCCTGACCACCAAGTCTTGCATCGCCCAGCCCCGCCGCCAGGTCCCATGCCTCAGGAAGCCGGGGTATGGCGCCGTCCTGAGAGCAGCCTCGGTAAGCAGCTTCTGGGTGGTAGGGGACCTCCCGCGTCGCCTCGGGCGTGCTTGGGTCAATGATGAGAACTCATATGGTCTCGAAGAGCGATGAGGACCTAAAAATCACGCTCAATAGGATTACGCTGAGGCCCAAGGCAGGGGACCGTGCCGGGGTCAGCCTCCCCCAGAGCGTCGGGGCAGTGAGGGTGCGCTGCAGGTGGCCGCGGGAGGAGAACCACCTCTCGAGGCTCTCTGCTGTGGCCCCCGGACGTCGGTGCACCTGCGGGTGCCGACGGGGTGTTCTGGCGTTCCAGCTGGTCTACCGACCCAGGCCTCTTCCCCGGACAGCTGCCCGAGAGCCAGGGCTTAGCCACCCTTGTGTCCTTGTGTCTTTCAGCGGGCCTGGCTGGCAAGGTTCTTGGCGCGTCTCCCACCAGGAGAGGTGAGCGGAAGCCTCTGGGCTCCGAGGGAGGCCCCAGACCCCTTGGCCTGGCATCGGGAAGCGGGGACCCCAGCAGGGACTCCGCAGCTGGGCCTGGGCTGGGGATACGGGTCCTCATTGTCCGGACGGCACCGAAGTCCCCGTGAGCGTGTGCCCCTGAGCCATCCCAGGGGCAGGGATCGCGAAACGTGGGCCGGGGGGCTGACAAGGCCTGGAAAGCGCGGGCTGGCCGCCCAAGGCCCAGGTGCACCCGAGGCCTCCTGATCAATTGCGGCGTGTCCGGGGGGCCCAGAAAGGGAGTGGACGTGAGACCCGTGGTCTCGGAGGCCACTGTGCCCTTCAGCAACACCTTGTTGCTCAAGGCCCGGCCCATGGCAGGTTTCTGCGGGCTGCACTGGCCCGAGCTCCTGTCCCGTCCTGCAGACGACCAAGGCGTTTGGGGCCCCGGGAGGCCACTTCCGAAGAGCCCACGAGGATTCGTTGAGCTGGCCAGACGGCACGGTTCCACTGGGGCGGGGGGGCAGAAACTGCACGTCCCAGGCCACAGCAGCCGTTGGGGCTCAGCCTCTCACCTGAGACTCTCAAGCACCCGGGATAGGGTCGTGGTGAAGCGGCACTGCACGGGCCGAGTCAGGTCCCTCGTCCAGAGCGGCCAGCGGGCGGTGTGCCTTGCTGCCGTGGTGGAGAGTGACCTGGCTTTCCCCGCTCGGCCGTGGGGGAGCCCTGGGCCCCGGCAACCTTTGGCTTCCCGGGCAGGGGCTCAGGTCCTTGGCTCCCAGGTGGCTCCAGGAGAGGGTGGGCGGCGTCCTGGCCAAACCTCCCGGGCCGCCGCTCTTGGCTCGCCACTCCGGGAGACAGCGGGGACCCGGCCAAAGCCCTGTGGTCCATGCCATGGTCAGGGGCCGTTCTCCAGAAGGCTGGGCTCCCACAGGGACCACGGTCTCCATTGCTTTGGGATGCCCCGGAAAGGGCAGCCGGGCCCTTGGGCCCGGCTCCTTCCTGGCGGACACCTGCCATGCTTGGCTCCGAACTCTGCCGGGCCCCCAGTGGCCAGGACTCCGGGAAAGGGGGCCCTGGGCCGCACGGCAGGCGCTTCAGACCAGGACGTTTGGACAGCTGGTCTCTCCGTCTCTCCTTAGAAACCCATCCACAATCGAGAAGCTCGCCCAGATGAGCACGTCTTGCTTGGCCCCGCCCTGCCCAGAGGTCTCACGTCTCAGGACCCGGGGGCATGGACGCGGTGCGGAATGCAGCCCCGGTAAGCAGCTTCGGGGTGCCCCGAGGCCGCACGCATCGCCACCAGCTTGCTTGGGTCAGTGATGAGAACTCAAGTGGTCTCGAAGAGCGATGATGACCTAAAAATCATGCTCAATAGGATTACGCTGAGGCCCAAGACAGGCGTCTGTGCCGGGATCAGCCTCCCCCAGACCCTGGGGACCCTGGAGGTGCGCCGCAGTTGTGGGCGTGAGGCCATCGTACCCTCGGGGCTCCCCGTGCTGGCCCTGGCCTGTCTGTGCCCGTCAGGGGTCCGCTCGAGGTCGTGAGGCGTTCCGCCCGGCCTCCGGACCCAATCCACCTCGCAGGACAGCTCCCTCGGTGCCATTGCTTAGGAGACCGTTGCCCCTTGTGTCTTTCAGCGGGCCTCGGGGGCCGGAACTTGGTGCGGCGTGACCCAAGAGAGGTGAGTGGAAGACTCTGGGCCTGCAGGGAGATGCCAGGCGCCATGGGCATTGTCCGCGGAGCCCGGATCCCCGCACGGGCCCCGGCTCCAGCACTGTGCTAGGGATGGGGGCTGTGGTGGCCCACACAGCGTGGACCTGCCCATGCACAGCCGCCCTTCAGCAATCCCACGTGCAGGGAATGGGAAAGTTGGGCCAGGTCACTGGCAACGACTGGGGGCTGGGGGCATGCCGCCGTCGTCCCACATGGACCTGAGGCCTCCTTGTACGTCCAGCTGTGTCCTGTGCGCCCGAGAAGAGAGCGGACGTGAGTCCCTTGGTGTCAGGGCCCTCTGTCCCCTTCAGCGAGTGGTTGTCGCTCGAGTCACCCCAGCCGATGGTTCTGGAGAGGGCTGGAGAGGGCAGAGCTCATGAAGAATGCAGCAGACGACCAAGTGTAAGCAGGGCACGGGAGGCTGCTGAAGTACAGCCCTCGAATGTTTCCTCGGATTTCCCGAGTCAGCAAGGTTTCCCTGGCCCAGGGGAAGAGTGGCGAGCCCCGGGCCACAGCAGGCCATGGGGCTGAGCCGGTCCTCTGAGGCCCCCAGAGGAAGCGCCGCCACAAGGGGAGAGTCAGGACCCTCCTGCAGGGCGGGCCGCGGTCTCCTGCCTTGCGCTGCTTGGTGGGAGACGGTGAGACGCGATTCCCTTTTTCGCCCTGGGCGATCAGGGCCTGGGGGCCACCGTTGGCTGCGAGTGCCAGGGCCCGGGTCCCTAGACCACCGCGGTCCCCGTGTGTGGGAAGGCGTCCTTCGGGCCCTCACTTCCGGGTGCGCCACGCTTTGCTTGGGGCCCCGGCAGACATCGGGGGAGCACTGGAAATCCCTGTGCTCCAGGCCATGCTCTGGGGCCTTTCCTAGCAAGGGGAGGCTCCCACGGGGGCCCGGATCTCCGTGGATTTGGGAAGGCCAGGGATGGGCAGCGGGTCCCTTGTGTCCTGCCCCTTGCCCGCGGACCCGAGCCCTGGGTGGGTCAGCCGCCCGCCTGGACAGCACCGGCCAGGGCTTCGGGCTGGAGAGTTCTTGGCGGCATGGCACGGGCCAGCGAGCACGCCGTTCCGACGGCCGGCCTCCCCCTCCCTCCTTAGGCCCCCATCCCCAAGCGAGGATCTTGCCCTGACCACCAAGTCTTGCATCGCCCAGCCCCGCCGCCAGGTCCCATGCCTCAGGAAGCCGGGGTATGGCGCTGTCCTGAGAGCAGCCTCGGTAAGCAGCTTCTGGGTGGTAGGGGACCTCCCGCGTCGCCTCGGGCGTGCTTGGGTCAATGATGAGAACTCATATGGTCTCGAAGAGCGATGAGGACCTAAAAATCACGCTCAATAGGATTACGCTGAGGCCCAAGGCAGGGGACCGTGCCGGGGTCAGCCTCCCCCAGAGCGTCGGGGCAGTGAGGGTGCGCTGCAGGTGGCCGCGGGAGGAGAACCACCTCTCGAGGCTCTCTGCTGTGGCCCCCGGACGTCGGTGCACCTGCGGGTGCCGACGGGGTGTTCTGGCGTTCCAGCTGGTCTACCGACCCAGGCCTCTTCCCCGGACAGCTGCCCGAGAGCCAGGGCTTAGCCACCCTTGTGTCCTTGTGTCTTTCAGCGGGCCTGGCTGGCAAGGTTCTTGGCGCGTCTCCCACCAGGAGAGGTGAGCGGAAGCCTCTGGGCTCCGAGGGAGGCCCCAGACCCCTTGGCCTGGCATCGGGAAGCGGGGACCCCAGCAGGGACTCCGCAGCTGGGCCTGGGCTGGGGATGCGGGTCCTCATTGTCCGGACGGCACCGAAGTCCCCGTGAGCGTGTGCCCCTGAGCCATCCCAGGGGCAGGGATCGCGAAACGTGGGCCGGGGGGCTGACAAGGCCTGGAAAGCGCGGGCTGGCCGCCCAAGGCCCAGGTGCACCCGAGGCCTCCTGATCAATTGCGGCGTGTCCGGGGGGCCCAGAAAGGGAGTGGACGTGAGACCCGTGGTCTCGGAGGCCACTGTGCCCTTGAGCAACACCTTGTTGCTCAAGGCCCGGCCCATGGCAGGTTTCTGCGGGCTGCACTGGCCCGAGCTCCTGTCCCGTCCTGCAGACGACCAAGGCGTTTGGGGCCCCGGGAGGCCACTTCCGAAGAGCCCACGAGGATTCGTTGAGCTGGCCAGACGGCACGGTTCCACTGGGGCGGGGGGGCAGAAACTGCACGTCCCAGGCCACAGCAGCCGTTGGGGCTCAGCCTCTCACCTGAGACTCTCAAGCACCCGGGATAGGGTCGTGGTGAAGCGGCACTGCACGGGCCGAGTCAGGTCCCTCGTCCAGAGCGGCCAGCGGGCGGTGTGCCTTGCTGCCGTGGTGGAGAGTGACCTGGCTTTCCCCGCTCGGCCGTGGGGGAGCCCTGGGCCCCGGCAACCTTTGGCTTCCCGGGCAGGGGCTCAGGTCCTTGGCTCCCAGGTGGCTCCAGGAGAGGGTGGGCGGCGTCCTGGCCAAACCTCCCGGGCCGCCGCTCTTGGCTCGCCACTCCGGGAGACAGCGGGGACCCGGCCAAAGCCCTGTGGTCCATGCCATGGTCAGGGGCCGTTCTCCAGAAGGCTGGGCTCCCACAGGGACCACGGTCTCCATTGCTTTGGGATGCCCCGGAAAGGGCAGCCGGGCCCTTGGGCCCGGCTCCTTCCTGGCGGACACCTGCCATGCTTGGCTCCGAACTCTGCCGGGCCCCCAGTGGCCAGGACTCCGGGAAAGGGGGCCCTGGGCCGCACGGCAGGCGCTTCAGACCAGGACGTTTGGACAGCTGGTCTCTCCGTCTCTCCTTAGAAACCCATCCACAATCGAGAAGCTCGCCCAGATGAGCACGTCTTGCTTGGCCCCGCCCTGCCCAGAGGTCTCACGTCTCAGGACCCGGGGGCATGGACGCGGTGCGGAATGCAGCCCCGGTAAGCAGCTTCGGGGTGCCCCGAGGCCGCACGCATCGCCACCAGCTTGCTTGGGTCAGTGATGAGAACTCAAGTGGTCTCGAAGAGCGATGATGACCTAAAAATCATGCTCAATAGGATTACGCTGAGGCCCAAGACAGGCGTCTGTGCCGGGATCAGCCTCCCCCAGACCCTGGGGACCCTGGAGGTGCGCCGCAGTTGTGGGCGTGAGGCCATCGTACCCTCGGGGCTCCCCGTGCTGGCCCTGGCCTGTCTGTGCCCGTCAGGGGTCCGCTCGAGGTCGTGAGGCGTTCCGCCCGGCCTCCGGACCCAATCCACCTCGCAGGACAGCTCCCTCGGTGCCATTGCTTAGGAGACCGTTGCCCCTTGTGTCTTTCAGCGGGCCTCGGGGGCCGGAACTTGGTGCGGCGTGACCCAAGAGAGGTGAGTGGAAGACTCTGGGCCTGCAGGGAGATGCCAGGCGCCATGGGCATTGTCCGCGGAGCCCGGATCCCCGCACGGGCCCCGGCTCCAGCACTGTGCTAGGGATGGGGGCTGTGGTGGCCCACACAGCGTGGACCTGCCCATGCACAGCCGCCCTTCAGCAATCCCACGTGCAGGGAATGGGAAAGTTGGGCCAGGTCACTGGCAACGACTGGGGGCTGGGGGCATGCCGCCGTCGTCCCACATGGACCTGAGGCCTCCTTGTACGTCCAGCTGTGTCCTGTGTGCCCGAGAAGAGAGCGGACGTGAGTCCCTTGGTGTCAGGGCCCTCTGTCCCCTTCAGCGAGTGGTTGTCGCTCGAGTCACCCCAGCCGATGGTTCTGGAGAGGGCTGGAGAGGGCAGAGCTCATGAAGAATGCAGCAGACGCCCAAGTGTAAGCAGGGCACGGGAGGCTGCTGAAGTACAGCCCTCGAATGTTTCCTCGGATTTCCCGAGTCAGCAAGGTTTCCCTGGCCCAGGGGAAGAGTGGCGAGCCCCGGGCCACAGCAGGCCATGGGGCTGAGCCGGTCCTCTGAGGCCCCCAGAGGAAGCGCCGCCACAAGGGGAGAGTCAGGACCCTCCTGCAGGGCGGGCCGCGGTCTCCCGCCTTGCGCTGCTTGGTGGGAGACGGTGAGACGCGATTCCCTTTTTCGCCCTGGGCGATCAGGGCCTGGGGGCCACCGTTGGCTGCGAGTGCCAGGGCCCGGGTCCCTAGACCACCGCGGTCCCCATGTGTGGGAAGGCGTCCTTCGGGCCCTCACTTCCCGGTGCGCCACGCTTTGCTTGGGGCCCCGGCAGACATCGGGGGAGCACTGGAAATCCCTGTGCTCCAGGCCATGCTCTGGGGCCTTTCCTAGCAAGGGGAGGCTCCCACGGGGGCCCGGATCTCCGTGGATTTGGGAAGGCCAGGGATGGGCAGCGGGTCCCTTGTGTCCTGCCCCTTGCCCGCGGACCCGAGCCCTGGGTGGGTCAGCCGCCCGCCTGGACAGCACCGGCCAGGGCTTCGGGCTGGAGAGTTCTTGGCGGCATGGCACGGGCCAGCGAGCACGCCGTTCCGACGGCCGGCCTCCCCCTCCCTCCTTAGGCCCCCATCCCCAAGCGAGGATCTGGCCCTGACCACCAAGTCTTGCATCGCCCAGCCCCGCCGCCAGGTCCCATGCCTCAGGAAGCCGGGGTATGGCGCCGTCCTGAGAGCAGCCTCGGTAAGCAGCTTCTGGGTGGTAGGGGACCTCCCGCGTCGCCTCGGGCGTGCTTGGGTCAATGATGAGAACTCATATGGTCTCGAAGAGCGATGAGGACCTAAAAATCACGCTCAATAGGATTACGCTGAGGCCCAAGGCAGGGGACCGTGCCGGGGTCAGCCTCCCCCAGAGCGTCGGGGCAGTGAGGGTGCGCTGCAGGTGGCCGCGGGAGGAGAACCACCTCTCGAGGCTCTCTGCTGTGGCCCCCGGACGTCGGTGCACCTGCGGGTGCCGACGGGGTGTTCTGGCGTTCCAGCTGGTCTACCGACCCAGGCCTCTTCCCCGGACAGCTGCCCGAGAGCCAGGGCTTAGCCACCCTTGTGTCCTTGTGTCTTTCAGCGGGCCTGGCTGGCAAGGTTCTTGGCGCGTCTCCCACCAGGAGAGGTGAGCGGAAGCCTCTGGGCTCCGAGGGAGGCCCCAGACCCCTTGGCCTGGCATCGGGAAGCGGGGACCCCAGCAGGGACTCCGCAGCTGGGCCTGGGCTGGGGATGCGGGTCCTCATTGTCCGGACGGCACCGAAGTCCCCGTGAGCGTGTGCCCCTGAGCCATCCCAGGGGCAGGGATCGCGAAACGTGGGCCGGGGGGCTGACAAGGCCTGGAAAGCGCGGGCTGGCCGCCCAAGGCCCAGGTGCACCCGAGGCCTCCTGATCAATTGCGGCGTGTCCGGGGGGCCCAGAAAGGGAGTGGACGTGAGACCCGTGGTCTCGGAGGCCACTGTGCCCTTGAGCAACACCTTGTTGCTCAAGGCCCGGCCCATGGCAGGTTTCTGCGGGCTGCACTGGCCCGAGCTCCTGTCCCGTCCTGCAGACGACCAAGGCGTTTGGGGCCCCGGGAGGCCACTTCCGAAGAGCCCACGAGGATTCGTTGAGCTGGCCAGACGGCACGGTTCCACTGGGGCGGGGGGGCAGAAACTGCACGTCCCAGGCCACAGCAGCCGTTGGGGCTCAGCCTCTCACCTGAGACTCTCAAGCACCCGGGATAGGGTCGTGGTGAAGCGGCACTGCACGGGCCGAGTCAGGTCCCTCGTCCAGAGCGGCCAGCGGGCGGTGTGCCTTGCTGCCGTGGTGGAGAGTGACCTGGCTTTCCCCGCTCGGCCGTGGGGGAGCCCTGGGCCCCGGCAACCTTTGGCTTCCCGGGCAGGGGCTCAGGTCCTTGGCTCCCAGGTGGCTCCAGGAGAGGGTGGGCGGCGTCCTGGCCAAACCTCCCGGGCCGCCGCTCTTGGCTCGCCACTCCGGGAGACAGCGGGGACCCGGCCAAAGCCCTGTGGTCCATGCCATGGTCAGGGGCCGTTCTCCAGAAGGCTGGGCTCCCACAGGGACCACGGTCTCCATTGCTTTGGGATGCCCCGGAAAGGGCAGCCGGGCCCTTGGGCCCGGCTCCTTCCTGGCGGACACCTGCCATGCTTGGCTCCGAACTCTGCCGGGCCCCCAGTGGCCAGGACTCCGGGAAAGGGGGCCCTGGGCCGCACGGCAGGCGCTTCAGACCAGGACGTTTGGACAGCTGGTCTCTCCGTCTCTCCTTAGAAACCCATCCACAATCGAGAAGCTCGCCCAGATGAGCACGTCTTGCTTGGCCCCGCCCTGCCCAGAGGTCTCACGTCTCAGGACCCGGGGGCATGGACGCGGTGCGGAATGCAGCCCCGGTAAGCAGCTTCGGGGTGCCCCGAGGCCGCACGCATCGCCACCAGCTTGCTTGGGTCAGTGATGAGAACTCAAGTGGTCTCGAAGAGCGATGATGACCTAAAAATCATGCTCAATAGGATTACGCTGAGGCCCAAGACAGGCGTCTGTGCCGGGATCAGCCTCCCCCAGACCCTGGGGACCCTGGAGGTGCGCCGCAGTTGTGGGCGTGAGGCCATCGTACCCTCGGGGCTCCCCGTGCTGGCCCTGGCCTGTCTGTGCCCGTCAGGGGTCCGCTCGAGGTCGTGAGGCGTTCCGCCCGGCCTCCGGACCCAATCCACCTCGCAGGACAGCTCCCTCGGTGCCATTGCTTAGGAGACCGTTGCCCCTTGTGTCTTTCAGCGGGCCTCGGGGGCCGGAACTTGGTGCGGCGTGACCCAAGAGAGGTGAGTGGAAGACTCTGGGCCTGCAGGGAGATGCCAGGCGCCATGGGCATTGTCCGCGGAGCCCGGATCCCCGCACGGGCCCCGGCTCCAGCACTGTGCTAGGGATGGGGGCTGTGGTGGCCCACACAGCGTGGACCTGCCCATGCACAGCCGCCCTTCAGCAATCCCACGTGCAGGGAATGGGAAAGTTGGGCCAGGTCACTGGCAACGACTGGGGGCTGGGGGCATGCCGCCGTCGTCCCACATGGACCTGAGGCCTCCTTGTACGTCCAGCTGTGTCCTGTGCGCCCGAGAAGAGAGCGGACGTGAGTCCCTTGGTGTCAGGGCCCTCTGTCCCCTTCAGCGAGTGGTTGTCGCTCGAGTCACCCCAGCCGATGGTTCTGGAGAGGGCTGGAGAGGGCAGAGCTCATGAAGAATGCAGCAGACGCCCAAGTGTAAGCAGGGCACGGGAGGCTGCTGAAGTACAGCCCTCGAATGTTTCCTCGGATTTCCCGAGTCAGCAAGGTTTCCCTGGCCCAGGGGAAGAGTGGCGAGCCCCGGGCCACAGCAGGCCATGGGGCTGAGCCGGTCCTCTGAGGCCCCCAGAGGAAGCGCCGCCACAAGGGGAGAGTCAGGACCCTCCTGCAGGGCGGGCCGCGGTCTCCCGCCTTGCGCTGCTTGGTGGGAGACGGTGAGACGCGATTCCCTTTTTCGCCCTGGGCGATCAGGGCCTGGGGGCCACCGTTGGCTGCGAGTGCCAGGGCCCGGGTCCCTAGACCACCGCGGTCCCCATGTGTGGGAAGGCGTCCTTCGGGCCCTCACTTCCGGGTGCGCCACGCTTTGCTTGGGGCCCCGGCAGACATCGGGGGAGCACTGGAAATCCCTGTGCTCCAGGCCATGCTCTGGGGCCTTTCCTAGCAAGGGGAGGCTCCCACGGGGGCCCGGATCTCCGTGGATTTGGGAAGGCCAGGGATGGGCAGCGGGTCCCTTGTGTCCTGCCCCTTGCCCGCGGACCCGAGCCCTGGGTGGGTCAGCCGCCCGCCTGGACAGCACCGGCCAGGGCTTCGGGCTGGAGAGTTCTTGGCGGCATGGCACGGGCCAGCGAGCACGCCGTTCCGACGGCCGGCCTCCCCCTCCCTCCTTAGGCCCCCATCCCCAAGCGAGGATCTGGCCCTGACCACCAAGTCTTGCATCGCCCAGCCCCGCCGCCAGGTCCCATGCCTCAGGAAGCCGGGGTATGGCGCCGTCCTGAGAGCAGCCTCGGTAAGCAGCTTCTGGGTGGTAGGGGACCTCCCGCGTCGCCTCGGGCGTGCTTGGGTCAATGATGAGAACTCATATGGTCTCGAAGAGCGATGAGGACCTAAAAATCATGCTCAATAGGATTACGCTGAGGCCCAAGGCAGGGGACCGTGCCGGGGTCAGCCTCCCCCAGAGCGTCGGGGCAGTGAGGGTGCGCTGCAGGTGGCCGCGGGAGGAGAACCACCTCTCGAGGCTCTCTGCTGTGGCCCCCGGACGTCGGTGCACCTGCGGGTGCCGACGGGGTGTTCTGGCGTTCCAGCTGGTCTACCGACCCAGGCCTCTTCCCCGGACAGCTGCCCGAGAGCCAGGGCTTAGCCACCCTTGTGTCCTTGTGTCTTTCAGCGGGCCTGGCTGGCAAGGTTCTTGGCGCGTCTCCCACCAGGAGAGGTGAGCGGAAGCCTCTGGGCTCCGAGGGAGGCCCCAGACCCCTTGGCCTGGCATCGGGAAGCGGGGACCCCAGCAGGGACTCCGCAGCTGGGCCTGGGCTGGGGATGCGGGTCCTCATTGTCCGGACGGCACCGAAGTCCCCGTGAGCGTGTGCCCCTGAGCCATCCCAGGGGCAGGGATCGCGAAACGTGGGCCGGGGGGCTGACAAGGCCTGGAAAGCGCGGGCTGGCCGCCCAAGGCCCAGGTGCACCCGAGGCCTCCTGATCAATTGCGGCGTGTCCGGGGGGCCCAGAAAGGGAGTGGACGTGAGACCCGTGGTCTCGGAGGCCACTGTGCCCTTGAGCAACACCTTGTTGCTCAAGGCCCGGCCCATGGCAGGTTTCTGCGGGCTGCACTGGCCCGAGCTCCTGTCCCGTCCTGCAGACGACCAAGGCGTTTGGGGCCCCGGGAGGCCACTTCCGAAGAGCCCACGAGGATTCGTTGAGCTGGCCAGACGGCACGGTTCCACTGGGGCGGGGGGGCAGAAACTGCACGTCCCAGGCCACAGCAGCCGTTGGGGCTCAGCCTCTCACCTGAGACTCTCAAGCACCCGGGATAGGGTCGTGGTGAAGCGGCACTGCACGGGCCGAGTCAGGTCCCTCGTCCAGAGCGGCCAGCGGGCGGTGTGCCTTGCTGCCGTGGTGGAGAGTGACCTGGCTTTCCCCGCTCGGCCGTGGGGGAGCCCTGGGCCCCGGCAACCTTTGGCTTCCCGGGCAGGGGCTCAGGTCCTTGGCTCCCAGGTGGCTCCAGGAGAGGGTGGGCGGCGTCCTGGCCAAACCTCCCGGGCCGCCGCTCTTGGCTCGCCACTCCGGGAGACAGCGGGGACCCGGCCAAAGCCCTGTGGTCCATGCCATGGTCAGGGGCCGTTCTCCAGAAGGCTGGGCTCCCACAGGGACCACGGTCTCCATTGCTTTGGGATGCCCCGGAAAGGGCAGCCGGGCCCTTGGGCCCGGCTCCTTCCTGGCGGACACCTGCCATGCTTGGCTCTGAACTCTGCCGGGCCCCCAGTGGCCAGGACTCCGGGAAAGGGGGTCCTGGGCCGCACGGCAGGCGCTTCAGACCAGGACGTTTGGACAGCTGGTCTCTCCGTCTCTCCTTAGAAACCCATCCACAATCGAGAAGCTCGCCCAGATGAGCACGTCTTGATTGGCCCCGCCCTGCCCAGAGGTCTCACGTCTCAGGACCCGGGGGCATGGACGCGGTGCGGAATGCAGCCCCGGTAAGCAGCTTCGGGGTGCCCCGAGGCCGCACGCATCGCCACCAGCTTGCTTGGGTCAGTGATGAGAACTCAAGTGGTCTCGAAGAGCGATGATGACCTAAAAATCATGCTCAATAGGATTACGCTGAGGCCCAAGACAGGCGTCTGTGCCGGGATCAGCCTCCCCCAGACCCTGGGGACCCTGGAGGTGCGCCGCAGTTGTGGGCGTGAGGCCATCGTACCCTCGGGGCTCCCCGTGCTGGCCCTGGCCTGTCTGTGCCCGTCAGGGGTCCGCTCGAGGTCGTGAGGCGTTCCGCCCGGCCTCCGGACCCAATCCACCTCGCAGGACAGCTCCCTCGGTGCCATTGCTTAGGAGACCGTTGCCCCTTGTGTCTTTCAGCGGGCCTCGGGGGCCGGAACTTGGTGCGGCGTGACCCAAGAGAGGTGAGTGGAAGACTCTGGGCCTGCAGGGAGATGCCAGGCGCCATGGGCATTGTCCGCGGAGCCCGGATCCCCGCACGGGCCCCGGCTCCAGCACTGTGCTAGGGATGGGGGCTGTGGTGGCCCACACAGCGTGGACCTGCCCATGCACAGCCGCCCTTCAGCAATCCCACGTGCAGGGAATGGGAAAGTTGGGCCAGGTCACTGGCAACGACTGGGGGCTGGGGGCATGCCGCCGTCGTCCCACATGGACCTGAGGCCTCCTTGTACGTCCAGCTGTGTCCTGTGCGCCCGAGAAGAGAGCGGACGTGAGTCCCTTGGTGTCAGGGCCCTCTGTCCCCTTCAGCGAGTGGTTGTCGCTCGAGTCACCCCAGCCGATGGTTCTGGAGAGGGCTGGAGAGGGCAGAGCTCATGAAGAATGCAGCAGACGCCCAAGTGTAAGCAGGGCACGGGAGGCTGCTGAAGTACAGCCCTCGAATGTTTCCTCGGATTTCCCGAGTCAGCAAGGTTTCCCTGGCCCAGGGGAAGAGTGGCGAGCCCCGGGCCACAGCAGGCCATGGGGCTGAGCCGGTCCTCTGAGGCCCCCAGAGGAAGCGCCGCCACAAGGGGAGAGTCAGGACCCTCCTGCAGGGCGGGCCGCGGTCTCCCGCCTTGCGCTACTTGGTGGGAGACGGTGAGACGCGATTCCCTTTTTCGCCCTGGGCGATCAGGGCCTGGGGGCCACCGTTGGCTGCGAGTGCCAGGGCCCGGGTCCCTAGACCACCGCGGTCCCCATGTGTGGGAAGGCGTCCTTCGGGCCCTCACTTCCGGGTGCGCCACGCTTTGCTTGGGGCCCCGGCAGACATCGGGGGAGCACTGGAAATCCCTGTGCTCCAGGCCATGCTCTGGGGCCTTTCCTAGCAAGGGGAGGCTCCCACGGGGGCCCGGATCTCCGTGGATTTGGGAAGGCCAGGGATGGGCAGCGGGTCCCTTGTGTCCTGCCCCTTGCCCGCGGACCCGAGCCCTGGGTGGGTCAGCCGCCCGCCTGGACAGCACCGGCCAGGGCTTCGGGCTGGAGAGTTCTTGGCGGCATGGCACGGGCCAGCGAGCACGCCGTTCCGACGGCCGGCCTCCCCCTCCCTCCTTAGGCCCCCATCCCCAAGCGAGGATCTGGCCCTGACCACCAAGTCTTGCATCGCCCAGCCCCGCCGCCAGGTCCCATGCCTCAGGAAGCCGGGGTATGGCGCTGTCCTGAGAGCAGCCTCGGTAAGCAGCTTCTGGGTGGTAGGGGACCTCCCGCGTCGCCTCGGGCGTGCTTGGGTCAATGATGAGAACTCATATGGTCTCGAAGAGCGATGAGGACCTAAAAATCACGCTCAATAGGATTACGCTGAGGCCCAAGGCAGGGGACCGTGCCGGGGTCAGCCTCCCCCAGAGCGTCGGGGCAGTGAGGGTGCGCTGCAGGTGGCCGCGGGAGGAGAACCACCTCTCGAGGCTCTCTGCTGTGGCCCCCGGACGTCGGTGCACCTGCGGGTGCCGACGGGGTGTTCTGGCGTTCCAGCTGGTCTACCGACCCAGGCCTCTTCCCCGGACAGCTGCCCGAGAGCCAGGGCTTAGCCACCCTTGTGTCCTTGTGTCTTTCAGCGGGCCTGGCTGGCAAGGTTCTTGGCGCGTCTCCCACCAGGAGAGGTGAGCGGAAGCCTCTGGGCTCCGAGGGAGGCCCCAGACCCCTTGGCCTGGCATCGGGAAGCGGGGACCCCAGCAGGGACTCCGCAGCTGGGCCTGGGCTGGGGATGCGGGTCCTCATTGTCCGGACGGCACCGAAGTCCCCGTGAGCGTGTGCCCCTGAGCCATCCCAGGGGCAGGGATCGCGAAACGTGGGCCGGGGGGCTGACAAGGCCTGGAAAGCGCGGGCTGGCCGCCCAAGGCCCAGGTGCACCCGAGGCCTCCTGATCAATTGCGGCGTGTCCGGGGGGCCCAGAAAGGGAGTGGACGTGAGACCCGTGGTCTCGGAGGCCACTGTGCCCTTCAGCAACACCTTGTTGCTCAAGGCCCGGCCCATGGCAGGTTTCTGCGGGCTGCACTGGCCCGAGCTCCTGTCCCGTCCTGCAGACGACCAAGGCGTTTGGGGCCCCGGGAGGCCACTTCCGAAGAGCCCACGAGGATTCGTTGAGCTGGCCAGACGGCACGGTTCCACTGGGGCGGGGGGGCAGAAACTGCACGTCCCAGGCCACAGCAGCCGTTGGGGCTCAGCCTCTCACCTGAGACTCTCAAGCACCCGGGATAGGGTCGTGGTGAAGCGGCACTGCACGGGCCGAGTCAGGTCCCTCGTCCAGAGCGGCCAGCGGGCGGTGTGCCTTGCTGCCGTGGTGGAGAGTGACCTGGCTTTCCCCGCTCGGCCGTGGGGGAGCCCTGGGCCCCGGCAACCTTTGGCTTCCCGGGCAGGGGCTCAGGTCCTTGGCTCCCAGGTGGCTCCAGGAGAGGGTGGGCGGCGTCCTGGCCAAACCTCCCGGGCCGCCGCTCTTGGCTCGCCACTCCGGGAGACAGCGGGGACCCGGCCAAAGCCCTGTGGTCCATGCCATGGTCAGGGGCCGTTCTCCAGAAGGCTGGGCTCCCACAGGGACCACGGTCTCCATTGCTTTGGGATGCCCCGGAAAGGGCAGCCGGGCCCTTGGGCCCGGCTCCTTCCTGGCGGACACCTGCCATGCTTGGCTCCGAACTCTGCCGGGCCCCCAGTGGCCAGGACTCCGGGAAAGGGGGCCCTGGGCCGCACGGCAGGCGCTTCAGACCAGGACGTTTGGACAGCTGGTCTCTCCGTCTCTCCTTAGAAACCCATCCACAATCGAGAAGCTCGCCCAGATGAGCACGTCTTGCTTGGCCCCGCCCTGCCCAGAGGTCTCACGTCTCAGGACCCGGGGGCATGGACGCGGTGCGGAATGCAGCCCCGGTAAGCAGCTTCGGGGTGCCCCGAGGCCGCACGCATCGCCACCAGCTTGCTTGGGTCAGTGATGAGAACTCAAGTGGTCTCGAAGAGCGATGATGACCTAAAAATCATGCTCAATAGGATTACGCTGAGGCCCAAGACAGGCGTCTGTGCCGGGATCAGCCTCCCCCAGACCCTGGGGACCCTGGAGGTGCGCCGCAGTTGTGGGCGTGAGGCCATCGTACCCTCGGGGCTCCCCGTGCTGGCCCTGGCCTGTCTGTGCCCGTCAGGGGTCCGCTCGAGGTCGTGAGGCGTTCCGCCCGGCCTCCGGACCCAATCCACCTCGCAGGACAGCTCCCTCGGTGCCATTGCTTAGGAGACCGTTGCCCCTTGTGTGTTTCAGCGGGCCTCGGGGGCCGGAACTTGGTGCGGCGTGACCCAAGAGAGGTGAGTGGAAGACTCTGGGCCTGCAGGGAGATGCCAGGCGCCATGGGCATTGTCCGCGGAGCCCGGATCCCCGCACGGGCCCCGGCTCCAGCACTGTGCTAGGGATGGGGGCTGTGGTGGCCCACACAGCGTGGACCTGCCCATGCACAGCCGCCCTTCAGCAATCCCACGTGCAGGGAATGGGAAAGTTGGGCCAGGTCACTGGCAACGACTGGGGGCTGGGGGCATGCCGCCGTCGTCCCACATGGACCTGAGGCCTCCTTGTACGTCCAGCTGTGTCCTGTGCGCCCGAGAAGAGAGCGGACGTGAGTCCCTTGGTGTCAGGGCCCTCTGTCCCCTTCAGCGAGTGGTTGTCGCTCGAGTCACCCCAGCCGATGGTTCTGGAGAGGGCTGGAGAGGGCAGAGCTCATGAAGAATGCAGCAGACGCCCAAGTGTAAGCAGGGCACGGGAGGCTGCTGAAGTACAGCCCTCGAATGTTTCCTCGGATTTCCCGAGTCAGCAAGGTTTCCCTGGCCCAGGGGAAGAGTGGCGAGCCCCGGGCCACAGCAGGCCATGGGGCTGAGCCGGTCCTCTGAGGCCCCCAGAGGAAGCGCCGCCACAAGGGGAGAGTCAGGACCCTCCTGCAGGGCGGGCCGCGGTCTCCTGCCTTGCGCTGCTTGGTGGGAGACGGTGAGACGCGATTCCCTTTTTCGCCCTGGGCGATCAGGGCCTGGGGGCCACCGTTGGCTGCGAGTGCCAGGGCCCGGGTCCCTAGACCACCGCGGTCCCCATGTGTGGGAAGGCGTCCTTCGGGCCCTCACTTCCGGGTGCGCCACGCTTTGCTTGGGGCCCCGGCAGACATCGGGGGAGCACTGGAAATCCCTGTGCTCCAGGCCATGCTCTGGGGCCTTTCCTAGCAAGGGGAGGCTCCCACGGGGGCCCGGATCTCCGTGGATTTGGGAAGGCCAGGGATGGGCAGCGGGTCCCTTGTGTCCTGCCCCTTGCCCGCGGACCCGAGCCCTGGGTGGGTCAGCCGCCCGCCTGGACAGCACCGGCCAGGGCTTCGGGCTGGAGAGTTCTTGGCGGCATGGCACGGGCCAGCGAGCACGCCGTTCCGACGGCCGGCCTCCCCCTCCCTCCTTAGGCCCCCATCCCCAAGCGAGGATCTGGCCCTGACCACCAAGTCTTGCATCGCCCAGCCCCGCCGCCAGGTCCCATGCCTCAGGAAGCCGGGGTATGGCGCCGTCCTGAGAGCAGCCTCGGTAAGCAGCTTCTGGGTGGTAGGGGACCTCCCGCGTCGCCTCGGGCGTGCTTGGGTCAATGATGAGAACTCATATGGTCTCGAAGAGCGATGAGGACCTAAAAATCACGCTCAATAGGATTACGCTGAGGCCCAAGGCAGGGGACCGTGCCGGGGTCAGCCTCCCCCAGAGCGTCGGGGCAGTGAGGGTGCGCTGCAGGTGGCCGCGGGAGGAGAACCACCTCTCGAGGCTCTCTGCTGTGGCCCCCGGACGTCGGTGCACCTGCGGGTGCCGACGGGGTGTTCTGGCGTTCCAGCTGGTCTACCGACCCAGGCCTCTTCCCCGGACAGCTGCCCGAGAGCCAGGGCTTAGCCACCCTTGTGTCCTTGTGTCTTTCAGCGGGCCTGGCTGGCAAGGTTCTTGGCGCGTCTCCCACCAGGAGAGGTGAGCGGAAGCCTCTGGGCTCCGAGGGAGGCCCCAGACCCCTTGGCCTGGCATCGGGAAGCGGGGACCCCAGCAGGGACTCCGCAGCTGGGCCTGGGCTGGGGATGCGGGTCCTCATTGTCCGGACGGCACCGAAGTCCCCGTGAGCGTGTGCCCCTGAGCCATCCCAGGGGCAGGGATCGCGAAACGTGGGCCGGGGGGCTGACAAGGCCTGGAAAGCGCGGGCTGGCCGCCCAAGGCCCAGGTGCACCCGAGGCCTCCTGATCAATTGCGGCGTGTCCGGGGGGCCCAGAAAGGGAGTGGACGTGAGACCCGTGGTCTTGGAGGCCACTGTGCCCTTGAGCAACACCTTGTTGCTCAAGGCCCGGCCCATGGCAGGTTTCTGCGGGCTGCACTGGCCCGAGCTCCTGTCCCGTCCTGCAGACGACCAAGGCGTTTGGGGCCCCGGGAGGCCACTTCCGAAGAGCCCACGAGGATTCGTTGAGCTGGCCAGACGGCACGGTTCCACTGGGGCGGGGGGGCAGAAACTGCACGTCCCAGGCCACAGCAGCCGTTGGGGCTCAGCCTCTCACCTGAGACTCTCAAGCACCCGGGATAGGGTCGTGGTGAAGCGGCACTGCACGGGCCGAGTCAGGTCCCTCGTCCAGAGCGGCCAGCGGGCGGTGTGCCTTGCTGCCGTGGTGGAGAGTGACCTGGCTTTCCCCCGCTCGGCCGTGGGGGAGCCCTGGGCCCCGGCAACCTTTGGCTTCCCGGGCAGGGGCTCAGGTCCTTGGCTCCCAGGTGGCTCCAGGAGAGGGTGGGCGGCGTCCTGGCCAAACCTCCCGGGCCGCCGCTCTTGGCTCGCCACTCCGGGAGACAGCGGGGACCCGGCCAAAGCCCTGTGGTCCATGCCATGGTCAGGGGCCGTTCTCCAGAAGGCTGGGCTCCCACAGGGACCACGGTCTCCATTGCTTTGGGATGCCCCGGAAAGGGCAGCCGGGCCCTTGGGCCCGGCTCCTTCCTGGCGGACACCTGCCATGCTTGGCTCCGAACTCTGCCGGGCCCCCAGTGGCCAGGACTCCGGGAAAGGGGGCCCTGGGCCGCACGGCAGGCGCTTCAGACCAGGACGTTTGGACAGCTGGTCTCTCCGTCTCTCCTTAGAAACCCATCCACAATCGAGAAGCTCGCCCAGATGAGCACGTCTTGCTTGGCCCCGCCCTGCCCAGAGGTCTCACGTCTCAGGACCCGGGGGCATGGACGCGGTGCGGAATGCAGCCCCGGTAAGCAGCTTCGGGGTGCCCCGAGGCCGCACGCATCGCCACCAGCTTGCTTGGGTCAGTGATGAGAACTCAAGTGGTCTCGAAGAGCGATGATGACCTAAAAATCATGCTCAATAGGATTACGCTGAGGCCCAAGACAGGCGTCTGTGCCGGGATCAGCCTCCCCCAGACCCTGGGGACCCTGGAGGTGCGCCGCAGTTGTGGGCGTGAGGCCATCGTACCCTCGGGGCTCCCCGTGCTGGCCCTGGCCTGTCTGTGCCCGTCAGGGGTCCGCTCGAGGTCGTGAGGCGTTCCGCCCGGCCTCCGGACCCAATCCACCTCGCAGGACAGCTCCCTCGGTGCCATTGCTTAGGAGACCGTTGCCCCTTGTGTCTTTCAGCGGGCCTCGGGGGCCGGAACTTGGTGCGGCGTGACCCAAGAGAGGTGAGTGGAAGACTCTGGGCCTGCAGGGAGATGCCAGGCGCCATGGGCATTGTCCGCGGAGCCCGGATCCCCGCACGGGCCCCGGCTCCAGCACTGTGCTAGGGATGGGGGCTGTGGTGGCCCACACAGCGTGGACCTGCCCATGCACAGCCGCCCTTCAGCAATCCCACGTGCAGGGAATGGGAAAGTTGGGCCAGGTCACTGGCAACGACTGGGGGCTGGGGGCATGCCGCCGTCGTCCCACATGGACCTGAGGTCTCCTTGTACGTCCAGCTGTGTCCTGTGCGCCCGAGAAGAGAGCGGACGTGAGTCCCTTGGTGTCAGGGCCCTCTGTCCCCTTCAGCGAGTGGTTGTCGCTCGAGTCACCCCAGCCGATGGTTCTGGAGAGGGCTGGAGAGGGCAGAGCTCATGAAGAATGCAGCAGACGCCCAAGTGTAAGCAGGGCACGGGAGGCTGCTGAAGTACAGCCCTCGAATGTTTCCTCGGATTTCCCGAGTCAGCAAGGTTTCCCTGGCCCAGGGGAAGAGTGGCGAGCCCCGGGCCACAGCAGGCCATGGGGCTGAGCCGGTCCTCTGAGGCCCCCAGAGGAAGCGCCGCCACAAGGGGAGAGTCAGGACCCTCCTGCAGGGCGGGCCGCGGTCTCCTGCCTTGCGCTGCTTGGTGGGAGACGGTGAGACGCGATTCCCTTTTTCGCCCTGGGCGATCAGGGCCTGGGGGCCACCGCTGGCTGCGAGTGCCAGGGCCCGGGTCCCTAGACCACCGCGGTCCCCATGTGTGGGAAGGCGTCCTTCGGGCCCTCACATCCGGGTGCGCCACGCTTTGCTTGGGGCCCCGGCAGACATCGGGGGAGCACTGGAAATCCCTGTGCTCCAGGCCAGGCTCTGGGGCCTTTCTCAGCAAGGGGAGGCTCCCGCGGGGGCCCGGATCTCCGTGGATTTGGGAAGGCCAGGGATGGGCAGCGGGTCCCTTGTGTCCTGCCCCTTGCCCGCGGACCCGAGCCCTGGGTGGGTCAGCCGCCCGCCTGGACAGCACCGGCCAGGGCTTCGGGCTGGAGAGTTCTTGGCGGCATGGCACGGGCCAGCGAGCACGCCGTTCCGACGGCCGGCCTCCCCCTCCCTCCTTAGGCCCCCATCCCCAAGCGAGGATCTGGCCCTGACCACCAGGTCTTGCATCGCCCAGCCCCGCCGCCAGGTCCCATGCCTCAGGAAGCCGGGGTATGGCGCTGTCCTGAGAGCAGCCTCGGTAAGCAGCTTCTGGGTGGTAGGGGACCTCCCGCGTCGCCTCGGGCGTGCTTGGGTCAATGATGAGAACTCATATGGTCTCGAAGAGCGATGAGGACCTAAAAATCACGCTCAATAGGATTACGCTGAGGCCCAAGGCAGGGGACCGTGCCGGGGTCAGCCTCCCCCAGAGCGTCGGGGCAGTGAGGGTGCGCTGCAGGTGGCCGCGGGAGGAGAACCACCTCTCGAGGCTCTCTGCTGTGGCCCCCGGACGTCGGTGCACCTGCGGGTGCCGACGGGGTGTTCTGGCGTTCCAGCTGGTCTACCGACCCAGGCCTCTTCCCCGGACAGCTGCCCGAGAGCCAGGGCTTAGCCACCCTTGTGTCCTTGTGTCTTTCAGCGGGCCTGGCTGGCAAGGTTCTTGGCGCGTCTCCCACCAGGAGAGGTGAGCGGAAGCCTCTGGGCTCCGAGGGAGGCCCCAGACCCCTTGGCCTGGCATCGGGAAGCGGGGACCCCAGCAGGGACTCCGCAGCTGGGCCTGGGCTGGGGATGCGGGTCCTCATTGTCCGGACGGCACCGAAGTCCCCGTGAGCGTGTGCCCCTGAGCCATCCCAGGGGCAGGGATCGCGAAACGTGGGCCGGGGGGCTGACAAGGCCTGGAAAGCGCGGGCTGGCCGCCCAAGGCCCAGGTGCACCCGAGGCCTCCTGATCAATTGCGGCGTGTCCGGGGGGCCCAGAAAGGGAGAGGACGTGAGACCCGTGGTCTCGGAGGCCACTGTGCCCTTCAGCAACACCTTGTTGCTCAAGGCCCGGCCCATGGCAGGTTTCTGCGGGCTGCACTGGCCCGAGCTCCTGTCCCGTCCTGCAGACGACCAAGGCGTTTGGGGCCCCGGGAGGCCACTTCCGAAGAGCCCACGAGGATTCGTTGAGCTGGCCAGACGGCACGGTTCCACTGGGGCGGGGGGGCAGAAACTGCACGTCCCAGGCCACAGCAGCCGTTGGGGCTCAGCCTCTCACCTGAGACTCTCAAGCACCCGGGATAGGGTCGTGGTGAAGCGGCACTGCACGGGCCGAGTCAGGTCCCTCGTCCAGAGCGGCCAGCGGGCGGTGTGCCTTGCTGCCGTGGTGGAGAGTGACCTGGCTTTCCCCGCTCGGCCGTGGGGGAGCCCTGGGCCCCGGCAACCTTTGGCTTCCCGGGCAGGGGCTCAGGTCCTTGGCTCCCAGGTGGCTCCAGGAGAGGGTGGGCGGCGTCCTGGCCAAACCTCCCGGGCCGCCGCTCTTGGCTCGCCACTCCGGGAGACAGCGGGGACCCGGCCAAAGCCCTGTGGTCCATGCCATGGTCAGGGGCCGTTCTCCAGAAGGCTGGGCTCCCACAGGGACCACGGTCTCCATTGCTTTGGGATGCCCCGGAAAGGGCAGCCGGGCCCTTGGGCCCGGCTCCTTCCTGGCGGACACCTGCCATGCTTGGCTCCGAACTCTGCCGGGCCCCCAGTGGCCAGGACTCCGGGAAAGGGGGCCCTGGGCCGCACGGCAGGCGCTTCAGACCAGGACGTTTGGACAGCTGGTCTCTCCGTCTCTCCTTAGAAACCCATCCACAATCGAGAAGCTCGCCCAGATGAGCACGTCTTGCTTGGCCCCGCCCTGCCCAGAGGTCTCACGTCTCAGGACCCGGGGGCATGGACGCGGTGCGGAATGCAGCCCCGGTAAGCAGCTTCGGGGTGCCCCGAGGCCGCACGCATCGCCACCAGCTTGCTTGGGTCAGTGATGAGAACTCAAGTGGTCTCGAAGAGCGATGATGACCTAAAAATCATGCTCAATAGGATTACGCTGAGGCCCAAGACAGGCGTCTGTGCCGGGATCAGCCTCCCCCAGACCCTGGGGACCCTGGAGGTGCGCCGCAGTTGTGGGCGTGAGGCCATCGTACCCTCGGGGCTCCCCGTGCTGGCCCTGGCCTGTCTGTGCCCGTCAGGGGTCCGCTCGAGGTCGTGAGGCGTTCCGCCCGGCCTCCGGACCCAATCCACCTCGCAGGACAGCTCCCTCGGTGCCATTGCTTAGGAGACCGTTGCCCCTTGTGTCTTTCAGCGGGCCTCGGGGGCCGGAACTTGGTGCGGCGTGACCCAAGAGAGGTGAGTGGAAGACTCTGGGCCTGCAGGGAGATGCCAGGCGCCATGGGCATTGTCCGCAGAGCCCGGATCCCCGCACGGGCCCCGGCTCCAGCACTGTGCTAGGGATGGGGGCTGTGGTGGCCCACACAGCGTGGACCTGCCCATGCACAGCCACCCTTCAGCAATCCCACGTGCAGGGAATGGGAAAGTTGGGCCAGGTCACTGGCAACGACTGGGGGCTGGGGGCATGCCGCCGTCGTCCCACATGGACCTGAGGTCTCCTTGTACGTCCAGCTGTGTCCTGTGCGCCCGAGAAGAGAGCGGACGTGAGTCCCTTGGTGTCAGGGCCCTCTGTCCCCTTCAGCGAGTGGTTGTCGCTCGAGTCACCCCAGCCGATGGTTCTGGAGAGGGCTGGAGAGGGCAGAGCTCATGAAGAATGCAGCAGACGCCCAAGTGTAAGCAGGGCACGGGAGGCTGCTGAAGTACAGCCCTCGAATGTTTCCTCGGATTTCCCGAGTCAGCAAGGTTTCCCTGGCCCAGGGGAAGAGTGGCGAGCCCCGGGCCACAGCAGGCCATGGGGCTGAGCCGGTCCTCTGAGGCCCCCAGAGGAAGCGCCGCCACAAGGGGAGAGTCAGGACCCTCCTGCAGGGCGGGCCGCGGTCTCCCGCCTTGCGCTGCTTGGTGGGAGACGGTGAGACGCGATTCCCTTTTTCGCCCTGGGCGATCAGGGCCTGGGGGCCACCGCTGGCTGCGAGTGCCAGGGCCCGGGTCCCTAGACCACCGCGGTCCCCATGTGTGGGAAGGCGTCCTTCGGGCCCTCACATCCGGGTGCGCCACGCTTTGCTTGGGGCCCCGGCAGACATCGGGGGAGCACTGGAAATCCCTGTGCTCCAGGCCAGGCTCTGGGGCCTTTCTCAGCAAGGGGAGGCTCCCGCGGGGGCCCGGATCTCCGTGGATTTGGGAAGGCCAGGGATGGGCAGCGGGTCCCTTGTGTCCTGCCCCTTGCCCGCGGACCCGAGCCCTGGGTGGGTCAGCCGCCCGCCTGGACAGCACCGGCCAGGGCTTCGGGCTGGAGAGTTCTTGGCGGCATGGCACGGGCCAGCGAGCACGCCGTTCCGACGGCCGGCCTCCCCCTCCCTCCTTAGGCCCCCATCCCCAAGCGAGGATCTGGCCCTGACCACCAGGTCTTGCATCGCCCAGCCCCGCCGCCAGGTCCCATGCCTCAGGAAGCCGGGGTATGGCGCTGTCCTGAGAGCAGCCTCGGTAAGCAGCTTCTGGGTGGTAGGGGACCTCCCGCGTCGCCTCGGGCGTGCTTGGGTCAATGATGAGAACTCATATGGTCTCGAAGAGCGATGAGGACCTAAAAATCACGCTCAATAGGATTACGCTGAGGCCCAAGGCAGGGGACCGTGCCGGGGTCAGCCTCCCCCAGAGCGTCGGGGCAGTGAGGGTGCGCTGCAGGTGGCCGCGGGAGGAGAACCACCTCTCGAGGCTCTCTGCTGTGGCCCCCGGACGTCGGTGCACCTGCGGGTGCCGACGGGGTGTTCTGGCGTTCCAGCTGGTCTACCGACCCAGGCCTCTTCCCCGGACAGCTGCCCGAGAGCCAGGGCTTAGCCACCCTTGTGTCCTTGTGTCTTTCAGCGGGCCTGGCTGGCAAGGTTCTTGGCGCGTCTCCCACCAGGAGAGGTGAGCGGAAGCCTCTGGGCTCCGAGGGAGGCCCCAGACCCCTTGGCCTGGCATCGGGAAGCGGGGACCCCAGCAGGGACTCCGCAGCTGGGCCTGGGCTGGGGATGCGGGTCCTCATTGTCCGGACGGCACCGAAGTCCCCGTGAGCGTGTGCCCCTGAGCCATCCCAGGGGCAGGGATCGCGAAACGTGGGCCGGGGGGCTGACAAGGCCTGGAAAGCGCGGGCTGGCCGCCCAAGGCCCAGGTGCACCCGAGGCCTCCTGATCAATTGCGGCGTGTCCGGGGGGCCCAGAAAGGGAGTGGACGTGAGACCCGTGGTCTCGGAGGCCACTGTGCCCTTGAGCAACACCTTGTTGCTCAAGGCCCGGCCCATGGCAGGTTTCTGCGGGCTGCACTGGCCCGAGCTCCTGTCCCGTCCTGCAGACGACCAAGGCGTTTGGGGCCCCGGGAGGCCACTTCCGAAGAGCCCACGAGGATTCGTTGAGCTGGCCAGACGGCACGGTTCCACTGGGGCGGGGGGGCAGAAACTGCACGTCCCAGGCCACAGCAGCCGTTGGGGCTCAGCCTCTCACCTGAGACTCTCAAGCACCCGGGATAGGGTCGTGGTGAAGCGGCACTGCACGGGCCGAGTCAGGTCCCTCGTCCAGAGCGGCCAGCGGGCGGTGTGCCTTGCTGCCGTGGTGGAGAGTGACCTGGCTTTCCCCGCTCGGCCGTGGGGGAGCCCTGGGCCCCGGCAACCTTTGGCTTCCCGGGCAGGGGCTCAGGTCCTTGGCTCCCAGGTGGCTCCAGGAGAGGGTGGGCGGCGTCCTGGCCAAACCTCCCGGGCCGCCGCTCTTGGCTCGCCACTCCGGGAGACAGCGGGGACCCGGCCAAAGCCCTGTGGTCCATGCCATGGTCAGGGGCCGTTCTCCAGAAGGCTGGGCTCCCACAGGGACCACGGTCTCCATTGCTTTGGGATGCCCCAGAAAGGGCAGCCGGGCCCTTGGGCCCAGCTCCTTCCTGGCGGACACCTGCCATGCTTGGCTCCGAACTCTGCCGGGCCCCCAGTGGCCAGGACTCCGGGAAAGGGGGCCCTGGGCCGCACGGCAGGCGCTTCAGACCAGGACGTTTGGACAGCTGGTCTCTCCGTCTCTCCTTAGAAACCCATCCACAATCGAGAAGCTCGCCCAGATGAGCACGTCTTGCTTGGCCCCGCCCTGCCCAGAGGTCTCACGTCTCAGGACCCGGGGGCATGGACGCGGTGCGGAATGCAGCCCCGGTAAGCAGCTTCGGGGTGCCCCGAGGCCGCACGCATCGCCACCAGCTTGCTTGGGTCAGTGATGAGAACTCAAGTGGTCTCGAAGAGCGATGATGACCTAAAAATCATGCTCAATAGGATTACGCTGAGGCCCAAGACAGGCGTCTGTGCCGGGATCAGCCTCCCCCAGACCCTGGGGACCCTGGAGGTGCGCCGCAGTTGTGGGCGTGAGGCCATCGTACCCTCGGGGCTCCCCGTGCTGGCCCTGGCCTGTCTGTGCCCGTCAGGGGTCCGCTCGAGGTCGTGAGGCGTTCCGCCCGGCCTCCGGACCCAATCCACCTCGCAGGACAGCTCCCTCGGTGCCATTGCTTAGGAGACCGTTGCCCCTTGTGTCTTTCAGCGGGCCTCGGGGGCCGGAACTTGGTGCGGCGTGACCCAAGAGAGGTGAGTGGAAGACTCTGGGCCTGCAGGGAGATGCCAGGCGCCATGGGCATTGTCCGCGGAGCCCGGATCCCCGCACGGGCCCCGGCTCCAGCACTGTGCTAGGGATGGGGGCTGTGGTGGCCCACACAGCGTGGACCTGCCCATGCACAGCCGCCCTTCAGCAATCCCACGTGCAGGGAATGGGAAAGTTGGGCCAGGTCACTGGCAACGACTGGGGGCTGGGGGCATGCCGCCGTCGTCCCACATGGACCTGAGGCCTCCTTGTACGTCCAGCTGTGTCCTGTGCGCCCGAGAAGAGAGCGGACGTGAGTCCCTTGGTGTCAGGGCCCTCTGTCCCCTTCAGCGAGTGGTTGTCGCTCGAGTCACCCCAGCCGATGGTTCTGGAGAGGGCTGGAGAGGGCAGAGCTCATGAAGAATGCAGCAGACGCCCAAGTGTAAGCAGGGCACGGGAGGCTGCTGAAGTACAGCCCTCGAATGTTTCCTCGGATTTCCCGAGTCAGCAAGGTTTCCCTGGCCCAGGGGAAGAGTGGCGAGCCCCGGGCCACAGCAGGCCATGGGGCTGAGCCGGTCCTCTGAGGCCCCCAGAGGAAGCGCCGCCACAAGGGGAGAGTCAGGACCCTCCTGCAGGGCGGGCCGCGGTCTCCCGCCTTGCGCTGCTTGGTGGGAGACGGTGAGACGCGATTCCCTTTTTCGCCCTGGGCGATCAGGGCCTGGGGGCCACCGCTGGCTGCGAGTGCCAGGGCCCGGGTCCCTAGACCACCGCGGTCCCCATGGGTGGGAAGGCGTCCTTCGGGCCCTCACATCCGGGTGCGCCACGCTTTGCTTGGGGCCCCGGCAGACATCGGGGGAGCACTGGAAATCCCTGTGCTCCAGGCCAGGCTCTGGGGCCTTTCTCAGCAAGGGGAGGCTCCCGCGGGGGCCCGGATCTCCGTGGATTTGGGAAGGCCAGGGATGGGCAGCGGGTCCCTTGTGTCCTGCCCCTTGCCCGCGGACCCGAGCCCTGGGTGGGTCAGCCGCCCGCCTGGACAGCACCGGCCAGGGCTTCGGGCTGGAGAGTTCTTGGCGGCATGGCACGGGCCAGCGAGCACGCCGTTCCGACGGCCGGCCTCCCCCTCCCTCCTTAGGCCCCCATCCCCAAGCGAGGATCTGGCCCTGACCACCAGGTCTTGCATCGCCCAGCCCCGCCGCCAGGTCCCATGCCTCAGGAAGCCGGGGTATGGTGCTGTCCTGAGAGCAGCCTCGGTAAGCAGCTTCTGGGTGGTAGGGGACCTCCCGCGTCGCCTCGGGCGTGCTTGGGTCAATGATGAGAACTCATATGGTCTCGAAGAGCGATGAGGACCTAAAAATCACGCTCAATAGGATTACGCTGAGGCCCAAGGCAGGGGACCGTGCCGGGGTCAGCCTCCCCCAGAGCGTCGGGGCAGTGAGGGTGCGCTGCAGGTGGCCGCGGGAGGAGAACCACCTCTCGAGGCTCTCTGCTGTGGCCCCCGGACGTCGGTGCACCTGCGGGTGCCGACGGGGTGTTCTGGCGTTCCAGCTGGTCTACCGACCCAGGCCTCTTCCCCGGACAGCTGCCCGAGAGCCAGGGCTTAGCCACCCTTGTGTCCTTGTGTCTTTCAGCGGGCCTGGCTGGCAAGGTTCTTGGCGCGTCTCCCACCAGGAGAGGTGAGCGGAAGCCTCTGGGCTCCGAGGGAGGCCCCAGACCCCTTGGCCTGGCATCGGGAAGCGGGGACCCCAGCAGGGACTCCGCAGCTGGGCCTGGGCTGGGGATGCGGGTCCTCATTGTCCGGACGGCACCGAAGTCCCCGTGAGCGTGTGCCCCTGAGCCATCCCAGGGGCAGGGATCGCGAAACGTGGGCCGGGGGGCTGACAAGGCCTGGAAAGCGCGGGCTGGCCGCCCAAGGCCCAGGTGCACCCGAGGCCTCCTGATCAATTGCGGCGTGTCCGGGGGGCCCAGAAAGGGAGTGGACGTGAGACCCGTGGTCTCGGAGGCCACTGTGCCCTTGAGCAACACCTTGTTGCTCAAGGCCCGGCCCATGGCAGGTTTCTGCGGGCTGCACTGGCCCGAGCTCCTGTCCCGTCCTGCAGACGACCAAGGCGTTTGGGGCCCCGGGAGGCCACTTCCGAAGAGCCCACGAGGATTCGTTGAGCTGGCCAGACGGCACGGTTCCACTGGGGCGGGGGGCAGAAACTGCACGTCCCAGGCCACAGCAGCCGTTGGGGCTCAGCCTCTCACCTGAGACTCTCAAGCACCCGGGATAGGGTCGTGGTGAAGCGGCACTGCACGGGCCGAGTCAGGTCCCTCGTCCAGAGCGGCCAGCGGGCGGTGTGCCTTGCTGCCGTGGTGGAGAGTGACCTGGCTTTCCCCGCTCGGCCGTGGGGGAGCCCTGGGCCCCGGCAACCTTTGGCTTCCCGGGCAGGGGCTCAGGTCCTTGGCTCCCAGGTGGCTCCAGGAGAGGGTGGGCGGCGTCCTGGCCAAACCTCCCGGGCCGCCGCTCTTGGCTCGCCACTCCGGGAGACAGCGGGGACCCGGCCAAAGCCCTGTGGTCCATGCCATGGTCAGGGGCCGTTCTCCAGAAGGCTGGGCTCCCACAGGGACCACGGTCTCCATTGCTTTGGGATGCCCCGGAAAGGGCAGCCGGGCCCTTGGGCCCGGCTCCTTCCTGGCGGACACCTGCCATGCTTGGCTCCGAACTCTGCCGGGCCCCCAGTGGCCAGGACTCCGGGAAAGGGGGCCCTGGGCCGCACGGCAGGCGCTTCAGACCAGGACGTTTGGACAGCTGGTCTCTCCGTCTCTCCTTAGAAACCCATCCACAATCGAGAAGCTCGCCCAGATGAGCACGTCTTGCTTGGCCCCGCCCTGCCCAGAGGTCTCACGTCTCAGGACCCGGGGGCATGGACGCGGTGCGGAATGCAGCCCCGGTAAGCAGCTTTGGGGTGCCCCGAGGCCGCACGCATCGCCACCAGCTTGCTTGGGTCAGTGATGAGAACTCAAGTGGTCTCGAAGAGCGATGATGACCTAAAAATCATGCTCAATAGGATTACGCTGAGGCCCAAGACAGGCGTCTGTGCCGGGATCAGCCTCCCCCAGACCCTGGGGACCCTGGAGGTGCGCCGCAGTTGTGGGCGTGAGGCCATCGTACCCTCGGGGCTCCCCGTGCTGGCCCTGGCCTGTCTGTGCCCGTCAGGGGTCCGCTCGAGGTCGTGAGGCGTTCCGCCCGGCCTCCGGACCCAATCCACCTCGCAGGACAGCTCCCTCGGTGCCATTGCTTAGGAGACCGTTGCCCCTTGTGTCTTTCAGCGGGCCTCGGGGGCCGGAACTTGGTGCGGCGTGACCCAAGAGAGGTGAGTGGAAGACTCTGGGCCTGCAGGGAGATGCCAGGCGCCATGGGCATTGTCCGCGGAGCCCGGATCCCCGCACGGGCCCCGGCTCCAGCACTGTGCTAGGGATGGGGGCTGTGGTGGCCCACACAGCGTGGACCTGCCCATGCACAGCCGCCCTTCAGCAATCCCACGTGCAGGGAATGGGAAAGTTGGGCCAGGTCACTGGCAACGACTGGGGGCTGGGGGCATGCCGCCGTCGTCCCACATGGACCTGAGGCCTCCTTGTACGTCCAGCTGTGTCCTGTGCGCCCGAGAAGAGAGCGGACGTGAGTCCCTTGGTGTCAGGGCCCTCTGTCCCCTTCAGCGAGTGGTTGTCGCTCGAGTCACCCCAGCCGATGGTTCTGGAGAGGGCTGGAGAGGGCAGAGCTCATGAAGAATGCAGCAGACGCCCAAGTGTAAGCAGGGCACGGGAGGCTGCTGAAGTACAGCCCTCGAATGTTTCCTCGGATTTCCCGAGTCAGCAAGGTTTCCCTGGCCCAGGGGAAGAGTGGCGAGCCCCGGGCCACAGCAGGCCATGGGGCTGAGCCGGTCCTCTGAGGCCCCCAGAGGAAGCGCCGCCACAAGGGGAGAGTCAGGACCCTCCTGCAGGGCGGGCCGCGGTCTCCCGCCTTGCGCTGCTTGGTGGGAGACGGTGAGACGCGATTCCCTTTTTCGCCCTGGGCGATCAGGGCCTGGGGGCCACCGCTGGCTGCGAGTGCCAGGGCCCGGGTCCCTAGACCACCGCGGTCCCCATGGGTGGGAAGGCGTCCTTCGGGCCCTCACATCCGGGTGCGCCACGCTTTGCTTGGGGCCCCGGCAGACATCGGGGGAGCACTGGAAATCCCTGTGCTCCAGGCCAGGCTCTGGGGCCTTTCTCAGCAAGGGGAGGCTCCCGCGGGGGCCCGGATCTCCGTGGATTTGGGAAGGCCAGGGATGGGCAGCGGGTCCCTTGTGTCCTGCCCCTTGCCCGCGGACCCGAGCCCTGGGTGGGTCAGCCGCCCGCCTGGACAGCACCGGCCAGGGCTTCGGGCTGGAGAGTTCTTGGCGGCATGGCACGGGCCAGCGAGCACGCCGTTCCGACGGCCGGCCTCCCCCTCCCTCCTTAGGCCCCCATCCCCAAGCGAGGATCTGGCCCTGACCACCAGGTCTTGCATCGCCCAGCCCCGCCGCCAGGTCCCATGCCTCAGGAAGCCGGGGTATGGTGCTGTCCTGAGAGCAGCCTCGGTAAGCAGCTTCTGGGTGGTAGGGGACCTCCCGCGTCGCCTCGGGCGTGCTTGGGTCAATGATGAGAACTCATATGGTCTCGAAGAGCGATGAGGACCTAAAAATCACGCTCAATAGGATTACGCTGAGGCCCAAGGCAGGGGACCGTGCCGGGGTCAGCCTCCCCCAGAGCGTCGGGGCAGTGAGGGTGCGCTGCAGGTGGCCGCGGGAGGAGAACCACCTCTCGAGGCTCTCTGCTGTGGCCCCCGGACGTCGGTGCACCTGCGGGTGCCGACGGGGTGTTCTGGCGTTCCAGCTGGTCTACCGACCCAGGCCTCTTCCCCGGACAGCTGCCCGAGAGCCAGGGCTTAGCCACCCTTGTGTCCTTGTGTCTTTCAGCGGGCCTGGCTGGCAAGGTTCTTGGCGCGTCTCCCACCAGGAGAGGTGAGCGGAAGCCTCTGGGCTCCGAGGGAGGCCCCAGACCCCTTGGCCTGGCATCGGGAAGCGGGGACCCCAGCAGGGACTCCGCAGCTGGGCCTGGGCTGGGGATGCGGGTCCTCATTGTCCGGACGGCACCGAAGTCCCCGTGAGCGTGTGCCCCTGAGCCATCCCAGGGGCAGGGATCGCGAAACGTGGGCCGGGGGGCTGACAAGGCCTGGAAAGCGCGGGCTGGCCGCCCAAGGCCCAGGTGCACCCGAGGCCTCCTGATCAATTGCGGCGTGTCCGGGGGGCCCAGAAAGGGAGTGGACGTGAGACCCGTGGTCTCGGAGGCCACTGTGCCCTTGAGCAACACCTTGTTGCTCAAGGCCCGGCCCATGGCAGGTTTCTGCGGGCTGCACTGGCCCGAGCTCCTGTCCCGTCCTGCAGACGACCAAGGCGTTTGGGGCCCCGGGAGGCCACTTCCGAAGAGCCCACGAGGATTCGTTGAGCTGGCCAGACGGCACGGTTCCACTGGGGCGGGGGGCAGAAACTGCACGTCCCAGGCCACAGCAGCCGTTGGGGCTCAGCCTCTCACCTGAGACTCTCAAGCACCCGGGATAGGGTCGTGGTGAAGCGGCACTGCACGGGCCGAGTCAGGTCCCTCGTCCAGAGCGGCCAGCGGGCGGTGTGCCTTGCTGCCGTGGTGGAGAGTGACCTGGCTTTCCCCGCTCGGCCGTGGGGGAGCCCTGGGCCCCGGCAACCTTTGGCTTCCCGGGCAGGGGCTCAGGTCCTTGGCTCCCAGGTGGCTCCAGGAGAGGGTGGGCGGCGTCCTGGCCAAACCTCCCGGGCCGCCGCTCTTGGCTCGCCACTCCGGGAGACAGCGGGGACCCGGCCAAAGCCCTGTGGTCCATGCCATGGTCAGGGGCCGTTCTCCAGAAGGCTGGGCTCCCACAGGGACCACGGTCTCCATTGCTTTGGGATGCCCCGGAAAGGGCAGCCGGGCCCTTGGGCCCGGCTCCTTCCTGGCGGACACCTGCCATGCTTGGCTCCGAACTCTGCCGGGCCCCCAGTGGCCAGGACTCCGGGAAAGGGGGCCCTGGGCCGCACGGCAGGCGCTTCAGACCAGGACGTTTGGACAGCTGGTCTCTCCGTCTCTCCTTAGAAACCCATCCACAATCGAGAAGCTCGCCCAGATGAGCACGTCTTGCTTGGCCCCGCCCTGCCCAGAGGTCTCACGTCTCAGGACCCGG
Source organism: Meles meles (assembly GCF_922984935.1). NCBI lineage: Eukaryota > Metazoa > Chordata > Mammalia > Carnivora > Mustelidae > Meles > Meles meles. The sequence goes on from NC_060071.1 coordinate 24,662,569, forward strand.
GGGCATGGACGCGGTGCGGAATGCAGCCCCGGTAAGCAGCTTCGGGGTGCCCCGAGGCCGCACGCATCGCCACCAGCTTGCTTGGGTCAGTGATGAGAACTCAAGTGGTCTCGAAGAGCGATGATGACCTAAAAATCATGCTCAATAGGATTACGCTGAGGCCCAAGACAGGCGTCTGTGCCGGGATCAGCCTCCCCCAGACCCTGGGGACCCTGGAGGTGCGCCGCAGTTGTGGGCGTGAGGCCATCGTACCCTCGGGGCTCCCCGTGCTGGCCCTGGCCTGTCTGTGCCCGTCAGGGGTCCGCTCGAGGTCGTGAGGCGTTCCGCCCGGCCTCCGGACCCAATCCACCTCGCAGGACAGCTCCCTCGGTGCCATTGCTTAGGAGACCGTTGCCCCTTGTGTCTTTCAGCGGGCCTCGGGGGCCGGAACTTGGTGCGGCGTGACCCAAGAGAGGTGAGTGGAAGACTCTGGGCCTGCAGGGAGATGCCAGGCGCCATGGGCATTGTCCGCGGAGCCCGGATCCCCGCACGGGCCCCGGCTCCAGCACTGTCCTAGGGATGGGGGCTGTGGTGGCCCACACAGCGTGGACCTGCCCATGCACAGCCGCCCTTCAGCAATCCCACGTGCAGGGAATGGGAAAGTTGGGCCAGGTCACTGGCAACGACTGGGGGCTGGGGGCATGCCGCCGTCGTCCCACATGGACCTGAGGCCTCCTTGTACGTCCAGCTGTGTCCTGTGCGCCCGAGAAGAGAGCGGACGTGAGTCCCTTGGTGTCAGGGCCCTCTGTCCCCTTCAGCGAGTGGTTGTCGCTCGAGTCACCCCAGCCGATGGTTCTGGAGAGGGCTGGAGAGGGCAGAGCTCATGAAGAATGCAGCAGACGCCCAAGTGTAAGCAGGGCACGGGAGGCTGCTGAAGTACAGCCCTCGAATGTTTCCTCGGATTTCCCGAGTCAGCAAGGTTTCCCTGGCCCAGGGGAAGAGTGGCGAGCCCCGGGCCACAGCAGGCCATGGGGCTGAGCCGGTCCTCTGAGGCCCCCAGAGGAAGCGCCGCCACAAGGGGAGAGTCAGGACCCTCCTGCAGGGCGGGCCGCGGTCTCCCGCCTTGCGCTGCTTGGTGGGAGACGGTGAGACGCGATTCCCTTTTTCGCCCTGGGCGATCAGGGCCTGGGGGCCACCGCTGGCTGCGAGTGCCAGGGCCCGGGTCCCTAGACCACCGCGGTCCCCATGGGTGGGAAGGCGTCCTTCGGGCCCTCACATCCGGGTGCGCCACGCTTTGCTTGGGGCCCCGGCAGACATCGGGGGAGCACTGGAAATCCCTGTGCTCCAGGCCAGGCTCTGGGGCCTTTCTCAGCAAGGGGAGGCTCCCGCGGGGGCCCGGATCTCCGTGGATTTGGGAAGGCCAGGGATGGGCAGCGGGTCCCTTGTGTCCTGCCCCTTGCCCGCGGACCCGAGCCCTGGGTGGGTCAGCCGCCCGCCTGGACAGCACCGGCCAGGGCTTCGGGCTGGAGAGTTCTTGGTGGCATGGCACGGGCCAGCGAGCACGCCGTTCCGACGGCCGGCCTCCCCCTCCCTCCTTAGGCCCCCATCCCCAAGCGAGGATCTGGCCCTGACCACCAGGTCTTGCATCGCCCAGCCCCGCCGCCAGGTCCCATGCCTCAGGAAGCCGGGGTATGGCGCTGTCCTGAGAGCAGCCTCGGTAAGCAGCTTCTGGGTGGTAGGGGACCTCCCGCGTCGCCTCGGGCGTGCTTGGGTCAATGATGAGAACTCATATGGTCTCGAAGAGCGATGAGGACCTAAAAATCACGCTCAATAGGATTACGCTGAGGCCCAAGGCAGGGGACCGTGCCGGGGTCAGCCTCCCCCAGAGCGTCGGGGCAGTGAGGGTGCGCTGCAGGTGGCCGCGGGAGGAGAACCACCTCTCGAGGCTCTCTGCTGTGGCCCCCGGACGTCGGTGCACCTGCGGGTGCCGACGGGGTGTTCTGGCGTTCCAGCTGGTCTACCGACCCAGGCCTCTTCCCCGGACAGCTGCCCGAGAGCCAGGGCTTAGCCACCCTTGTGTCCTTGTGTCTTTCAGCGGGCCTGGCTGGCAAGGTTCTTGGCGCGTCTCCCACCAGGAGAGGTGAGCGGAAGCCTCTGGGCTCCGAGGGAGGCCCCAGACCCCTTGGCCTGGCATCGGGAAGCGGGGACCCCAGCAGGGACTCCGCAGCTGGGCCTGGGCTGGGGATGCGGGTCCTCATTGTCCGGACGGCACCGAAGTCCCCGTGAGCGTGTGCCCCTGAGCCATCCCAGGGGCAGGGATCGCGAAACGTGGGCCGGGGGGCTGACAAGGCCTGGAAAGCGCGGGCTGGCCGCCCAAGGCCCAGGTGCACCCGAGGCCTCCTGATCAATTGCGGCGTGTCCGGGGGGCCCAGAAAGGGAGTGGACGTGAGACCCGTGGTCTCGGAGGCCACTGTGCCCTTGAGCAACACCTTGTTGCTCAAGGCCCGGCCCATGGCAGGTTTCTGCGGGCTGCACTGGCCCGAGCTCCTGTCCCGTCCTGCAGACGACCAAGGCGTTTGGGGCCCCGGGAGGCCACTTCCGAAGAGCCCACGAGGATTCGTTGAGCTGGCCAGACGGCACGGTTCCACTGGGGCGGGGGGGCAGAAACTGCACGTCCCAGGCCACAGCAGCCGTTGGGGCTCAGCCTCTCACCTGAGACTCTCAAGCACCCGGGATAGGGTCGTGGTGAAGCGGCACTGCACGGGCCGAGTCAGGTCCCTCGTCCAGAGCGGCCAGCGGGCGGTGTGCCTTGCTGCCGTGGTGGAGAGTGACCTGGCTTTCCCCGCTCGGCCGTGGGGGAGCCCTGGGCCCCGGCAACCTTTGGCTTCCCGGGCAGGGGCTCAGGTCCTTGGCTCCCAGGTGGCTCCAGGAGAGGGTGGGCGGCGTCCTGGCCAAACCTCCCGGGCCGCCGCTCTTGGCTCGCCACTCCGGGAGACAGCGGGGACCCGGCCAAAGCCCTGTGGTCCATGCCATGGTCAGGGGCCGTTCTCCAGAAGGCTGGGCTCCCACAGGGACCACGGTCTCCATTGCTTTGGGATGCCCCGGAAAGGGCAGCCGGGCCCTTGGGCCCGGCTCCTTCCTGGCGGACACCTGCCATGCTTGGCTCCGAACTCTGCCGGGCCCCCAGTGGCCAGGACTCCGGGAAAGGGGGCCCTGGGCCGCACGGCAGGCGCTTCAGACCAGGACGTTTGGACAGCTGGTCTCTCCGTCTCTCCTTAGAAACCCATCCACAATCGAGAAGCTCGCCCAGATGAGCACGTCTTGCTTGGCCCCGCCCTGCCCAGAGGTCTCACGTCTCAGGACCCGGGGGCATGGACGCGGTGCGGAATGCAGCCCCGGTAAGCAGCTTCGGGGTGCCCCGAGGCCGCACGCATCGCCACCAGCTTGCTTGGGTCAGTGATGAGAACTCAAGTGGTCTCGAAGAGCGATGATGACCTAAAAATCATGCTCAATAGGATTACGCTGAGGCCCAAGACAGGCGTCTGTGCCGGGATCAGCCTCCCCCAGACCCTGGGGACCCTGGAGGTGCGCCGCAGTTGTGGGCGTGAGGCCATCGTACCCTCGGGGCTCCCCGTGCTGGCCCTGGCCTGTCTGTGCCCGTCAGGGGTCCGCTCGAGGTCGTGAGGCGTTCCGCCCGGCCTCCGGACCCAATCCACCTCGCAGGACAGCTCCCTCGGTGCCATTGCTTAGGAGACCGTTGCCCCTTGTGTCTTTCAGCGGGCCTCGGGGGCCGGAACTTGGTGCGGCGTGACCCAAGAGAGGTGAGTGGAAGACTCTGGGCCTGCAGGGAGATGCCAGGCGCCATGGGCATTGTCCGCGGAGCCCGGATCCCCGCACGGGCCCCGGCTCCAGCACTGTGCTAGGGATGGGGGCTGTGGTGGCCCACACAGCGTGGACCTGCCCATGCACAGCCGCCCTTCAGCAATCCCACGTGCAGGGAATGGGAAAGTTGGGCCAGGTCACTGGCAACGACTGGGGGCTGGGGGCATGCCGCCGTCGTCCCACATGGACCTGAGGCCTCCTTGTACGTCCAGCTGTGTCCTGTGCGCCCGAGAAGAGAGCGGACGTGAGTCCCTTGGTGTCAGGGCCCTCTGTCCCCTTCAGCGAGTGGTTGTCGCTCGAGTCACCCCAGCCGATGGTTCTGGAGAGGGCTGGAGAGGGCAGAGCTCATGAAGAATGCAGCAGACGCCCAAGTGTAAGCAGGGCACGGGAGGCTGCTGAAGTACAGCCCTCGAATGTTTCCTCGGATTTCCCGAGTCAGCAAGGTTTCCCTGGCCCAGGGGAAGAGTGGCGAGCCCCGGGCCACAGCAGGCCATGGGGCTGAGCCGGTCCTCTGAGGCCCCCAGAGGAAGCGCCGCCACAAGGGGAGAGTCAGGACCCTCCTGCAGGGCGGGCCGCGGTCTCCCGCCTTGCGCTGCTTGGTGGGAGACGGTGAGACGCGATTCCCTTTTTCGCCCTGGGCGATCAGGGCCTGGGGGCCACCGCTGGCTGCGAGTGCCAGGGCCCGGGTCCCTAGACCACCGCGGTCCCCATGTGTGGGAAGGCGTCCTTCGGGCCCTCACATCCGGGTGCGCCACGCTTTGCTTGGGGCCCCGGCAGACATCGGGGGAGCACTGGAAATCCCTGTGCTCCAGGCCAGGCTCTGGGGCCTTTCTCAGCAAGGGGAGGCTCCCGCGGGGGCCCGGATCTCCGTGGATTTGGGAAGGCCAGGGATGGGCAGCGGGTCCCTTGTGTCCTGCCCCTTGCCCGCGGACCCGAGCCCTGGGTGGGTCAGCCGCCCGCCTGGACAGCACCGGCCAGGGCTTCGGGCTGGAGAGTTCTTGGTGGCATGGCACGGGCCAGCGAGCACGCCGTTCCGACGGCCGGCCTCCCCCTCCCTCCTTAGGCCCCCATCCCCAAGCGAGGATCTGGCCCTGACCACCAGGTCTTGCATCGCCCAGCCCCGCCGCCAGGTCCCATGCCTCAGGAAGCCGGGGTATGGCGCTGTCCTGAGAGCAGCCTCGGTAAGCAGCTTCTGGGTGGTAGGGGACCTCCCGCGTCGCCTCGGGCGTGCTTGGGTCAATGATGAGAACTCATATGGTCTCGAAGAGCGATGAGGACCTAAAAATCACGCTCAATAGGATTACGCTGAGGCCCAAGGCAGGGGACCGTGCCGGGGTCAGCCTCCCCCAGAGCGTCGGGGCAGTGAGGGTGCGCTGCAGGTGGCCGCGGGAGGAGAACCACCTCTCGAGGCTCTCTGCTGTGGCCCCCGGACGTCGGTGCACCTGCGGGTGCCGACGGGGTGTTCTGGCGTTCCAGCTGGTCTACCGACCCAGGCCTCTTCCCCGGACAGCTGCCCGAGAGCCAGGGCTTAGCCACCCTTGTGTCCTTGTGTCTTTCAGCGGGCCTGGCTGGCAAGGTTCTTGGCGCGTCTCCCACCAGGAGAGGTGAGCGGAAGCCTCTGGGCTCCGAGGGAGGCCCCAGACCCCTTGGCCTGGCATCGGGAAGCGGGGACCCCAGCAGGGACTCCGCAGCTGGGCCTGGGCTGGGGATGCGGGTCCTCATTGTCCGGACGGCACCGAAGTCCCCGTGAGCGTGTGCCCCTGAGCCATCCCAGGGGCAGGGATCGCGAAACGTGGGCCGGGGGGCTGACAAGGCCTGGAAAGCGCGGGCTGGCCGCCCAAGGCCCAGGTGCACCCGAGGCCTCCTGATCAATTGCGGCGTGTCCGGGGGGCCCAGAAAGGGAGTGGACGTGAGACCCGTGGTCTCGGAGGCCACTGTGCCCTTGAGCAACACCTTGTTGCTCAAGGCCCGGCCCATGGCAGGTTTCTGCGGGCTGCACTGGCCCGAGCTCCTGTCCCGTCCTGCAGACGACCAAGGCGTTTGGGGCCCCGGGAGGCCACTTCCGAAGAGCCCACGAGGATTCGTTGAGCTGGCCAGACGGCACGGTTCCACTGGGGCGGGGGGGCAGAAACTGCACGTCCCAGGCCACAGGAGCCGTTGGGGCTCAGCCTCTCACCTGAGACTCTCAAGCACCCGGGATAGGGTCGTGGTGAAGCGGCACTGCACGGGCCGAGTCAGGTCCCTCGTCCAGAGCGGCCAGCGGGCGGTGTGCCTTGCTGCCGTGGTGGAGAGTGACCTGGCTTTCCCCGCTCGGCCGTGGGGGAGCCCTGGGCCCCGGCAACCTTTGGCTTCCCGGGCAGGGGCTCAGGTCCTTGGCTCCCAGGTGGCTCCAGGAGAGGGTGGGCGGCGTCCTGGCCAAACCTCCCGGGCCGCCGCTCTTGGCTCGCCACTCCGGGAGACAGCGGGGACCCGGCCAAAGCCCTGTGGTCCATGCCATGGTCAGGGGCCGTTCTCCAGAAGGCTGGGCTCCCACAGGGACCACGGTCTCCATTGCTTTGGGATGCCCCGGAAAGGGCAGCCGGGCCCTTGGGCCCGGCTCCTTCCTGGCGGACACCTGCCATGCTTGGCTCCGAACTCTGCCGGGCCCCCAGTGGCCAGGACTCCGGGAAAGGGGGCCCTGGGCCGCACGGCAGGCGCTTCAGACCAGGACGTTTGGACAGCTGGTCTCTCCGTCTCTCCTTAGAAACCCATCCACAATCGAGAAGCTCGCCCAGATGAGCACGTCTTGCTTGGCCCCGCCCTGCCCAGAGGTCTCACGTCTCAGGACCCGGGGGCATGGACGCGGTGCGGAATGCAGCCCCGGTAAGCAGCTTCGGGGTGCCCCGAGGCCGCACGCATCGCCACCAGCTTGCTTGGGTCAGTGATGAGAACTCAAGTGGTCTCGAAGAGCGATGATGACCTAAAAATCATGCTCAATAGGATTACGCTGAGGCCCAAGACAGGCGTCTGTGCCGGGATCAGCCTCCCCCAGACCCTGGGGACCCTGGAGGTGCGCCGCAGTTGTGGGCGTGAGGCCATCGTACCCTCGGGGCTCCCCGTGCTGGCCCTGGCCTGTCTGTGCCCGTCAGGGGTCCGCTCGAGGTCGTGAGGCGTTCCGCCCGGCCTCCGGACCCAATCCACCTCGCAGGACAGCTCCCTCGGTGCCATTGCTTAGGAGACCGTTGCCCCTTGTGTCTTTCAGCGGGCCTCGGGGGCCGGAACTTGGTGCGGCGTGACCCAAGAGAGGTGAGTGGAAGACTCTGGGCCTGCAGGGAGATGCCAGGCGCCATGGGCATTGTCCGCGGAGCCCGGATCCCCGCACGGGCCCCGGCTCCAGCACTGTGCTAGGGATGGGGGCTGTGGTGGCCCACACAGCGTGGACCTGCCCATGCACAGCCGCCCTTCAGCAATCCCACGTGCAGGGAATGGGAAAGTTGGGCCAGGTCACTGGCAACGACTGGGGGCTGGGGGCATGCCGCCGTCGTCCCACATGGACCTGAGGCCTCCTTGTACGTCCAGCTGTGTCCTGTGCGCCCGAGAAGAGAGCGGACGTGAGTCCCTTGGTGTCAGGGCCCTCTGTCCCCTTCAGCGAGTGGTTGTCGCTCGAGTCACCCCAGCCGATGGTTCTGGAGAGGGCTGGAGAGGGCAGAGCTCATGAAGAATGCAGCAGACGCCCAAGTGTAAGCAGGGCACGGGAGGCTGCTGAAGTACAGCCCTCGAATGTTTCCTCGGATTTCCCGAGTCAGCAAGGTTTCCCTGGCCCAGGGGAAGAGTGGCGAGCCCCGGGCCACAGCAGGCCATAGGGCTGAGCCGGTCCTCTGAGGCCCCCAGAGGAAGTGCCGCCACAAGGGGAGAGTCAGGACCCTCCTGCAGGGCGGGCCGCGGTCTCCTGCCTTGCGCTGCTTGGTGGGAGACGGTGAGACGCGATTCCCTTTTTCGCCCTGGGCGATCAGGGCCTGGGGGCCACCGCTGGCTGCGAGTGCCAGGGCCCGGGTCCCTAGACCACCGCGGTCCCCATGTGTGGGAAGGCGTCCTTCGGGCCCTCACATCCGGGTGCGCCACGCTTTGCTTGGGGCCCCGGCAGACATCGGGGGAGCACTGGAAATCCCTGTGCTCCAGGCCATGCTCTGGGGCCTTTCTCAGCAAGGGGAGGCTCCCACGGGGGCCCGGATCTCCGTGGATTTGGGAAGGCCAGGGATGGGCAGCGGGTCCCTTGTGTCCTGCCCCTTGCCCGCGGACCCGAGCCCTGGGTGGGTCAGCCGCCCGCCTGGACAGCACCGGCCAGGGCTTCGGGCTGGAGAGTTCTTGGCGGCATGGCACGGGCCAGCGAGCACGCCGTTCCGACGGCCGGCCTCCCCCTCCCTCCTTAGGCCCCCATCCCCAAGCGAGGATCTGGCCCTGACCACCAAGTCTTGCATCGCCCAGCCCCGCCGCCAGGTCCCATGCCTCAGGAAGCCGGGGTATGGCGCTGTCCTGAGAGCAGCCTCGGTAAGCAGCTTCTGGGTGGTAGGGGACCTCCCGCGTCGCCTCGGGCGTGCTTGGGTCAATGATGAGAACTCATATGGTCTCGAAGAGCGATGAGGACCTAAAAATCACGCTCAATAGGATTACGCTGAGGCCCAAGGCAGGGGACCGTGCCGGGGTCAGCCTCCCCCAGAGCGTCGGGGCAGTGAGGGTGCGCTGCAGGTGGCCGCGGGAGGAGAACCACCTCTCGAGGCTCTCTGCTGTGGCCCCTGGACGTCGGTGCACCTGCGGGTGCCGACGGGGTGTTCTGGCGTTCCAGCTGGTCTACCGACCCAGGCCTCTTCCCCGGACAGCTGCCCGAGAGCCAGGGCTTAGCCACCCTTGTGTCCTTGTGTCTTTCAGCGGGCCTGGCTGGCAAGGTTCTTGGCGCGTCTCCCACCAGGAGAGGTGAGCGGAAGCCTCTGGGCTCCGAGGGAGGCCCCAGACCCCTTGGCCTGGCATCGGGAAGCGGGGACCCCAGCAGGGACTCCGCAGCTGGGCCTGGGCTGGGGATGCGGGTCCTCATTGTCCGGACGGCACCGAAGTCCCCGTGAGCGTGTGCCCCTGAGCCATCCCAGGGGCAGGGATCGCGAAACGTGGGCCGGGGGGCTGACAAGGCCTGGAAAGCGCGGGCTGGCCGCCCAAGGCCCAGGTGCACCCGAGGCCTCCTGATCAATTGCGGCGTGTCCGGGGGGCCCAGAAAGGGAGTGGACGTGAGACCCGTGGTCTCGGAGGCCACTGTGCCCTTCAGCAACACCTTGTTGCTCAAGGCCCGGCCCATGGCAGGTTTCTGCGGGCTGCACTGGCCCGAGCTCCTGTCCCGTCCTGCAGACGACCAAGGCGTTTGGGGCCCCGGGAGGCCACTTCCGAAGAGCCCACGAGGATTCGTTGAGCTGGCCAGACGGCACGGTTCCACTGGGGCGGGGGGGCAGAAACTGCACGTCCCAGGCCACAGCAGCCGTTGGGGCTCAGCCTCTCACCTGAGACTCTCAAGCACCCGGGATAGGGTCGTGGTGAAGCGGCACTGCACGGGCCGAGTCAGGTCCCTCGTCCAGAGCGGCCAGCGGGCGGTGTGCCTTGCTGCCGTGGTGGAGAGTGACCTGGCTTTCCCCGCTCGGCCGTGGGGGAGCCCTGGGCCCCGGCAACCTTTGGCTTCCCGGGCAGGGGCTCAGGTCCTTGGCTCCCAGGTGGCTCCAGGAGAGGGTGGGCGGCGTCCTGGCCAAACCTCCCGGGCCGCCGCTCTTGGCTCGCCACTCCGGGAGACAGCGGGGACCCGGCCAAAGCCCTGTGGTCCATGCCATGGTCAGGGGCCGTTCTCCAGAAGGCTGGGCTCCCACAGGGACCACGGTCTCCATTGCTTTGGGATGCCCCGGAAAGGGCAGCCGGGCCCTTGGGCCCGGCTCCTTCCTGGCGGACACCTGCCATGCTTGGCTCCGAACTCTGCCGGGCCCCCAGTGGCCAGGACTCCGGGAAAGGGGGCCCTGGGCCGCACGGCAGGCGCTTCAGACCAGGACGTTTGGACAGCTGGTCTCTCCGTCTCTCCTTAGAAACCCATCCACAATCGAGAAGCTCGCCCAGATGAGCACGTCTTGCTTGGCCCCGCCCTGCCCAGAGGTCTCACGTCTCAGGACCCGGGGGCATGGACGCGGTGCGGAATGCAGCCCCGGTAAGCAGCTTCGGGGTGCCCCGAGGCCGCACGCATCGCCACCAGCTTGCTTGGGTCAGTGATGAGAACTCAAGTGGTCTCGAAGAGCGATGATGACCTAAAAATCATGCTCAATAGGATTACGCTGAGGCCCAAGACAGGCGTCTGTGCCGGGATCAGCCTCCCCCAGACCCTGGGGACCCTGGAGGTGCGCCGCAGTTGTGGGCGTGAGGCCATCGTACCCTCGGGGCTCCCCGTGCTGGCCCTGGCCTGTCTGTGCCCGTCAGGGGTCCGCTCGAGGTCGTGAGGCGTTCCGCCCGGCCTCCGGACCCAATCCACCTCGCAGGACAGCTCCCTCGGTGCCATTGCTTAGGAGACCGTTGCCCCTTGTGTCTTTCAGCGGGCCTCGGGGGCCGGAACTTGGTGCGGCGTGACCCAAGAGAGGTGAGTGGAAGACTCTGGGCCTGCAGGGAGATGCCAGGCGCCATGGGCATTGTCCGCGGAGCCCGGATCCCCGCACGGGCCCCGGCTCCAGCACTGTGCTAGGGATGGGGGCTGTGGTGGCCCACACAGCGTGGACCTGCCCATGCACAGCCGCCCTTCAGCAATCCCACGTGCAGGGAATGGGAAAGTTGGGCCAGGTCACTGGCAACGACTGGGGGCTGGGGGCATGCCGCCGTCGTCCCACATGGACCTGAGGCCTCCTTGTACGTCCAGCTGTGTCCTGTGCGCCCGAGAAGAGAGCGGACGTGAGTCCCTTGGTGTCAGGGCCCTCTGTCCCCTTCAGCGAGTGGTTGTCGCTCGAGTCACCCCAGCCGATGGTTCTGGAGAGGGCTGGAGAGGGCAGAGCTCATGAAGAATGCAGCAGACGCCCAAGTGTAAGCAGGGCACGGGAGGCTGCTGAAGTACAGCCCTCGAATGTTTCCTCGGATTTCCCGAGTCAGCAAGGTTTCCCTGGCCCAGGGGAAGAGTGGCGAGCCCCGGGCCACAGCAGGCCGTGGGGCTGAGCCGGTCCTCTGAGGCCCCCAGAGGAAGCGCCGCCACAAGGGGAGAGTCAGGACCCTCCTGCAGGGCGGGCCGCGGTCTCCTGCCTTGCGCTGCTTGGTGGGAGACGGTGAGACGCGATTCCCTTTTTCGCCCTGGGCGATCAGGGCCTGGGGGCCACCGCTGGCTGCGAGTGCCAGGGCCCGGGTCCCTAGACCACCGCGGTCCCCATGTGTGGGAAGGCGTCCTTCGGGCCCTCACATCCGGGTGCGCCACGCTTTGCTTGGGGCCCCGGCAGACATCGGGGGAGCACTGGAAATCCCTGTGCTCCAGGCCATGCTCTGGGGCCTTTCCTAGCAAGGGGAGGCTCCCACGGGGGCCCGGATCTCCGTGGATTTGGGAAGGCCAGGGATGGGCAGCGGGTCCCTTGTGTCCTGCCCCTTGCCCGCGGACCCGAGCCCTGGGTGGGTCAGCCGCCCGCCTGGACAGCACCGGCCAGGGCTTCGGGCTGGAGAGTTCTTGGCGGCATGGCACGGGCCAGCGAGCACGCCGTTCCGACGGCCGGCCTCCCCCTCCCTCCTTAGGCCCCCATCCCCAAGCGAGGATCTGGCCCTGACCACCAAGTCTTGCATCGCCCAGCCCCGCCGCCAGGTCCCATGCCTCAGGAAGCCGGGGTATGGCGCTGTCCTGAGAGCAGCCTCGGTAAGCAGCTTCTGGGTGGTAGGGGACCTCCCGCGTCGCCTCGGGCGTGCTTGGGTCAATGATGAGAACTCATATGGTCTCGAAGAGCGATGAGGACCTAAAAATCACGCTCAATAGGATTACGCTGAGGCCCAAGGCAGGGGACCGTGCCGGGGTCAGCCTCCCCCAGAGCGTCGGGGCAGTGAGGGTGCGCTGCAGGTGGCCGCGGGAGGAGAACCACCTCTCGAGGCTCTCTGCTGTGGCCCCCGGACGTCGGTGCACCTGCGGGTGCCGACGGGGTGTTCTGGCGTTCCAGCTGGTCTACCGACCCAGGCCTCTTCCCCGGACAGCTGCCCGAGAGCCAGGGCTTAGCCACCCTTGTGTCCTTGTGTCTTTCAGCGGGCCTGGCTGGCAAGGTTCTTGGCGCGTCTCCCACCAGGAGAGGTGAGCGGAAGCCTCTGGGCTCCGAGGGAGGCCCCAGACCCCTTGGCCTGGCATCGGGAAGCGGGGACCCCAGCAGGGACTCCGCAGCTGGGCCTGGGCTGGGGATGCGGGTCCTCATTGTCCGGACGGCACCGAAGTCCCCGTGAGCGTGTGCCCCTGAGCCATCCCAGGGGCAGGGATCGCGAAACGTGGGCCGGGGGGCTGACAAGGCCTGGAAAGCGCGGGCTGGCCGCCCAAGGCCCAGGTGCACCCGAGGCCTCCTGATCAATTGCGGCGTGTCCGGGGGGCCCAGAAAGGGAGTGGACGTGAGACCCGTGGTCTCGGAGGCCACTGTGCCCTTCAGCAACACCTTGTTGCTCAAGGCCCGGCCCATGGCAGGTTTCTGCGGGCTGCACTGGCCCGAGCTCCTGTCCCGTCCTGCAGACGACCAAGGCGTTTGGGGCCCCGGGAGGCCACTTCCGAAGAGCCCACGAGGATTCGTTGAGCTGGCCAGACGGCACGGTTCCACTGGGGCGGGGGGGCAGAAACTGCACGTCCCAGGCCACAGCAGCTGTTGGGGCTCAGCCTCTCACCTGAGACTCTCAAGCACCCGGGATAGGGTCGTGGTGAAGCGGCACTGCACGGGCCGAGTCAGGTCCCTCGTCCAGAGCGGCCAGCGGGCGGTGTGCCTTGCTGCCGTGGTGGAGAGTGACCTGGCTTTCCCCGCTCGGCCGTGGGGGAGCCCTGGGCCCCGGCAACCTTTGGCTTCCCGGGCAGGGGCTCAGGTCCTTGGCTCCCAGGTGGCTCCAGGAGAGGGTGGGCGGCGTCCTGGCCAAACCTCCCGGGCCGCCGCTCTTGGCTCGCCACTCCGGGAGACAGCGGGGACCCGGCCAAAGCCCTGTGGTCCATGCCATGGTCAGGGGCCGTTCTCCAGAAGGCTGGGCTCCCACAGGGACCACGGTCTCCATTGCTTTGGGATGCCCCGGAAAGGGCAGCCGGGCCCTTGGGCCCGGCTCCTTCCTGGCGGACACCTGCCATGCTTGGCTCCGAACTCTGCCGGGCCCCCAGTGGCCAGGACTCCGGGAAAGGGGGCCCTGGGCCGCACGGCAGGCGCTTCAGACCAGGACGTTTGGACAGCTGGTCTCTCCGTCTCTCCTTAGAAACCCATCCACAATCGAGAAGCTCGCCCAGATGAGCACGTCTTGCTTGGCCCCGCCCTGCCCAGAGGTCTCACGTCTCAGGACCCGGGGGCATGGACGCGGTGCGGAATGCAGCCCCGGTAAGCAGCTTCGGGGTGCCCCGAGGCCGCACGCATCGCCACCAGCTTGCTTGGGTCAGTGATGAGAACTCAAGTGGTCTCGAAGAGCGATGATGACCTAAAAGTCATGCTCAATAGGATTACGCTGAGGCCCAAGACAGGCGTCTGTGCCGGGATCAGCCTCCCCCAGACCCTGGGGACCCTGGAGGTGCGCCGCAGTTGTGGGCGTGAGGCCATCGTACCCTCGGGGCTCCCCGTGCTGGCCCTGGCCTGTCTGTGCCCGTCAGGGGTCCGCTCGAGGTCGTGAGGCGTTCCGCCCGGCCTCCGGACCCAATCCACCTCGCAGGACAGCTCCCTCGGTGCCATTGCTTAGGAGACCGTTGCCCCTTGTGTCTTTCAGCGGGCCTCGGGGGCCGGAACTTGGTGCGGCGTGACCCAAGAGAGGTGAGTGGAAGACTCTGGGCCTGCAGGGAGATGCCAGGCGCCATGGGCATTGTCCGCGGAGCCCGGATCCCCGCACGGGCCCCGGCTCCAGCACTGTGCTAGGGATGGGGGCTGTGGTGGCCCACACAGCGTTGACCTGCCCATGCACAGCCGCCCTTCAGCAATCCCACGTGCAGGGAATGGGAAAGTTGGGCCAGGTCACTGGCAACGACTGGGGGCTGGGGGCATGCCGCCGTCGTCCCACATGGACCTGAGGCCTCCTTGTACGTCCAGCTGTGTCCTGTGCGCCCGAGAAGAGAGCGGACGTGAGTCCCTTGGTGTCAGGGCCCTCTGTCCCCTTCAGCGAGTGGTTGTCGCTCGAGTCACCCCAGCCGATGGTTCTGGAGAGGGCTGGAGAGGGCAGAGCTCATGAAGAATGCAGCAGACGCCCAAGTGTAAGCAGGGCACGGGAGGCTGCTGAAGTACAGCCCTCGAATGTTTCCTCGGATTTCCCGAGTCAGCAAGGTTTCCCTGGCCCAGGGGAAGAGTGGCGAGCCCCGGGCCACAGCAGGCCATGGGGCTGAGCCGGTCCTCTGAGGCCCCCAGAGGAAGCGCCGCCACAAGGGGAGAGTCAGGACCCTCCTGCAGGGCGGGCCGCGGTCTCCTGCCTTGCGCTGCTTGGTGGGAGACGGTGAGACGCGATTCCCTTTTTCGCCCTGGGCGATCAGGGCCTGGGGGCCACCGCTGGCTGCGAGTGCCAGGGCCCGGGTCCCTAGACCACCGCGGTCCCCATGTGTGGGAAGGCGTCCTTCGGGCCCTCACATCCGGGGGCGCCACGCTTTGCTTGGGGCCCCGGCAGACATCGGGGGAGCACTGGAAATCCCTGTGCTCCAGGCCATGCTCTGGGGCCTTTCTCAGCAAGGGGAGGCTCCCGCGGGGGCCCGGATCTCCGTGGATTTGGGAAGGCCAGGGATGGGCAGCGGGTCCCTTGTGTCCTGCCCCTTGCCCGCGGACCCGAGCCCTGGGTGGGTCAGCCGCCCGCCTGGACAGCACCGGCCAGGGCTTCGGGCTGGAGAGTTCTTGGCGGCATGGCACGGGCCAGCGAACACGCCGTTCCGACGGCCGGCCTCCCACTCCCTCCTTAGGCCCCCATCCCCAAGCGAGGATCTGGCCCTGACCACCAAGTCTTGCATCGCCCAGCCCCGCCGCCAGGTCCCATGCCTCAGGAAGCCGGGGTATGGCGCTGTCCTGAGAGCAGCCTCGGTAAGCAGCTTCTGGGTGGTAGGGGACCTCCCGCGTCGCCTCGGGCGTGCTTGGGTCAATGATGAGAACTCATATGGTCTCGAAGAGCGATGAGGACCTAAAAATCACGCTCAATAGGATTACGCTGAGGCCCAAGGCAGGGGACCGTGCCGGGGTCAGCCTCCCCCAGAGCGTCGGGGCAGTGAGGGTGCGCTGCAGGTGGCCGCGGGAGGAGAACCACCTCTCGAGGCTCTCTGCTGTGGCCCCCGGACGTCGGTGCACCTGCGGGTGCCGACGGGGTGTTCTGGCGTTCCAGCTGGTCTACCGACCCAGGCCTCTTCCCCGGACAGCTGCCCGAGAGCCAGGGCTTAGCCACCCTTGTGTCCTTGTGTCTTTCAGCGGGCCTGGCTGGCAAGGTTCTTGGCGC
The DNA here is from genome assembly GCF_922984935.1 of Meles meles. Classification (NCBI taxonomy): domain Eukaryota; kingdom Metazoa; phylum Chordata; class Mammalia; order Carnivora; family Mustelidae; genus Meles; species Meles meles. Next base: position 24,678,055 of record NC_060071.1, read on the forward strand.
GTCTCCCACCAGGAGAGGTGAGCGGAAGCCTCTGGGCTCCGAGGGAGGCCCCAGACCCCTTGGCCTGGCATCGGGAAGCGGGGACCCCAGCAGGGACTCCGCAGCTGGGCCTGGGCTGGGGATGCGGGTCCTCATTGTCCGGACGGCACCGAAGTCCCCGTGAGCGTGTGCCCCTGAGCCATCCCAGGGGCAGGGATCGCGAAACGTGGGCCGGGGGGCTGACAAGGCCTGGAAAGCGCGGGCTGGCCGCCCAAGGCCCAGGTGCACCCGAGGCCTCCTGATCAATTGCGGCGTGTCCGGGGGGCCCAGAAAGGGAGTGGACGTGAGACCCGTGGTCTCGGAGGCCACTGTGCCCTTGAGCAACACCTTGTTGCTCAAGGCCCGGCCCATGGCAGGTTTCTGCGGGCTGCACTGGCCCGAGCTCCTGTCCCGTCCTGCAGACGACCAAGGCGTTTGGGGCCCCGGGAGGCCACTTCCGAAGAGCCCACGAGGATTCGTTGAGCTGGCCAGACGGCACGGTTCCACTGGGGCGGGGGGGCAGAAACTGCACGTCCCAGGCCACAGCAGCCGTTGGGGCTCAGCCTCTCACCTGAGACTCTCAAGCACCCGGGATAGGGTCGTGGTGAAGCGGCACTGCACGGGCCGAGTCAGGTCCCTCGTCCAGAGCGGCCAGCGGGCGGTGTGCCTTGCTGCCGTGGTGGAGAGTGACCTGGCTTTCCCCGCTCGGCCGTGGGGGAGCCCTGGGCCCCGGCAACCTTTGGCTTCCCGGGCAGGGCCTCAGGTCCTTGGCTCCCAGGTGGCTCCAGGAGAGGGTGGGCGGCGTCCTGGCCAAACCTCCCGGGCCGCCGCTCTTGGCTCGCCACTCCGGGAGACAGCGGGGACCCGGCCAAAGCCCTGTGGTCCATGCCATGGTCAGGGGCCGTTCTCCAGAAGGCTGGGCTCCCACAGGGACCACGGTCTCCATTGCTTTGGGATGCCCCGGAAAGGGCAGCCGGGCCCTTGGGCCCGGCTCCTTCCTGGCGGACACCTGCCATGCTTGGCTCCGAACTCTGCCGGGCCCCCAGTGGCCAGGACTCCGGGAAAGGGGGCCCTGGGCCGCACGGCAGGCGCTTCAGACCAGGACGTTTGGACAGCTGGTCTCTCCGTCTCTCCTTAGAAACCCATCCACAATCGAGAAGCTCGCCCAGATGAGCACGTCTTGCTTGGCCCCGCCCTGCCCAGAGGTCTCACGTCTCAGGACCCGGGGGCATGGACGCGGTGCGGAATGCAGCCCCGGTAAGCAGCTTCGGGGTGCCCCGAGGCCGCACGCATCGCCACCAGCTTGCTTGGGTCAGTGATGAGAACTCAAGTGGTCTCGAAGAGCGATGATGACCTAAAAGTCATGCTCAATAGGATTACGCTGAGGCCCAAGACAGGCGTCTGTGCCGGGATCAGCCTCCCCCAGACCCTGGGGACCCTGGAGGTGCGCCGCAGTTGTGGGCGTGAGGCCATCGTACCCTCGGGGCTCCCCGTGCTGGCCCTGGCCTGTCTGTGCCCGTCAGGGGTCCGCTCGAGGTCGTGAGGCGTTCCGCCCGGCCTCCGGACCCAATCCACCTCGCAGGACAGCTCCCTCGGTGCCATTGCTTAGGAGACCGTTGCCCCTTGTGTCTTTCAGCGGGCCTCGGGGGCCGGAACTTGGTGCGGCGTGACCCAAGAGAGGTGAGTGGAAGACTCTGGGCCTGCAGGGAGATGCCAGGCGCCATGGGCATTGTCCGCGGAGCCCGGATCCCCGCACGGGCCCCGGCTCCAGCACTGTGCTAGGGATGGGGGCTGTGGTGGCCCACACAGCGTGGACCTGCCCATGCACAGCCGCCCTTCAGCAATCCCACGTGCAGGGAATGGGAAAGTTGGGCCAGGTCACTGGCAACGACTGGGGGCTGGGGGCATGCCGCCGTCGTCCCACATGGACCTGAGGCCTCCTTGTACGTCCAGCTGTGTCCTGTGCGCCCGAGAAGAGAGCGGACGTGAGTCCCTTGGTGTCAGGGCCCTCTGTCCCCTTCAGCGAGTGGTTGTCGCTCGAGTCACCCCAGCCGATGGTTCTGGAGAGGGCTGGAGAGGGCAGAGCTCATGAAGAATGCAGCAGACGCCCAAGTGTAAGCAGGGCACGGGAGGCTGCTGAAGTACAGCCCTCGAATGTTTCCTCGGATTTCCCGAGTCAGCAAGGTTTCCCTGGCCCAGGGGAAGAGTGGCGAGCCCCGGGCCACAGCAGGCCATGGGGCTGAGCCGGTCCTCTGAGGCCCCCAGAGGAAGCGCCGCCACAAGGGGAGAGTCAGGACCCTCCTGCAGGGCGGGCCGCGGTCTCCCGCCTTGCGCTGCTTGGTGGGAGACGGTGAGACGCGATTCCCTTTTTCGCCCTGGGCGATCAGGGCCTGGGGGCCACCGCTGGCTGCGAGTGCCAGGGCCCGGGTCCCTAGACCACCGCGGTCCCCATGGGTGGGAAGGCGTCCTTCGGGCCCTCACATCCGGGTGCGCCACGCTTTGCTTGGGGCCCCGGCAGACATCGGGGGAGCACTGGAAATCCCTGTGCTCCAGGCCAGGCTCTGGGGCCTTTCTCAGCAAGGGGAGGCTCCCGCGGGGGCCCGGATCTCCGTGGATTTGGGAAGGCCAGGGATGGGCAGCGGGTCCCTTGTGTCCTGCCCCTTGCCCGCGGACCCGAGCCCTGGGTGGGTCAGCCGCCCGCCTGGACAGCACCGGCCAGGGCTTCGGGCTGGAGAGTTCTTGGCGGCATGGCACGGGCCAGCGAGCACGCCGTTCCGACGGCCGGCCTCCCCCTCCCTCCTTAGGCCCCCATCCCCAAGCGAGGATCTGGCCCTGACCACCAGGTCTTGCATCGCCCAGCCCCGCCGCCAGGTCCCATGCCTCAGGAAGCCGGGGTATGGCGCTGTCCTGAGAGCAGCCTCGGTAAGCAGCTTCTGGGTGGTAGGGGACCTCCCGCGTCGCCTCGGGCGTGCTTGGGTCAATGATGAGAACTCATATGGTCTCGAAGAGCGATGAGGACCTAAAAATCACGCTCAATAGGATTACGCTGAGGCCCAAGGCAGGGGACCGTGCCGGGGTCAGCCTCCCCCAGAGCGTCGGGGCAGTGAGGGTGCGCTGCAGGTGGCCGCGGGAGGAGAACCACCTCTCGAGGCTCTCTGCTGTGGCCCCCGGACGTCGGTGCACCTGCGGGTGCCGACGGGGTGTTCTGGCGTTCCAGCTGGTCTACCGACCCAGGCCTCTTCCCCGGACAGCTGCCCGAGAGCCAGGGCTTAGCCACCCTTGTGTCCTTGTGTCTTTCAGCGGGCCTGGCTGGCAAGGTTCTTGGCGCGTCTCCCACCAGGAGAGGTGAGCGGAAGCCTCTGGGCTCCGAGGGAGGCCCCAGACCCCTTGGCCTGGCATCGGGAAGCGGGGACCCCAGCAGGGACTCCGCAGCTGGGCCTGGGCTGGGGATGCGGGTCCTCATTGTCCGGACGGCACCGAAGTCCCCGTGAGCGTGTGCCCCTGAGCCATCCCAGGGGCAGGGATCGCGAAACGTGGGCCGGGGGGCTGACAAGGCCTGGAAAGCGCGGGCTGGCCGCCCAAGGCCCAGGTGCACCCGAGGCCTCCTGATCAATTGCGGCGTGTCCGGGGGGCCCAGAAAGGGAGTGGACGTGAGACCCGTGGTCTCGGAGGCCACTGTGCCCTTGAGCAACACCTTGTTGCTCAAGGCCCGGCCCATGGCAGGTTTCTGCGGGCTGCACTGGCCCGAGCTCCTGTCCCGTCCTGCAGACGACCAAGGCGTTTGGGGCCCCGGGAGGCCACTTCCGAAGAGCCCACGAGGATTCGTTGAGCTGGCCAGACGGCACGGTTCCACTGGGGCGGGGGGGCAGAAACTGCACGTCCCAGGCCACAGCAGCCGTTGGGGCTCAGCCTCTCACCTGAGACTCTCAAGCACCCGGGATAGGGTCGTGGTGAAGCGGCACTGCACGGGCCGAGTCAGGTCCCTCGTCCAGAGCGGCCAGCGGGCGGTGTGCCTTGCTGCCGTGGTGGAGAGTGACCTGGCTTTCCCCGCTCGGCCGTGGGGGAGCCCTGGGCCCCGGCAACCTTTGGCTTCCCGGGCAGGGCCTCAGGTCCTTGGCTCCCAGGTGGCTCCAGGAGAGGGTGGGCGGCGTCCTGGCCAAACCTCCCGGGCCGCCGCTCTTGGCTCGCCACTCCGGGAGACAGCGGGGACCCGGCCAAAGCCCTGTGGTCCATGCCATGGTCAGGGGCCGTTCTCCAGAAGGCTGGGCTCCCACAGGGACCACGGTCTCCATTGCTTTGGGATGCCCCGGAAAGGGCAGCCGGGCCCTTGGGCCCGGCTCCTTCCTGGCGGACACCTGCCATGCTTGGCTCCGAACTCTGCCGGGCCCCCAGTGGCCAGGACTCCGGGAAAGGGGGCCCTGGGCCGCACGGCAGGCGCTTCAGACCAGGACGTTTGGACAGCTGGTCTCTCCGTCTCTCCTTAGAAACCCATCCACAATCGAGAAGCTCGCCCAGATGAGCACGTCTTGCTTGGCCCCGCCCTGCCCAGAGGTCTCACGTCTCAGGACCCGGGGGCATGGACGCGGTGCGGAATGCAGCCCCGGTAAGCAGCTTCGGGGTGCCCCGAGGCCGCACGCATCGCCACCAGCTTGCTTGGGTCAGTGATGAGAACTCAAGTGGTCTCGAAGAGCGATGATGACCTAAAAGTCATGCTCAATAGGATTACGCTGAGGCCCAAGACAGGCGTCTGTGCCGGGATCAGCCTCCCCCAGACCCTGGGGACCCTGGAGGTGCGCCGCAGTTGTGGGCGTGAGGCCATCGTACCCTCGGGGCTCCCCGTGCTGGCCCTGGCCTGTCTGTGCCCGTCAGGGGTCCGCTCGAGGTCGTGAGGCGTTCCGCCCGGCCTCCGGACCCAATCCACCTCGCAGGACAGCTCCCTCGGTGCCATTGCTTAGGAGACCGTTGCCCCTTGTGTCTTTCAGCGGGCCTCGGGGGCCGGAACTTGGTGCGGCGTGACCCAAGAGAGGTGAGTGGAAGACTCTGGGCCTGCAGGGAGATGCCAGGCGCCATGGGCATTGTCCGCGGAGCCCGGATCCCCGCACGGGCCCCGGCTCCAGCACTGTGCTAGGGATGGGGGCTGTGGTGGCCCACACAGCGTGGACCTGCCCATGCACAGCCGCCCTTCAGCAATCCCACGTGCAGGGAATGGGAAAGTTGGGCCAGGTCACTGGCAACGACTGGGGGCTGGGGGCATGCCGCCGTCGTCCCACATGGACCTGAGGCCTCCTTGTACGTCCAGCTGTGTCCTGTGCGCCCGAGAAGAGAGCGGACGTGAGTCCCTTGGTGTCAGGGCCCTCTGTCCCCTTCAGCGAGTGGTTGTCGCTCGAGTCACCCCAGCCGATGGTTCTGGAGAGGGCTGGAGAGGGCAGAGCTCATGAAGAATGCAGCAGACGCCCAAGTGTAAGCAGGGCACGGGAGGCTGCTGAAGTACAGCCCTCGAATGTTTCCTCGGATTTCCCGAGTCAGCAAGGTTTCCCTGGCCCAGGGGAAGAGTGGCGAGCCCCGGGCCACAGCAGGCCATGGGGCTGAGCCGGTCCTCTGAGGCCCCCAGAGGAAGCGCCGCCACAAGGGGAGAGTCAGGACCCTCCTGCAGGGCGGGCCGCGGTCTCCCGCCTTGCGCTGCTTGGTGGGAGACGGTGAGACGCGATTCCCTTTTTCGCCCTGGGCGATCAGGGCCTGGGGGCCACCGCTGGCTGCGAGTGCCAGGGCCCGGGTCCCTAGACCACCGCGGTCCCCATGGGTGGGAAGGCGTCCTTCGGGCCCTCACATCCGGGTGCGCCACGCTTTGCTTGGGGCCCCGGCAGACATCGGGGGAGCACTGGAAATCCCTGTGCTCCAGGCCAGGCTCTGGGGCCTTTCTCAGCAAGGGGAGGCTCCCGCGGGGGCCCGGATCTCCGTGGATTTGGGAAGGCCAGGGATGGGCAGCGGGTCCCTTGTGTCCTGCCCCTTGCCCGCGGACCCGAGCCCTGGGTGGGTCAGCCGCCCGCCTGGACAGCACCGGCCAGGGCTTCGGGCTGGAGAGTTCTTGGCGGCATGGCACGGGCCAGCGAGCACGCCGTTCCGACGGCCGGCCTCCCCCTCCCTCCTTAGGCCCCCATCCCCAAGCGAGGATCTGGCCCTGACCACCAGGTCTTGCATCGCCCAGCCCCGCCGCCAGGTCCCATGCCTCAGGAAGCCGGGGTATGGCGCTGTCCTGAGAGCAGCCTCGGTAAGCAGCTTCTGGGTGGTAGGGGACCTCCCGCGTCGCCTCGGGCGTGCTTGGGTCAATGATGAGAACTCATATGGTCTCGAAGAGCGATGAGGACCTAAAAATCACGCTCAATAGGATTACGCTGAGGCCCAAGGCAGGGGACCGTGCCGGGGTCAGCCTCCCCCAGAGCGTCGGGGCAGTGAGGGTGCGCTGCAGGTGGCCGCGGGAGGAGAACCACCTCTCGAGGCTCTCTGCTGTGGCCCCCGGACGTCGGTGCACCTGCGGGTGCCGACGGGGTGTTCTGGCGTTCCAGCTGGTCTACCGACCCAGGCCTCTTCCCCGGACAGCTGCCCGAGAGCCAGGGCTTAGCCACCCTTGTGTCCTTGTGTCTTTCAGCGGGCCTGGCTGGCAAGGTTCTTGGCGCGTCTCCCACCAGGAGAGGTGAGCGGAAGCCTCTGGGCTCCGAGGGAGGCCCCAGACCCCTTGGCCTGGCATCGGGAAGCGGGGACCCCAGCAGGGACTCCGCAGCTGGGCCTGGGCTGGGGATGCGGGTCCTCATTGTCCGGACGGCACCGAAGTCCCCGTGAGCGTGTGCCCCTGAGCCATCCCAGGGGCAGGGATCGCGAAACGTGGGCCGGGGGGCTGACAAGGCCTGGAAAGCGCGGGCTGGCCGCCCAAGGCCCAGGTGCACCCGAGGCCTCCTGATCAATTGCGGCGTGTCCGGGGGGCCCAGAAAGGGAGTGGACGTGAGACCCGTGGTCTCGGAGGCCACTGTGCCCTTGAGCAACACCTTGTTGCTCAAGGCCCGGCCCATGGCAGGTTTCTGCGGGCTGCACTGGCCCGAGCTCCTGTCCCGTCCTGCAGACGACCAAGGCGTTTGGGGCCCCGGGAGGCCACTTCCGAAGAGCCCACGAGGATTCGTTGAGCTGGCCAGACGGCACGGTTCCACTGGGGCGGGGGGGCAGAAACTGCACGTCCCAGGCCACAGCAGCCGTTGGGGCTCAGCCTCTCACCTGAGACTCTCAAGCACCCGGGATAGGGTCGTGGTGAAGCGGCACTGCACGGGCCGAGTCAGGTCCCTCGTCCAGAGCGGCCAGCGGGCGGTGTGCCTTGCTGCCGTGGTGGAGAGTGACCTGGCTTTCCCCGCTCGGCCGTGGGGGAGCCCTGGGCCCCGGCAACCTTTGGCTTCCCGGGCAGGGGCTCAGGTCCTTGGCTCCCAGGTGGCTCCAGGAGAGGGTGGGCGGCGTCCTGGCCAAACCTCCCGGGCCGCCGCTCTTGGCTCGCCACTCCGGGAGACAGCGGGGACCCGGCCAAAGCCCTGTGGTCCATGCCATGGTCAGGGGCCGTTCTCCAGAAGGCTGGGCTCCCACAGGGACCACGGTCTCCATTGCTTTGGGATGCCCCGGAAAGGGCAGCCGGGCCCTTGGGCCCGGCTCCTTCCTGGCGGACACCTGCCATGCTTGGCTCCGAACTCTGCCGGGCCCCCAGTGGCCAGGACTCCGGGAAAGGGGGCCCTGGGCCGCACGGCAGGCGCTTCAGACCAGGACGTTTGGACAGCTGGTCTCTCCGTCTCTCCTTAGAAACCCATCCACAATCGAGAAGCTCGCCCAGATGAGCACGTCTTGCTTGGCCCCGCCCTGCCCAGAGGTCTCACGTCTCAGGACCCGGGGGCATGGACGCGGTGCGGAATGCAGCCCCGGTAAGCAGCTTCGGGGTGCCCCGAGGCCGCACGCATCGCCACCAGCTTGCTTGGGTCAGTGATGAGAACTCAAGTGGTCTCGAAGAGCGATGATGACCTAAAAATCATGCTCAATAGGATTACGCTGAGGCCCAAGACAGGCGTCTGTGCCGGGATCAGCCTCCCCCAGACCCTGGGGACCCTGGAGGTGCGCCGCAGTTGTGGGCGTGAGGCCATCGTACCCTCGGGGCTCCCCGTGCTGGCCCTGGCCTGTCTGTGCCCGTCAGGGGTCCGCTCGAGGTCGTGAGGCGTTCCGCCCGGCCTCCGGACCCAATCCACCTCGCAGGACAGCTCCCTCGGTGCCATTGCTTAGGAGACCGTTGCCCCTTGTGTCTTTCAGCGGGCCTCGGGGGCCGGAACTTGGTGCGGCGTGACCCAAGAGAGGTGAGTGGAAGACTCTGGGCCTGCAGGGAGATGCCAGGCGCCATGGGCATTGTCCGCGGAGCCCGGATCCCCGCACGGGCCCCGGCTCCAGCACTGTGCTAGGGATGGGGGCTGTGGTGGCCCACACAGCGTGGACCTGCCCATGCACAGCCGCCCTTCAGCAATCCCACGTGCAGGGAATGGGAAAGTTGGGCCAGGTCACTGGCAACGACTGGGGGCTGGGGGCATGCCGCCGTCGTCCCACATGGACCTGAGGCCTCCTTGTACGTCCAGCTGTGTCCTGTGCGCCCGAGAAGAGAGCGGACGTGAGTCCCTTGGTGTCAGGGCCCTCTGTCCCCTTCAGCGAGTGGTTGTCGCTCGAGTCACCCCAGCCGATGGTTCTGGAGAGGGCTGGAGAGGGCAGAGCTCATGAAGAATGCAGCAGACGCCCAAGTGTAAGCAGGGCACGGGAGGCTGCTGAAGTACAGCCCTCGAATGTTTCCTCGGATTTCCCGAGTCAGCAAGGTTTCCCTGGCCCAGGGGAAGAGTGGCGAGCCCCGGGCCACAGCAGGCCATGGGGCTGAGCCGGTCCTCTGAGGCCCCCAGAGGAAGCGCCGCCACAAGGGGAGAGTCAGGACCCTCCTGCAGGGCGGGCCGCGGTCTCCTGCCTTGCGCTGCTTGGTGGGAGACGGTGAGACGCGATTCCCTTTTTCGCCCTGGGCGATCAGGGCCTGGGGGCCACCGCTGGCTGCGAGTGCCAGGGCCCGGGTCCCTAGACCACCGCGGTCCCCATGTGTGGGAAGGCGTCCTTCGGGCCCTCACATCCGGGTGCGCCACGCTTTGCTTGGGGCCCCGGCAGACATCGGGGGAGCACTGGAAATCCCTGTGCTCCAGGCCATGCTCTGGGGCCTTTCCTAGCAAGGGGAGGCTCCCACGGGGGCCCGGATCTCCGTGGATTTGGGAAGGCCAGGGATGGGCAGCGGGTCCCTTGTGTCCTGCCCCTTGCCCGCGGACCCGAGCCCTGGGTGGGTCAGCCGCCCGCCTGGACAGCACCGGCCAGGGCTTCGGGCTGGAGAGTTCTTGGCGGCATGGCACGGGCCAGCGAGCACGCCGTTCCGACGGCCGGCCTCCCCCTCCCTCCTTAGGCCCCCATCCCCAAGCGAGGATCTGGCCCTGACCACCAAGTCTTGCATCGCCCAGCCCCGCCGCCAGGTCCCATGCCTCAGGAAGCCGGGGTATGGCGCTGTCCTGAGAGCAGCCTCGGTAAGCAGCTTCTGGGTGGTAGGGGACCTCCCGCGTCGCCTCGGGCGTGCTTGGGTCAATGATGAGAACTCATATGGTCTCGAAGAGCGATGAGGACCTAAAAATCACGCTCAATAGGATTACGCTGAGGCCCAAGGCAGGGGACCGTGCCGGGGTCAGCCTCCCCCAGAGCGTCGGGGCAGTGAGGGTGCGCTGCAGGTGGCCGCGGGAGGAGAACCACCTCTCGAGGCTCTCTGCTGTGGCCCCCGGACGTCGGTGCACCTGCGGGTGCCGACGGGGTGTTCTGGCGTTCCAGCTGGTCTACCGACCCAGGCCTCTTCCCCGGACAGCTGCCCGAGAGCCAGGGCTTAGCCACCCTTGTGTCCTTGTGTCTTTCAGCGGGCCTGGCTGGCAAGGTTCTTGGCGCGTCTCCCACCAGGAGAGGTGAGCGGAAGCCTCTGGGCTCCGAGGGAGGCCCCAGACCCCTTGGCCTGGCATCGGGAAGCGGGGACCCCAGCAGGGACTCCGCAGCTGGGCCTGGGCTGGGGATGCGGGTCCTCATTGTCCGGACGGCACCGAAGTCCCCGTGAGCGTGTGCCCCTGAGCCATCCCAGGGGCAGGGATCGCGAAACGTGGGCCGGGGGGCTGACAAGGCCTGGAAAGCGCGGGCTGGCCGCCCAAGGCCCAGGTGCACCCGAGGCCTCCTGATCAATTGCGGCGTGTCCGGGGGGCCCAGAAAGGGAGTGGACGTGAGACCCGTGGTCTCGGAGGCCACTGTGCCCTTGAGCAACACCTTGTTGCTCAAGGCCCGGCCCATGGCAGGTTTCTGCGGGCTGCACTGGCCCGAGCTCCTGTCCCGTCCTGCAGACGACCAAGGCGTTTGGGGCCCCGGGAGGCCACTTCCGAAGAGCCCACGAGGATTCGTTGAGCTGGCCAGACGGCACGGTTCCACTGGGGCGGGGGGGCAGAAACTGCACGTCCCAGGCCACAGCAGCCGTTGGGGCTCAGCCTCTCACCTGAGACTCTCAAGCACCCGGGATAGGGTCGTGGTGAAGCGGCACTGCACGGGCCGAGTCAGGTCCCTCGTCCAGAGCGGCCAGCGGGCGGTGTGCCTTGCTGCCGTGGTGGAGAGTGACCTGGCTTTCCCCGCTCGGCCGTGGGGGAGCCCTGGGCCCCGGCAACCTTTGGCTTCCCGGGCAGGGGCTCAGGTCCTTGGCTCCCAGGTGGCTCCAGGAGAGGGTGGGCGGCGTCCTGGCCAAACCTCCCGGGCCGCCGCTCTTGGCTCGCCACTCCGGGAGACAGCGGGGACCCGGCCAAAGCCCTGTGGTCCATGCCATGGTCAGGGGCCGTTCTCCAGAAGGCTGGGCTCCCACAGGGACCACGGTCTCCATTGCTTTGGGATGCCCCGGAAAGGGCAGCCGGGCCCTTGGGCCCGGCTCCTTCCTGGCGGACACCTGCCATGCTTGGCTCCGAACTCTGCCGGGCCCCCAGTGGCCAGGACTCCGGGAAAGGGGGCCCTGGGCCGCACGGCAGGCGCTTCAGACCAGGACGTTTGGACAGCTGGTCTCTCCGTCTCTCCTTAGAAACCCATCCACAATCGAGAAGCTCGCCCAGATGAGCACGTCTTGCTTGGCCCCGCCCTGCCCAGAGGTCTCACGTCTCAGGACCCGGGGGCATGGACGCGGTGCGGAATGCAGCCCCGGTAAGCAGCTTCGGGGTGCCCCGAGGCCGCACGCATCGCCACCAGCTTGCTTGGGTCAGTGATGAGAACTCAAGTGGTCTCGAAGAGCGATGATGACCTAAAAATCATGCTCAATAGGATTACGCTGAGGCCCAAGACAGGCGTCTGTGCCGGGATCAGCCTCCCCCAGACCCTGGGGACCCTGGAGGTGCGCCGCAGTTGTGGGCGTGAGGCCATCGTACCCTCGGGGCTCCCCGTGCTGGCCCTGGCCTGTCTGTGCCCGTCAGGGGTCCGCTCGAGGTCGTGAGGCGTTCCGCCCGGCCTCCGGACCCAATCCACCTCGCAGGACAGCTCCCTCGGTGCCATTGCTTAGGAGACCGTTGCCCCTTGTGTCTTTCAGCGGGCCTCGGGGGCCGGAACTTGGTGCGGCGTGACCCAAGAGAGGTGAGTGGAAGACTCTGGGCCTGCAGGGAGATGCCAGGCGCCATGGGCATTGTCCGCGGAGCCCGGATCCCCGCACGGGCCCCGGCTCCAGCACTGTGCTAGGGATGGGGGCTGTGGTGGCCCACACAGCGTGGACCTGCCCATGCACAGCCGCCCTTCAGCAATCCCACGTGCAGGGAATGGGAAAGTTGGGCCAGGTCACTGGCAACGACTGGGGGCTGGGGGCATGCCGCCGTCGTCCCACATGGACCTGAGGCCTCCTTGTACGTCCAGCTGTGTCCTGTGCGCCCGAGAAGAGAGCGGACGTGAGTCCCTTGGTGTCAGGGCCCTCTGTCCCCTTCAGCGAGTGGTTGTCGCTCGAGTCACCCCAGCCGATGGTTCTGGAGAGGGCTGGAGAGGGCAGAGCTCATGAAGAATGCAGCAGACGCCCAAGTGTAAGCAGGGCACGGGAGGCTGCTGAAGTACAGCCCTCGAATGTTTCCTCGGATTTCCCGAGTCAGCAAGGTTTCCCTGGCCCAGGGGAAGAGTGGCGAGCCCCGGGCCACAGCAGGCCATGGGGCTGAGCCGGTCCTCTGAGGCCCCCAGAGGAAGCGCCGCCACAAGGGGAGAGTCAGGACCCTCCTGCAGGGCGGGCCGCGGTCTCCTGCCTTGCGCTGCTTGGTGGGAGACGGTGAGACGCGATTCCCTTTTTCGCCCTGGGCGATCAGGGCCTGGGGGCCACCGCTGGCTGCGAGTGCCAGGGCCCGGGTCCCTAGACACCGCGGTCCCCATGTGTGGGAAGGCGTCCTTCGGGCCCTCACATCCGGGTGCGCCACGCTTTGCTTGGGGCCCCGGCAGACATCGGGGGAGCACTGGAAATCCCTGTGCTCCAGGCCATGCTCTGGGGCCTTTCCTAGCAAGGGGAGGCTCCCACGGGGGCCCGGATCTCCGTGGATTTGGGAAGGCCAGGGATGGGCAGCGGGTCCCTTGTGTCCTGCCCCTTGCCCGCGGACCCGAGCCCTGGGTGGGTCAGCCGCCCGCCTGGACAGCACCGGCCAGGGCTTCGGGCTGGAGAGTTCTTGGCGGCATGGCACGGGCCAGCGAGCACGCCGTTCCGACGGCCGGCCTCCCCCTCCCTCCTTAGGCCCCCATCCCCAAGCGAGGATCTGGCCCTGACCACCAAGTCTTGCATCGCCCAGCCCCGCCGCCAGGTCCCATGCCTCAGGAAGCCGGGGTATGGCGCTGTCCTGAGAGCAGCCTCGGTAAGCAGCTTCTGGGTGGTAGGGGACCTCCCGCGTCGCCTCGGGCGTGCTTGGGTCAATGATGAGAACTCATATGGTCTCGAAGAGCGATGAGGACCTAAAAATCACGCTCAATAGGATTACGCTGAGGCCCAAGGCAGGGGACCGTGCCGGGGTCAGCCTCCCCCAGAGCGTCGGGGCAGTGAGGGTGCGCTGCAGGTGGCCGCGGGAGGAGAACCACCTCTCGAGGCTCTCTGCTGTGGCCCCCGGACGTCGGTGCACCTGCGGGTGCCGACGGGGTGTTCTGGCGTTCCAGCTGGTCTACCGACCCAGGCCTCTTCCCCGGACAGCTGCCCGAGAGCCAGGGCTTAGCCACCCTTGTGTCCTTGTGTCTTTCAGCGGGCCTGGCTGGCAAGGTTCTTGGCGCGTCTCCCACCAGGAGAGGTGAGCGGAAGCCTCTGGGCTCCGAGGGAGGCCCCAGACCCCTTGGCCTGGCATCGGGAAGCGGGGACCCCAGCAGGGACTCCGCAGCTGGGCCTGGGCTGGGGATGCGGGTCCTCATTGTCCGGACGGCACCGAAGTCCCCGTGAGCGTGTGCCCCTGAGCCATCCCAGGGGCAGGGATCGCGAAACGTGGGCCGGGGGGCTGACAAGGCCTGGAAAGCGCGGGCTGGCCGCCCAAGGCCCAGGTGCACCCGAGGCCTCCTGATCAATTGCGGCGTGTCCGGGGGGCCCAGAAAGGGAGTGGACGTGAGACCCGTGGTCTCGGAGGCCACTGTGCCCTTGAGCAACACCTTGTTGCTCAAGGCCCGGCCCATGGCAGGTTTCTGCGGGCTGCACTGGCCCGAGCTCCTGTCCCGTCCTGCAGACGACCAAGGCGTTTGGGGCCCCGGGAGGCCACTTCCGAAGAGCCCACGAGGATTCGTTGAGCTGGCCAGACGGCACGGTTCCACTGGGGCGGGGGGGCAGAAACTGCACGTCCCAGGCCACAGCAGCCGTTGGGGCTCAGCCTCTCACCTGAGACTCTCAAGCACCCGGGATAGGGTCGTGGTGAAGCGGCACTGCACGGGCCGAGTCAGGTCCCTCGTCCAGAGCGGCCAGCGGGCGGTGTGCCTTGCTGCCGTGGTGGAGAGTGACCTGGCTTTCCCCGCTCGGCCGTGGGGGAGCCCTGGGCCCCGGCAACCTTTGGCTTCCCGGGCAGGGGCTCAGGTCCTTGGCTCCCAGGTGGCTCCAGGAGAGGGTGGGCGGCGTCCTGGCCAAACCTCCCGGGCCGCCGCTCTTGGCTCGCCACTCCGGGAGACAGCGGGGACCCGGCCAAAGCCCTGTGGTCCATGCCATGGTCAGGGGCCGTTCTCCAGAAGGCTGGGCTCCCACAGGGACCACGGTCTCCATTGCTTTGGGATGCCCCGGAAAGGGCAGCCGGGCCCTTGGGCCCGGCTCCTTCCTGGCGGACACCTGCCATGCTTGGCTCCGAACTCTGCCGGGCCCCCAGTGGCCAGGACTCCGGGAAAGGGGGCCCTGGGCCGCACGGCAGGCGCTTCAGACCAGGACGTTTGGACAGCTGGTCTCTCCGTCTCTCCTTAGAAACCCATCCACAATCGAGAAGCTCGCCCAGATGAGCACGTCTTGCTTGGGCCCCGCCCTGCCCAGAGGTCTCACGTCTCAGGACCCGGGGGCATGGACGCGGTGCGGAATGCAGCCCCGGTAAGCAGCTTCGGGGTGCCCCGAGGCCGCACGCATCGCCACCAGCTTGCTTGGGTCAGTGATGAGAACTCAAGTGGTCTCGAAGAGCGATGATGACCTAAAAATCATGCTCAATAGGATTACGCTGAGGCCCAAGACAGGCGTCTGTGCCGGGATCAGCCTCCCCAGACCCTGGGGACCCTGGAGGTGCGCCGCAGTTGTGGGCGTGAGGCCATCGTACCCTCGGGGCTCCCCGTGCTGGCCCTGGCCTGTCTGTGCCCGTCAGGGGTCCGCTCGAGGTCGTGAGGCGTTCCGCCCGGCCTCCGGACCCAATCCACCTCGCAGGACAGCTCCCTCGGTGCCATTGCTTAGGAGACCGTTGCCCCTTGTGTCTTTCAGCGGGCCTCGGGGGCCGGAACTTGGTGCGGCGTGACCCAAGAGAGGTGAGTGGAAGACTCTGGGCCTGCAGGGAGATGCCAGGCGCCATGGGCATTGTCCGCGGAGCCCGGATCCCCGCACGGGCCCCGGCTCCAGCACTGTGCTAGGGATGGGGGCTGTGGTGGCCCACACAGCGTGGACCTGCCCATGCACAGCCGCCCTTCAGCAATCCCACGTGCAGGGAATGGGAAAGTTGGGCCAGGTCACTGGCAACGACTGGGGGCTGGGGGCATGCCGCCGTCGTCCCACATGGACCTGAGGCCTCCTTGTACGTCCAGCTGTGTCCTGTGCGCCCGAGAAGAGAGCGGACGTGAGTCCCTTGGTGTCAGGGCCCTCTGTCCCCTTCAGCGAGTGGTTGTCGCTCGAGTCACCCCAGCCGATGGTTCTGGAGAGGGCTGGAGAGGGCAGAGCTCATGAAGAATGCAGCAGACGCCCAAGTGTAAGCAGGGCACGGGAGGCTGCTGAAGTACAGCCCTCGAATGTTTCCTCGGATTTCCCGAGTCAGCAAGGTTTCCCTGGCCCAGGGGAAGAGTGGCGAGCCCCGGGCCACAGCAGGCCATGGGGCTGAGCCGGTCCTCTGAGGCCCCCAGAGGAAGCGCCGCCACAAGGGGAGAGTCAGGACCCTCCTGCAGGGCGGGCCGCGGTCTCCTGCCTTGCGCTGCTTGGTGGGAGACGGTGAGACGCGATTCCCTTTTTCGCCCTGGGCGATCAGGGCCTGGGGGCCACCGCTGGCTGCGAGTGCCAGGGCCCGGGTCCCTAGACCACCGCGGTCCCCATGTGTGGGAAGGCGTCCTTCGGGCCCTCACATCCGGGTGACGCCACGCTTTGCTTGGGGCCCCGGCAGACATCGGGGGAGCACTGGAAATCCCTGTGCTCCAGGCCATGCTCT